>NW_026866001.1:0-495167 GCF_026571515.1 Ruditapes philippinarum | reverse complement strand
TGGAAAAGTTTAAGACAGGTAGGTCTACAATTGGGACATTTTTCCATAAGGACTTTGAGAAAAAAAAACCAATAAAATAAAGAAATAAAAAACGAAAAAACGAAACATAATGTTACAATAGAACCACTGTTTTTTAAATTTCTTAATTATTTTGTATGAACATTTATATGATGAGTTATAACATTTTGTTCTAGAATAATTTTTATCCGCAATTCAAGCAGTCCAATATAATATCAACATAAGCTTAAAGCTTAAATGTTACATTAAATATTCTTGAAACTATTTTTGAATTCCAGCACATAGTACAAACATTACAGTAAATGCCTCTCGTGTATATCTAACTTTCAAAAGCATAGTAATATACTTATAATGTGCATCTGCAAATAACGTGGAAGATATGAATAAAATAATGCGTTCCTATCATTTCAAATTTTTTGTTTCTCTATATATTCAGTTAGATTTGTTTGGAAAAAAAATACAAACACAGGTGCTTAAGCAAATTTGTATTCAATGTGACTTGTAGGCCTATCGAGCCTGGGGTTGATTAATTTATTTTGTTGTGTGATAATTTTCATGTCAATATAATAAACAAAGTATCTATCTACAGTATCTATACAAAAGGTAAGACTTTATTGAGTTTGTTTACACAGTTATATCTTAACCCCAATAGTTTTTCGTCAGTAACAGTTAGTAAAAAAAGTTAATGACAGAAGTGAAGTAAAAAGTCAATGACACAAGTGAAGTTAAAAATTAATGACAGAAGTGAAGTAAAGTAATCAGAACAATATCTAGCCTGTCGTTATTGATTGAATATGCAGATATCAGAGTATCTTACTATTTTGACAAACATTACAAAATTTAGGATTATTTTTAAAATTATCGAAAGAAGGCAAAAATTGAACCTGAAAATTTACATTACGAATTAGTGATGAAATTGTTTGGAATAGTTTGGAATTTGTAAGGTAAATATCATTGAATTAAAGCAGTTACAGTGCAGGAGTTCAGTCTTTACAGACTGATTTGCGCAATGTCCTGTTTTGCTTTTATGACATGAAAATGCGAAAATGCGAGAGCGCGAAAATACAATAAATTCCAATTTGATTAATTATTTTTGTTTCGGAGTTTGCATTCTGATAATTTTTCGAGGCGAAAAAGTAAAACGAATAAATAAGTATATGTGTCGTGATTTCAAAAAGTAACGCTTAGCATTGTTACATTTTTGCTTTGTTGCATTGTCGTCCCGCATCCGCATATCGTTAGAAACGGAGATACGTTCACAAAAAGTGTTAAAAAATAATTTTGATCAGAATTTTTATATTATATTAATAATCAACTTGACGGACGTGTCATTTTTCTTGATACGCTTCACTTTTACGCGATTAACGAACTAAAGGTGCAAAAGTTAACTATGCAAAATTAGATGTATAAAATACGACAAAATATCAATGCGTTAAACAATAATGCAAAAGGCAAAACTGTAAAGAAACGGTAATTTATACAAAAATGCTTAGAAACGACAAATAAAAAACAAATACACGACAAATTTAATGTGTTGTAATGTTGCCAATTTTGTCATCAGTTCGCTTTTTGCTTTAACAAAAATGTAAAGACACCAAGAAACGACACAGCTGGACTTTGTAAAAGCTTAAAAGCAAATATACGACATAGTGTAAATCAGCAATCATAATTCAATTCTTTTTGAATTTTCTGATATGTTGTTGGAAGGCTTACAACAATACAACACTTGTGTTTCCTTCATCTTTTAATCAACATACATAGCTATCTATACGAAAAATACTAACCATACAACAATGTTTCATGTCATTAATTAATAATCGTACTTCATCAAATATGTAAATATTAAATCTCTTTAAACTATTTCTACTTTATACAAAACAGTTTCACCATTTACGTTAGCAGACTGAATAAAATTTCCAGAACGTTAATAACGAATTCACTAGAACATGAAAATAATTTAACATTCTTATCACAGAATTTGTTGTACGCTATTTGTCACAAGGTTAACTGTAAAGCTTTTGATTTTTTAAGTGAGCTTCAAATGACGCCTCATGCGAGTAATACCCTTCTTTAAGCTTTTCCATCAAGAACACAAACAGATGACTCCATGCATTTGCTACTTCCGGTGTAAATCCATCACCCATACAGCGTTCCCACTGACACATTAATGCTTCATAAAATATTTCAAAGTATTCTGGCTTAAATCCCTTATAATTCTGATGCTGTTGTCCAAGGGTAAATAAAAATTCACATAGTTTGTTGTCCTCTTTATCGATCTCCTCTAAACTATCCACAGCCGAACCGATGGCATTAATAAAACGTTTGCCATGCGCCTTTATTGTGGCGTTTCTTGCAAGTTGTGAATGCCGAACATTTTCAACATGGAACAGGAACTTGACTTCCGGAGAAATTTCAAATATTCTAAGAAAAATTTGTAAACCGTTACCTTGTAAGTCTGTGGCCAATGCTGGCCAGGTTTGCTGAACCGCTTTTCTTTCAACTGGAGTTATGTCTGTATTACATTTTAAAGTAAATATTATCCGTGTCTTAATTGGGTCTTTGTTTGGACTGATGTGTTTTAATGAATTCTTCTTGTATTGTAAAGAGTTTGCACAACCCATAATGTTTTATATCAGTTTTTGCAACTTTATGAAAAAGTTATATTCACTTAATTGTTTAGATATTTTATCCTACAAATTTAAGATATAAAACCGCTCTTGAAATAGACTATTTTTTAATGAATGCGTTAAATTAATTTCATCACTGTATTATCCACAAATATCTAGAAACTGTTCCATGATCAACAGCATTTCTCTTTAAGCTTTCATTGTTGTTTTTAGTAATATCCTTGCATAACTTTATTTCCTTTTCAAATAGTTTGCACTCGTTATTCTTTATTTGATTTATATCTAACTTTTGTTTGTTTTGAAAAATATTTAAATTCCCGTGTGTTAACTTTATTGTCTGTTAACTGTTTCTGTGAATCCGTAGAAAATAATTAAGAAGTGTCTTCTCTTGGTTTTTAATGCGCCCTCTGGTCTCTAGGAATTGCTACAGTTATCTGTTTTCATCCGTCAGTAGCCGTTTTCCGATATTGGAATTTCTTCATCTAGAGGCTCTTTTTATAATTGTCTACTTTTTCTGGAAGAATTATCTGATGAACACAGCAAAAAAAATGTTCTTTCCATAATATGGTTACAAATCACTCTATACACAACTGGTCACGTAGATTTGTAATATATTGTACAGCAACACAAAAAAAGAATTTGGCTTCAACTTAAGATTATACCAATATTTTGTGAAAACAAATATTACATCTTTATTTTTACAATGAACATGAACGAGTATCAACTTATGTTTCTTATCTCACACGTTTAAACACTCTGATTAACTATGAATTAAATTTCAAAGCATGTAAAGGAAAAGATTTATCGAAAACGATAACAAATCGTTTTACTGTGGAAACACTTTCTTACATAAATTGGAATTAGGTTAATTACATTTGAAAATGAAAGCAAACATATCAAAAACCCACATGTTCATACATATGTTTCCTGCGTCCGTCACTGGGACCTTTGAATTTCATTATGAAACTATTGTATATGTTGCCTGCTTATTAACTTTGTCTTTTGACGTCTTATCTGTAATATGCAGACTTCATGACCTCTTTTTCCCTTTAAAAATTCCATTTTTTTAGTTCCGCCCATTGTTTTCTCAGTTAATGCACATGCCTTTACATGTATTACTATGGGGACCATATGCCGCTTTTCATGGAATGGCACTACTGTGTCACATTGGGGGTTCCATGATGACCGCAATATGAACACATCTGCGGATATTTATAAATTTTAAATTTTATCATTACATGTTTTAATGTTTAATTCTGCTTAAGCCGCTGCTAGGGGGCATGTACGGTAGTTTGCACTTGACAGTACCGTTCATGAACAGGCTCAATTAAACCGAGCCTGCAACATTTTCTATTCTGTCGTGTTGGACTTTCTTTAGGGATTCTTATTTTCTCTATTTGTATGGCGCAAATGTACAATATAATATGTTTCACTCTGTCAATGAAAAATAGTAATTTATAACATTTAAAAGATATCCCATTCTGTTAGTAAAAACGTATATTATGTGAAGCCCTTAAATCTGATATTAAATATATAATGTAATGATTCAATAACAAGGCAGTTTATTTCAAACAGTTTCATTTTATCTATGTTATAGTTCATGTTTTGTTTTGTTTTATATCCAAATATCTGATATTTTAATCACATAAACATCATTATCAAATACCAATTATGTGACAAAAACAACTCGTAAAATACATTTTGAAACTAATTATGATATAAAAATTTCCAAAGAATGCAATTTTATCAAGAAAATGAACAATCTACAATACGATAATAGGCGATTTAATTCAAGTCAAATCTAAATGCTATTACCTGACACTATATTACAAAACATCTCCAGTCGAAATCTTACCCTACCCTAGTCTAAGTCTACAAAATATCTGTTTATCATCTTTATTACTAACAGGTGCCCGTAACAATACGATTTCTCTTCTTTATCAATTTACTCTTACGTCAAGGAAAATATAAAATTTCAGATTGCAGACTATTGAAGTGTAATATCTTGGGATAACATCCTTCCGAAATTATGTTTGAAATATACAGTTCATTAGCTGTATTCATCGATCGTATGAAAGTAAAATATGAAGAATGAATGTTAATGCGAAGAAATTTATGATATCCAACGGCTGGTAATAGAACTTATGTTTTAGTATCATACGTTAAATAAGGAGCATGCATTGTAAAATAACTGCTAAGAATTGATTTAAGCTAAGTGTAATTACTATTCTAGAATGTAAACGTAAATAAAACAGTTTTGTTTCATTTTTCTTGGGAAAAATATAATTATCAGTCTAATAACTGTTTAATAATATTTCAGTTTTGCCAAATTTTAAACGTATGAGTATATACTGCTCAAAATGAATTTGAAAATACTGATAATTGTTATGGAGGTTATAGAGTATTTAAAAAAAACAAAAAACAAGATTAACAAAGAAGATCGTGTTAACCTCTCTGACAGTTATTTTACAGGAACGACCAAATTACCTTGACAAATAATAGGAAATTCGGCTCCGCAATAAAACATATTCAGTATGAATTTCCTAGATTTGAAACATTTGTGCTATAAAAGTAGTTTACCCAAAAATGAGCAAAGTACATCTTGAAAATTAGATAAATTGCGTTGACTTATTTGTTCACTTAGATACGTTCATACTTCCTGCATATCGTTTGAACTCCCCCCCCCCCCCACCCCACCCACACACAAAAAAACTTAAATATATAATGTGTCGTTTTCTTGAAGTCATGACGCTTAACCAGATTTGACTTAAATTTTTCAAGCAATTCTAATTATGACTATTTTTTCACAAAAATGTTAGTTATTATAAAAAAAGACATGTGATAGTAATCGGTGCAAACGTTTTGTAATTTAATTTTTGATATGACGATAATGCTTACTATATGAACCTATTTTTAGACTATCTGCGAACGATGACAACGTTATATAACACAGTATAATATATCTTGGATGACAAATAATCAATATGAAAGTACATGTATATTATAAACATTTCTTTTGTCTTTTATTGATACAGAGTGTTGTTATATAAAAACCATATCTTATTTACATTCCAATTTCAGTTTCAATATGTTTTTCCTGATTTCTGATTTAATTAAGAACTTTCAATTTGTCAGAATGTATTAATTGCTTTTTCTTTGTTCTTTTTTCAAGCAAGCAGATTCAATGAGAAAACTTCGGTGTTCAATTTCAATACTAATGGAGACCTGTCAGAAGTTCGTTGGAAACGTTTGTAAATCCAGAAATTGCTTTATATAATTTTGACGTCGAATTAAATGTTTTCTTGGTTATTTCAAAGTAGTTTGTTTTAATTTATCAAATTGTTTAGTGCATTATTGCAATTTCGTCAGCTGAAATTTGACCGAACGCGTAAGCTTCAAATCAAATTAATTGACAAATAAAACTGATTTAGTCAAGTCACGTTTATATGGAGTGTGAAAGGAACAGCACGAAATATTTACATTGAGGCTAATTTAGACGTATTATGTGAATTAATACGACCTGCAGTTACTTAAAGGGAAAGGCTCTTGAACACAGATTTTCATGATTTGGTCGCTAAAAGAAATTCAATTATTACTTCATCACCGGTTCCGAAAATGTTTCTGAAAGCATGTATTTAAAAAACACTCTAGCATTAATTATTTCCCACTGTTATCAATTACGTCCTTGCCATGAAAATGTTATTTTGTTTGTTTTGTCCATGTCAATGTTCAAAAGTTAACAATGCTCTATGTTTTCTATGGACTTGCGTGCTATACGTGTTATCTATATCGCGTTTTTGTTCTATTAGGAATAGCCAGCTTTGAAATGGGTTGCACGCTTTTCGAAGTTTTTTTCACATTAGAATACTTACTCATTCTGGAAAAACGGAATGAAGGTATCATCCATCTGAAATTTTGTAAACAATTTATTTGTTAAGACCTAAAATTAATGGATTATTAATCTCAAAAGTATTTCCAGTCCGTCAAGAAATTTCGGTGAAGTTCCGTTATGGCAATAAAACTTAGATATAAAACAGTTCCGATTAAAAAGCTCATTTAACCCTCCAAAATGCTATTTTAATTTGTTTACTTTTAGCATATTACATTTGGCCAAAAATTTGAAATATCTTTTGCTTTTTGTATTTTGATTACTGGTATGGTTACATGTATGTAGTGATTTAGTAGTTGAAAGTCAAAATACCACTTTTTGCACATTTTCCTATCTTCATGACACTTTACGGTATGTTCAGCACTTTTTTTAATACATGACCTTTCTAAATTATGAACAAAATCATGTTTTTCGACAGTTTATACCGTACACCATTTATTAAAATGATGCTGTGATTGACTGATTTGCGTTGACGCCAGGTGTTGCTAAACAGACGTGTAGTCGGCAAAAAGACGCGCAGAACAAGCACTTTTTAACAGCGCTCGTTTTTCACAATCAGCGTCTTTATGTAAACAATTTTAATACTCAGATGCACGTTTTGTTAGAATATGACATTACATTAACTATCTTATATGTGAAGGATTTGTTTGGTAGTAAAATCATGTTTTTAATTGAAAGGCATCAGTTTTTTAAAATCATAAACACACAATTCTAAATGGTATCTGTAAAACTGCCAATGTTTGTATAATAGCAAATGACAACTCATGACATATCATATATTTGCAAAAAACAATGATTGTTCTATATAATCATGACATATATTTCTTTTTTAAACCAACGT
This sequence comes from Ruditapes philippinarum, assembly GCF_026571515.1. Taxonomy (NCBI): domain Eukaryota; kingdom Metazoa; phylum Mollusca; class Bivalvia; order Venerida; family Veneridae; genus Ruditapes; species Ruditapes philippinarum. Next base: position 487,792 of record NW_026866001.1, on the reverse strand, counting down.
ACATTGTATATTATCCCAAAAGAAACTGTTACGCTTTGTAAAAATCTTTTAAAACATTTGTATTCCTAACAAGCTGAAAGAACTTCTATCGTTTCCACGTAAAAGTTTTCAAAAATACTGGGAAACTTCGATAGGCTATCTTTAGTAGAAAACGATATCTTCTATTTGAAATTGAGCATGCCAAAATTTACCTATTTATCTCTGTTGTGCAATTAGAATACACTTTTAGAAAACCATTTTATGAATAACTGACTCTTTGTTACGCGTGCTTTCTGTAACATCTATTAGTATGAAATCAAATACAAGTAGGTTGAAACGATTCTACATATAAATTTTATGTGGAATGAAAAAAAAACAATAAAGAAATAAAAATAAAATAAAACAACAAACAAACAAACAAAAAAACAAAAAAAACAGTATGTTTCAATATACATGTGAGCGGCCTGGTGCCAATTCATCATGTACTGTAAAAACGTATAACATCTACGTAGGAGATAAAATAAAGTCTAATTAGGAAATCATAAATTTTACGGATGACTTTGTAGCTCTTACGAAACATAAATGTCCTATAAAAAGCTGAAAGCACAGATTGCGACAGACATAAATGCAAAAAGCATAACTTAGGGTAAATTATTATATAGGAAAATAAATGTTATTTGTTAAACTGTTTTTTGTTGTTTTTTTTTTGTAGCAAGCTGCTTAAGTATCTACCCACATTCTAAAGTCAGAAATGACATTGAGCGAAATAACCACATCTCTAAAATACGGTTTATGGTTGTGCAATATAGGTTTCGTAAATGGAAAAAGAAATTTATAACAAACGATGATTTAATTTATCAGTATTCTTTTAAAAGCATTGACATGCTCAAGAACATATATATTTGTAACGTTGCCGTTTCCTATTTTACATTTGTTAAATTTATGTTCGAAATGTTTTTGCAAAATTGCTTTGATACAAAGAAATTGTCTTGAACTTAAATATCATTCGGCAGAAATCTTCACTGATAAATATTTTTATCGTCTACCTTCGTTACCAAGAGATAGGGCGAAATCTTTTGTCTAGAAACAAAAAAAGCATAAACATAGCCTTAAAGAAATATTTAAATTACAATTAATGTTACTCATTTAAGTATCATTTATATCAGTTAAAACAATTGACTTCTTAATAAAAAAATGATTAATAAAAAATGATGCTGAAAGCTTATATGTTTCTGAAACATAAAATATCTCAACTATTAGTAAATACTTTTATTCTTAAGCTTTTGCATTAACAAATAAGAAGGTCAATAGACAGGATAGCACATTTCATTGGTGGTCCTGTGTTGCTTGGTCTTGAGGGGATTCCTTGATGATCATATTTGTCATATTTAATACTTAACAGGAATTCTTTAGATATTGAAAAAAAATCATTTATTAAAGATAACGTATTTTTTATTCAATGCCTATGACAATAAACTTATCTTTCAAAATGGGTTTAAGCACTTAAATGAATAATAAAATATTTAAATAAAAGCAATCCGATGCCGACAACAATGAAATTGATCATTTCGGCGCCATTATCTTGAAACAATGTTATAAAGTATAGAAAATATCTTAGATTTAATCATTTTTATTTAAATATCCATATGGCATTTATATTACAAATGGATAATAAATTGACTTCTTTGATAAAACTTCAAATATTCAAAATTGTTATACAACAATTCCATGAATAAAAAGGAGAAAATCATTGATTAACAGTAAAAACACATCAATTACCAGTTTAATTTATTGAAGCGAATCAAAAAAATCTTTTTATGGCAATTTCTGTATCCATTATTTCGAAAGTAGGTCGTTTCTTTTATAGTAATAATTATACTGCGCAGTTATATCTCATTTACCTAAACAAGACAAAGTCATTCATTCATTAAAAATTTGAAAAAAATGAAAATACATGTTTATTTAATTCACCCATTTTATAACGTATGTTAAACTGGTATTTTGCAGAGTGCTTTCATATATTTACCCGATTTGTTTTATTTAAAAACTTATGTCTTTCTTTAACTTTATTGCCGTTTTATTGAATCTAAAAGTCGTATGGGATGAAATAATATCACGAACCTTATACGTGCGTACTTATATATACGTTGGCTTATTTTAACCATACTAATGAAGGAAAAGTATTCAAATAGGAAATAGTCTTCAGACGATGTTCTACAAATTATGTTTAGGCACGATATATGGATGTAACAGTCCTTGTTTCATGACATAATTACGCATGTTTGAATTAATTAAAGAGTTTATCTATAGGCAACACCATTAACGTCAATGTTTTATATGTCACTACAAAAAATGACGACCAAGACTATAGTGAAATCATGTTTTTGATTGAATAATCTTGACTCAAAGATCCATGAAAACTTTCACGAAACTTTTACTAACATTAAGAACTTAAAACTAACATATTAAACCTGATCATTTGCTTAAATTCATTGTTAAGTTGTGACCAACAAAAAAATGTGAAATGGAAATTATGATTTTGTCAGATAATTATTCTGTTCTTTTTTTATGTCAACAATATTTTTACGTAATTTCTAGTGTTGTTTTTGCTGCGTTGTGATCAAATTCTCCAATTCTGAACGACCCATTTTAAAAGTACAATTCGAATGTACTTCAGAAATAAAATCTTGCTTGTAAGCTAATTTTACCATGTTTGCTGTTAAATAATGAAGTAATTTAATTTTCTGTCTGCACCATCCTAATAACAGGAACAATAAAAATGGTTTCCAAGAAATGATTACGAATTTATAAACAAGAAAATGATACTCAAAGAACCTTTCTATTTATCAAGTATAAGTACTAGGGCCGGGAATTCTATTCGAATATTCAGAACAATACCGAATATTCGAACACTGAAAAACGAATAGTTACGAATAAATGCACAAGAAAAGAGAAATGTTTCTTATTTTTTGGAGGAAGTCTGCTGTTATTAGTTTGACTTCTTGTAAAATTTACAAGGAAGGACCTCATATAAGATGAACTATCATTTGTCATTTTAAAATTACAAACTGAAATCGGCGAATCTCTTTGGTCATTCTAAAAAAAACATAAAGGATAGTCCTTATCATACCTAAATAAAATTTTAAGGATAGCTCTAAAATAAAGTATAAGGGATAATTTTTGCCACTTTATAACAGAATGTTAAGAGTAGTTCTAAAATAAAATGTACAGAAATGAGAATAATTCTTAAGCATTTGGGTTAATTTGTAAATGATTACAAAATTTATAAAATCAAATGTCAAATTTAAAACAAGTAAAAGGGACACCTGATATTGAAGTTGTTATACTTATATCAATATGCTATGATTTAATTTCAATGTTTACAAAATGGGTATTTTCTTAGCTACAAGAATTTATTATTATGCCATTGTTATGCAAGCATTACTAACATTTCATTTTGTATTGAAAACTTCGAAATAACACAACTTCGATGTTAACCAGTTTTACTTCGGCCAAGTATCATTTTAAAAGGTCTTTAATTCTTGTTACTACTTCCAAATTTCAATGAAACGCTTGACCTTCACTTGACCAGGTGTTCGAATGTTTATCGCCCATTAACTATGAAAACTTTGGGGTATAGTTTATTTAAATGGCACACGTTTCACAGTTTGCAATTTACATGTTTAACAGTTTATAAGGTTTTTTCCCGATTTAATTTATCTTATTTTATTGTTTTCTGTGCTTTAACTTTCCGATTAGTTAATAAATGTCTTTAATTTTATGAAGAAGAATAAATTGACAAAAGCATATGAAGTGTCTAGATTTCGTGTGAAGATATTTATTCATATTTATTCCTTAGAAATTAGACTCAATGTGATATTTACTGCGCTATAGCTAAATTAAGGATATTTTAAACCTTATCTAAAATTATAAATAATAAATATTTAATTCAAGTTCAGTTTCATCATAATTATGTGATATTTGGGCTAAGATGCTACGATGATTCATATTACTGTAAGTCAAGTCAAGTGATTTATTGCCCCTTTTTAAGACAAATGATCAGAAGCCGGATAAACGGAAAAACAGACAATCTAAAATTTGAACTTATTTCAAAAGTAAACATACATATCGATTTACAAAAAAAACTTTGACATAGTAATAAGCATCTTTAATCGTCGTTTATTCCAACATTATTATTAAAGTGGTTAAGTATTCCATATTATTCATTTCGGATACATATACGTCAGAGAAATATTGGAACGAATATACTCGAATAATAAGTCAAAAATTCTAGAATGTGTCGTGAAGATACTTGTTAATTTTTCATTCTATGTATGATATGGAATTGGTAACAATTCTATAAATCTAAAATATTTTAAAATCAAAATATAGGTCTGGATCGTTCCAATTTTAGTGTTTAGTATTTTTGCTGTCGAAACAAGTACATGCAACATATTTTCTTTCTCTCTTTAGGTATTAAAATGAAAAGTTTTTTAAGGCAAGAACACACATGGAAGTGTCCTGTCTACTTATAAAAATTCTCAAATGCAGTTTCATTTTTACAATGCTTTATACCAGAACAAAACATATAATTGTGTCATTTCCTTTTTTCGTCAAAATGTTGTAAAAAAACATATGAAGGTAAATGTAATTTCAAAAATTAGCTCAGAAGTTATTTCACTATTGTTAAGCATCTCGTTTTTCTCCATTACACCATTTTAATGGTGTCCAAAATTTAGAGCATTCACATCTTCATGATACTTCTTCATTTAATTAGTCTTGAACTTAGATTTTGTAAAGAAGAGGTAGTGTGTATGGACAAACACTTTTTCTTAAAACAGCACGCCTCCAGATTCATGCTAATTTTCATGAACATTTTGAAACTGTATTTGAATGTATAATATTGTGATATAACCAAAAGGAAGCCATTTACACATTATCAATGGCACTTACAAACCATGCAAATTATCAAAAAGTGGTCAAAATATGCATAAATAGCCCTTACTGCGTTAGTAACTCAGTAGAATATAGTTGTAAATACTAAAAAATCAGTCATTAACCGCACATAGCATGTAAAATATTACTTGAATATTGAATCATTTTACCTTTCCTAAAATGGTACTATATATTTCTCAAGTTTGATTTTATTGAAATATTTTGACTCATCTGGAGGCATGCAGCTTTAACATTGTACTGTGAGAGAAGTCGTTTTTGTTCACCATTCTCACATTAAGAGATTTTGTTATTTCTATTTATAGGATATTAAAGAAAAATATCCTTGATATCTAACCTCGAAGGTCGACTTATATTATGGCAAAATGTAAGCATGGGACGTTAGCTTCTGAGTATATGAAGAATATGAAGAGCTTTTTCACTCACTCTGGTACAGTTCTATGGAACTGTAGTATCATGTTATTATTTATAATTTATTTAAATAGCCAAATACGTTGCGAACGAAAACGGATTTTGCTTTGTTTAAAAGTTTGTATCAAATGACATTTCCTGTCAGATCTTTCATATAAAGGAAATGAACACAGAAATAAATACATTGTCTTAGCGAATACATTGGGGTTTTTTTGTTGTTTTTCTTTTTAATGTTATTGTTTTTTTGTTGTTTTTTTTTAAATTGCTTAATCGAAACGTAGTGACTACCCTTTCTTTGTTACTGCAAAGTAATTTCTTTAAGCCACTGCTTTTGTAACCATAAATGATGTTTTATAAATCATGTTTAACCTCCTTTGTTAGCTGTTTTGGGTCATTTTCAATAAAGTTTATACTTAAGACGAGATGAAATCTCTGGCTATTCATTAATCCTGAATAAAATGGTTACATAAAATATGATATAGCAGATACTGCAAACAGATTTTTTTAAGATTCACATTAATCAGTGTTTTTTTTTTTTACTTTTAATTTACAGAATCTAAAAGTGACCAACATAATGGCTTCCACTTTTGGCAAGGGAGATTATTATTGTTGTGCAAATCGGAAAATATCTATAAAAGCATGAGCATATGAAATATTTCAGGTAGGACGTTGTTAATCAGTCACAATTTCTAAAGTCTTGTAAAATACTTATTGACTATTAAACCTCTTGATTGTAAAACAATTCTTGTTCCGTCAAATGTGTCAAAATAAATATTTCTTTTTAAAGATAAATAAATAAAAATTAAACATGTCCATTGTATTTTTACAGTACTAAAATCGTCTGTAATTATACGGACATTCAAAAAAAAAAAAAAAAAAAAAAAACATTCTTCGTTACATATTTACACACATATTAGCACACACCTAATGCAAGAGAAGATTCTTTTTACTGGATAGTGTGCAATGATAAATTTATACATCTCTTTAGTCTATATGCAGTTTAAGATATAAGAAATCCGATACAAAACTGATAACGTAATCTTTTCTCTGCTAAAAACTGAACCTAAAGATGTATGATAAAACTAACTGCAAAGAAATTTATGATAGCCACCTGCTGGGAAAATAGTTCATGTTCCACTGTTGAACGTATTTTGAGACAAACTAGCATTGCAAATTAACTGGAAAGAAATATGTGAGCAAGGTTTCTTTTCTTTTCTGGAATGCAATTGTTGCCATTTCATCTTTTACCAGGAAAAATATAAATATAAGTTTTTTTTGTTATTTCTAAATATTGACAACATTTATATTGTAGATGAATTGCTTTGACTAAAGTTCAGTGGATACATTCCACCAACAACTGCTTTGAAATAAGAAAAAAGAAGAAGTGTATATTATCTATTTGCCAGTTTTTTCCGATATGCAGTAAAACTGGCAAATAGATAATATACTTCTCTTCTTTTTTCTTATTTCAAATCTATACCGTCATATATTCTGTCATTTTTCTATACATTAATGTTTTTGATCACTAATCACTGTTTTCTTTTTTTTTTTTTTTTTTTTTACTTTCTTAACTCCTTTCCGTAGAAGTCACAACAGTAAATATTTTTGTTTTGATAATTAGGTTTTGTTAATCTTTCTATGTTATATATAATATAGAAGAAAATAGATTTTTGTAAAACACAACAATAGACGTTTTCGGTCAAATTGATTTTTTTCATGTCTATTAACTATTAACTAATATAAACTTTGTTAACTATCCATTGACCTCAACAAAAGTCTACAATTGCATAATCGCCAATGTTAAATAATGACAGATCCTATATTTGCTTATCATAAGGAAATAAGTACTTTAAATGATCAGTAAACTCTTTATATAATAACGATCTATAGATCTAAACAAAAGTTAAAATTGTTGCTATTTGTAAATCTGGACTGGTAAACTATTTCGTTAGAATAAACTTTTCATTTCGAACATTTGCATTCTGAATAATAGTTGGAAATTCTATCGTTTTACGTGAAGATTTTCCTAACAAAATCAGATAAGGTATCGTCAGTAGTAAACGATATCCTCTGTTGAAATTGAGCATGCAAATAAACTCATTTATCTTCTTTGCACAATTTTATATGAAAATAAATTGATGTATAACTACCATTGTGTTGTGTTCGCTTTGTTTCTCATGAATCGACACAAAAAGTTTCATTGTTAACTATCTGTGTTGAATTACATAGGTTTAAACGTTATTACAAACGGTGAATACTAACACTTGTCTGTTGCATCTGAAAAATTCTAATTATTACATCCCAATTGAAATCCTTCAGATACAAGCTAGATGATTTATTTTATGTTCTATCTAAATGATAAACAATCCTTGTGGTTTTCTTCTTTCTGTAAAAATTTATTTAATTTAAAAGATAATACAAAGAGAGTAACATTCATGATTGTATGATATTAACTTTAGAACTTTTTAAGTTGGTTTAGAGTACAGAACAGCTTACTTCAGGAAGTGTTAGCATCAATCAGATGCATTCGTTCGCCTGATTTTTTTATCACAAACGCTGTAGTAATCATTGGTTTGTGATAATATAAAAGGCAAACGATGAACTTGCAACTAACCATTTTTTATTTTATAATTTTTTATTCTTCTTGATTGATTTTGGTGATTCTTTTCCTTCTTTGATTAATAAATGGAAATTTATTTGTTATGAAAAATTATCAACAGATTGGCAACAAGTTGCTAACATCTTACGTTTAGAGTTTTGATTGTTCTAATGACAATATGCTGAGTCCTGTTTTGAACTCTTTTCAAAATTTTAGTTTAAGCTACTAAAATATTAAATGCCTCGTCAGATTTATTCAAATATCATATCAAAATAACAAAACGATATTAATAATATCCTTTGTTTTATTACTTAATTCTATTTTTTTTTATTGATTGTATATACGAGTTAACGTGACTCCGCTGAGTTAACAAGTTGACAATATGATAACAAATTACATTGCTGTCAATGATGTTCACTTAAAATTGTCATTCATATTGTGACATAAAGGCGTCATTTAAAAGAATTCGCATTTTTAATTTTGTTCATGGGATATATAAATTGTTATATTGGTGGTCCAAAGGTGTCATTAATAATGTATTGGAACAGACAACATCACATCTATTTGACTCATTATAATAATTAAAGTGAGGTGATACATGCCATTGTAAATAAATTTAAAAAAAACAACATATTAGCTTTCAATTTTCTTTGACAAGAAAGACATCCGGTTGCCCGCTAGTGGCTGAAATTTTGCATCTAATACATCCCACCCAGCGGCTTCCATAAGCTAGCTAGATAGCTTTCTAACAAGTAATTGTTTAACAAATTGTTCCCGTTTACATGTTATTCAGCATAACAGTATATTAATATACAATAATATACAATTATATACATATTACAAATGTCTAATACAAGGTGTGTGTTTGGAGGAAAAAAAAGGAAAATATCATGTTTAATATTCGTGAATGTTTTAGTGTATTGGTCACTGATATATCGTAGGATAGAGTCAGTAATGTCCTTGACTTATTCAACTGATTTGTTTCACAAATGAAACGAGAAAAAGCTGTATTAGATGAGAAATCACGTAGTCACTACATAATACGTGTGTACTTATAGATATGTTGGCCCACTTTAACGATACTAATGACGGAAAAGTCTTTCACACAGGAAATAGTTTTCAGACAATGAAGTAAAATTATACTTGAGCACGTAACAGCCTTTGTTTCATATCATTTCTAGGCATGTTAAAATAAATAAATGAGTTTTACCTATAGGCGACGTCATTAACGTTTGTGTTTATATGTCACTGGAAAACGAAGATCTAATTAAAGACATGAAAGTTCGCCAATACGGCAAAAGCATGATGGACTGTATTTTAGCAAATCTCTGTCAAGAAACAAGTTTAAAGGAACTCCAATGAGGTTTTTAGGCCTAAAAACATGAAATTTATTTTTTCACATAGATAAGCATGAGCACTTAAAACATAAATATTAATAAAATATAACCAAAACTTTTGAAGAAATACATTGAAAATCATATGTTTGTGCTATTCTCAGTCCGATTTGAGTGAAAAGCGTTTAAACGCTTTTCAATTTTAGGTCATATTTCACTATTATAATAATTATTCTAGAAGGAGCAAGCTAATGATCTGAAATTTTGCACATAATTCATTAGTATAGATCTACATCAAATGGAGTAATAATCTCAAACAATTATTTCCAGTCCCGTCATGTCAAAAAACCTCAGTGGAGTCCCTTTAAGTAATAATGAAAAATATTAAAATTACATCCATTTCAAAATTTACACAATATGTGTAAAGTACAAAAGGATAACAAATTTGTTTGTGAAACTAAAGGGAACATGTTTTTGATTGGAGGACATTGATAAGAGATTTTATGAAAACTTCATTTAAAAAAAAATATACGTTTATCTCAGACAAAGTTGATTAAAATCCAAATTATTATTTTTTTGGCACATAAGGACTTGTTGTCCTTTCCTTCAAACGGTACGTGCTTAGCGTTTTTCAGATTCTTACGTTTTGTGCCATAAGAAATGAAACACACACATACACATGCTCGCACGCACACACAGCACAAAACAAACAACAACATAGTCTTCCATGTTTCGTGGTACGTAGTACAAGGAAGCCTTAAAAATGACTTTGCACCGAACAACGGCTATCAATGCAGCGAATACATTAATTTTGATGTATGATTATGATTTCTAACATGAAATTCTTTACAAGCGCATCAGATTTACAAGATTTACAAAAAATCACACAGAAAAAGATTGATTCTTAAAAGCTTTTAGCAATAAAATGTCCGTAGACTAACATTTAAAAAAAATATTTGAATGGAATATTAAATTACATCATTTGCTTAAATTTCTTGTAAAATTGTGACCAGCCAATTGAATGTTAAATGGAATTTATGTTTTTGACAGATAGTTATCTTTATCTGGTTTTTGTCATCATTATCCTTAAATAATATCTAGTGTTGTTTTGTTTATACAATTTTGTTGCGTCTTAATGAAATTCGGTAAGACGCATTCTAAAAAAAAGTGCAATTCAAAAAATCTTTAGGAAAAAAACTATACCTGTAAGATATTTTTACAATGCTTGGTGTTGAATTATTATGTAATTCAATTTCCTTTGCTGTTCCATCCAAATGACATGAACAAGAAAAAGTTGTTTATTTTTTTAGAAATAATTAAGTACTGTATATAAGCAAAGAAACTTAATGTTGATTTAAGATTAAGCATAAATTGTGCCTCAATCAATTACGGTCTATATAAACCATTTTGCATGTGTGTTTTTCTTGTTACATTTAGCAAATTTATGAAATTAAGTCTGATTTATTAAACAAGTCATTTGCAGATTGATCGTAGACAAGAATATCAATACCTAGAAAGTTCTTGATTACAGTTATTCTTGAAATATATGTCTTGTAACACGATCAAGGTCAGTTTTGTGTCATTTTTTTAATATTGCATGTGACTGTATTTTACACGTAAGATAGCCGAAAAATAAACAGATGTAATCACGTACCAATCTTAACTTGATTAAAATACTTTTAGAACAAAATCATTTACTTTAAAACTTTCAATTATTGGGCCTTAGGCTAGTAATTACTTCGAATAGCTAAATTCACGATTGATTGTGTTTGTTCACCGGTAATGCAGTTCCTGATACAAGTTAAGTTTGTGTAAGCTTATATAATAACTAGGATAATTCAAATGAATCGAAATAAATCGAGAAAAATTAAAGAAAGTGTCTTGTGCCCTGTCCTGTTTTTGTTTGGGTCCTCCTGGGCTCCTTGCCGCTGACTTTTGTTGCTGGGTCGGGTGGGGGCTGTGTTCATTGAACGCCGCCTTTCCTTGGTGATCTTGTTTATCATATTTTTTGAACTATTTGTTCAACATTTCATTACTTACCTTTCCGTCACTTTGTCAATAAAGTCTAATATTTACAGAGCTCTTAGCCTTACCACAGATTTGTACTCATAAAGTTCCACATAATACAATCACGATTAATTTCTTATTGCTTGCGATAACAAAGGTCAGTGTGATAGTACAATAAACATCCCTGGGAATAGAATTAGTACAGACGTAATTGAATTTTTGTGTCGTTACGCTTCCCAATTAACTTCAGTTTTTACAACCTTCTAAACAGACATTCGATTTGTTGACTACTCCTTTCATTTGACCCTTCGTACAGCCACGTTACGCTTGCGGAAAATACCACAACTGCATTGAATAAAAAGATTACACGTCGAAGGTTTTTTGTCATGTTTTCAATTTGTTTCAATTCCCTTTTAAACGATCAGAAAATGAATTAAGTTATAACATACAATCAAAAATGCATTATATTAACTAGAGACATGAAATGTTTAAAGAATTCTTTTATAAAAAGAAAATCTTTGATTTCTTTTAAAATGCTAAGTGTTTTCGTAACAAATATATTACTCTTCAAACACCAAAAAATAATTTGATTAATGATTAAAAACATTAAATTGGGGGAACGTCAGAAGAATATAAATAAACGATAGGAGCAAGAGCAATATTGAAATTACATAAAATATATTATCAATCGTTGTGCTTCGTCGGCTCCCATCATTTATGGTTTTATTGTACCGATAATTATTCTTTATTTCTTGTAATAAATACCAAAAGCACTCACATAAACAAACATTTATATTTATTTAGAAACAAAAATGACCGAGAAAAGGAAGCATTCAATGAATGCAATAAATAACCGAATGCCTCAAAATGTAATAGTTGTGACGACTGGAGCATGCGTTTGTGGTAATAACTACCGTCCATTAAATGATTTTATTAAAATAAAGAAAACATGGAACAAATTGATTTGTTACCGTGATGAATGTCATGTTATGTTCTTTTTTCAATAGTTTTATTGTGTTAACAGCAGATGCCAATTACTGTGCATCAACTGTAAAAGGTTGCCGTTCTTCATAGTCTTAAATTGTTCTCTTTGGCGTCAAATATGTCAATACATTTAAGTTAACAAAACACTGTGTTAACCCTTCACCTCATGTGCATGTTGTGTAAAATGGTCGTTTTCATTAAAAAGCCTCCTGTTACAAGTTAAAACTGCTATTAAATAATGAAAAATGCTTCAATACTGATGATTCTTGACACAAATGTTAACTGGATCATAGCCTCTTTAACAGAATGATCAATCTTTAATTTCCTGTTATAATGGCAACGAGAGGACGTCTCAAAATTGCCAAAAATTACTATTTTGCATTGTTTTTCCATCAAGGTGCGTGAAATCTTTAATAAGTGTTGTGCAAATCTTACGATTTATTTACATTTGTCAAATTAACTTATGACTAGATATAGTCGTTTGGTTTAAACTTTAAAAGAAAACTCATGGTTTTCTCAAATGATAAATTGTACTTGCATCTCTGACTAACAAGGACTTCTTCGATGTCGTTCATCCCTAAAATAGTTAGCCAAATGACATTCAACACTGATGTTATTGATGTCGCCTAAACGACAGAACTCATTTATTTATTTTAACAAGCAAGCTGACGGAGCCGAAACTGTTAAGTACAAACAGTGTATATCGTGCTATTGTATAATTTTGTACACAGAGTTTGATATTGACAGGGTTTTCTACACTTACAGGAAAACAGTGTTTGTCAGGTAACTAAATATTTGTACAAATCCAAGTCAGACGCAAGCGGGCGTATGTGAAAGTTTTTAATATACTTATATTTTCAAAAAATCTTGTCATTCTGCAGCAAATCATGCGTCGTAAGTCTCAGCTGCGAAAATTCAAGAACGGGACGGAACGCGCAACAAATACTAGTATACAAAAAGTTCGAAGTATTTAAGCTTTGTTCTGAAATGAAAACATTTGTTAAAAGCGTCAAATCATGTATATGTTTTTAACGTTATTGAATAATCTGAAACCTCACAAATATTTTATCAAAATGCATTTTATTATATGTCATAAATAATGTTTACAGGATAAAAGGTATTGTATAATTATACGTTTGCCAGAGTACCTTCTGTCAATCAAAATGTGACTTCAGTCCTAGGGTTATTTGGTATAGACAATTATAACCAAATTCTTTCTGACCTAATTTTGAAAGTACATTTTTTTTCAATCGGTAATGTTCTAAAATAAAGTGAGTTAATAGCTAATTTTAACTTTTTTCTGTTGAATAATTTGATTTCTTCCTGTGTTAAACTAATTACGAGAAAAATAAAAAGTTGACAAGACAAAGATTGCGAGTTGTCACACACAGAAAAAAGATAAGCAGAGAAATACTCGTAAACATAAATTAAGATAATTGGAACCTTTAAAATTAACAAAAAAATACCAATGAAACATGTTGCAAGCTCGTGTAATAGAGACTCTTCACAAACAAGCTACCGTGACACCACCCCATCCCACACCCCTTATACATGTATATATTCCTTGTATTTGATATGTTTATATATGACTTTTCACATCTACGAATAATTCTTAATTAAAATTTTACCATTTTATGTTAAATGCTGAATTCTGCTTAAGCTGGTTCCAGAGGGTGTATACTGTAGCTTGCACTTTCGAGACCTGTCAAACGAGCCAGCATCATTTTAAAAATAATGTGCAAAATACAATACAACTAAAATATTCTGTTCACTAACACATTAATTCAAAAACAAATCCAAACCAATAGAAACATAATTGTCCACGTCTATATGTTAATTATTATTATCATAATTTAATTTGGTAAATCTGCAGCTATGACTTCTAGATCCTGACAATTATTAAATACCGGCAATATGCATGTATTACTTCCTATTTGTTTTGAAAATCCTTAAATCCTTTGCAATTCAATCATCAAAAATGTAATAAATAACTAAATTTTAATTAATTTTTATATAAAGACAGTGCGGTGCAAAAAGACATGGGCTTCTTTAATACAGGTCAAATGTAGTCATTCTGCAACTTTTTCGTATTTTCATCAAGTACCTGTAACACAAAATAAAAAAAGTATTTTATAATCTGATCACGTTCACTTGTTGTACGAACGTAAATGTCACTTTGAAGTACAGGTTGGGGGTAACTTTTACTTCCTTGTCTTGTTCATTCACTACTAATGGTGACCAAAATGTGGAACAGCTACTTTCACTTAGTAAGGCTTCCTTTCATTAATTCTAAAAATGTGTTACTTGACTGACGAGGAAGTGCGTCTGAAAGAAACATTACTTTGCTAAATATCGAACGTGTACTTTAAGAAAAGTTATTGTGGTTCAGTATTTTCAAATTGAATGGGAAGTAGCAATTGTTGACTGTTGTAATTTTTGTAATGAAGATTTTTATGGATTTTTAATTGAAGTCGAAATGCAAGAACAAGATTCAGGTGTCCTCCATAGTTATGCCTTCGAATAAAATATAGGGTAAAAAATGTTGCATTTTTTTTTACCATGATTGAATAATAAAAATCCTACATCCGTTTTGATCGTAATGTATTGATTTGTTTTTAGTTTCGAAACGACCTAATACGTATTGCTAAAGCAATCAAGCAAAGTTAACTTAATATTATAGTAATAAAAATAATCATTGCAACTGACATTTCATATGCTGTTGTACAGATGGTTTCTCAAAGTACATACGTCATAAAATTACGCAATTAAGCAAAATTTTCCTTACGAATTTGGACTTAATACTAGAATATTTAATAAACTCTGAAGTATGGAAATTATTTTCTTATTTGACCAATATCTTAAAGTTTCTAAAGGTTGATATTGTAAACTATGATTTTGTTTTACTGTAAATTAATTTCATTATTGGCAAAATTTGCATTATTCCAATAAACGCCTGTAATAATTATTTAACGTATATCTGACATTAATTTCTATTGTTCATAAATAATGTTTAAAGAGGAAACACGAATTTAACAAAATAATTACCATAGAAACATTGATGTCTTTCTCTTTACTTTTGGTACATCCGCAACGCGACACATACTTAACACTTAAACACTGTATATTTAATTATCAAATTTTGGTTATAATAAATAAAACTTAAAATTGTTTATGAGTAACACTTTTGCTACATGTTTACAAATGTGAAATCACTTCTCTTAAAACAAAAGATAGCAAACTTCGCACATATTTTGCATTTGCTCTATCAACTAACTAATTTGAATTATCATTTAAAACATATCACAGATATTGAGTTGAATTGATGAAATACAATTTATTTTCAAAAGATTGGCTAGTACTATTTTGATAATGATTGACTTATGACTGATAATCACAAATGTTAATGTTACAAAATTAAAATAATAAAACTTTTCTGTTTTTCGTATTCAAGTGTGCTGCGCTTTGAATATGGGAACCAAAATATTACCGAATGGCTCCGACTTTAGGAAGACTGGTCCTCACCTTCAGAGTGCAGCGCATATTAAGACGACAAAGCTTGGAGTCAATTTTTTATTTGCCAAAGATTTTGTAAATGGAGTAAAACAGCGATAATTTTGATGTTTATTTCGCCGGTTCCGTTGTTCATATTGATGTTGAAGTTTAAAATTGACCATCATCGTGGAGAATGACATTTAGGACGGACCTGTTTAAAACTGAATAATATTATATGAATATTTAACCAGTGCAAACACTTTCAGCCATCAGATAGGATTATGGCTACATAAAATCACTTTCGATGTCGCCAGCAATAAAAAGAAAAATTAATTGTTTTTCAGGAAAAAAGCGAAAATAATGAGATCTTTGTAAATACTGGACTGTGTTTACAATGTAAAGTAAAATAAGCAATAAAATGTTGTACAAATATAAAGTAGCAAACAGTGAAATTATCAATTTGATATTTTTCATTGTTTTGCGTTAAGCTCGTTACAATGTTTCAGTGAAATATCAGCGTGCACAATAATGGAAATCAGTTTAATGACGTGGCATCGTAAATAACATCACTTTGTATTATTATTTTGTGCGCATTTCGTTATTTTGTTTAGTTTAGTGTAAACATATTTCACCTCGTGAACACCAAAATATCATATTTCACTCGTGGCTGCGTCACACGTGAAATATACTTTATGGTGCTTAGACGGAGAAATATATCCCGTTCTTATACTTAAATAAACAAATATCTTCTATATATCATTTGCATTTAAAACAATCTGATCTTTCCGTTTAATTGTCGGGTAAAAAGAATATTTTCCATAAAGTCTAGGTCATTTTTTTCAATAGGAAATGAATGCATATATTTAATTGATTACATGTACAAATATTTGCAGTACATATTTTTACATATTCTTTGATGTTTGAAAATTGTTTTATAGGCATAATTATATACACATACATAATTTTACTTAAGTGTGGTATACAACCTCAATTTCAACATACAGGATCTTTAACTGTAAATGAATTAATTTAATTATTGACAAAAAGCATTTTATTTGTTCATAAATAATGTTTAAAAAAAGAAAACAGTCGATTCTACTTAATAAATTCAAAAGATTGACTAGTACTATTTTAATAATGATTGACTTATGACTGATAATCACAAATGTTAATGATACAATATTAAAATAATATTACTTTTCTGTTTTTCGTATTCAAGTGTGCTGCGCTTTGAATATGGGAACCAAAATATTACCGAATGGCTCCGACTTTAGGAAGACTGGTCCTCACCTTCAGAGTGCGGCGCGTATTAATACGACAAAGCTGGGAGCCAATTTTATATTTGTCGAAAGATATTGTAAATGGAGTAAAACAGCGATCATTTTGATGTTTTGTTTATTTTGCCAGTTGCATTGTTTATATTGATGTTGAAGTTTAAAATTGACCATCGTAGTGGAGAATAAGATCTTTCCTGTCGATGGACAAATGATTATGTACATTTTGTGTGTAAAAATATTGGAATTGGAATAGAATAAAATACATTGTCTTTTAAGGGTAGGTGTGCAGATTCTTTCGGCATTTATTTTTGCATTTTGACATTTTCGTATGTTCAAAAAATACAACATGGCGTAAATTAGCGACTATAGTGTAATGAGTAACGGGTTTGTATAATAATAAACATTCAATTAGTAATTAGTTCTTTTTTACATTTTACAGTACGTACATTTACACGAAGAAATTTATTTTTATCAAAGACACTATTATATCGCTATCAAACAAAAGTTTTCAAAAAGTATGCATGATATGCCAGCATGCAATAGTCAACCTTACGTTTATTATACCATATTATTTCATATTGCATATATCTTATCAGTTAATATGTTACACGTTTTCTTTTTTTTATTTTATTTCTTTTTTTTTTATTTTTTTTTTTTTTTTTTTAATTCATTTTTTTTTTTTTTGAAAACCCGACCATCCTCAGAACACAACAAAGATTAAGGAAAATGACTTGCCCTGTCCTGCTTTTGTTTGGGGTCCGCCTTGGCTCCTTGCAACTGGTTCTTGTTGCTGGGTCATATGGGGGTTGCGTTCATTGAACGCCGCCTTTCATTGTTGATCTTGTTTATCATATTTTAACATGAAAAGTTCTTTATATATCTCGTACTTTTTCTAATAGAAATGTACTCTCAGAATGATTTTTTGTAACGATTTATATAACTGCATAAATCTAACTTGTTCAATGAATATAAAAGACTACCTATCAACCATGTATGTGATAGTGTGACTGACGTTAAGCACTCAAGGAAATTCAGTCTCATTAAGCCCATGACAAGATCATATGACTAATTGCATATTTCTAGGCACGAATCTTTGTACAAAAATAGTTTCAGATGAAAAGATCCATGAAATACTGTCTTGCAACAGGCTCAATGTTAATTGCGATTTACAATTTAAAACATAAATTCATTAAAAACATAGGAAAAACAACAAAAAAACTGATGTACTTTGCTGATCACGTATCGAAGACTTCTTTATAAACATAAGTTTAGAACAGATTTATTACAATTAACCTTGTTTTGTACCAAAGATTAAAATACATTCAGAAACTTCTAAAGAAGTGCTATGCATATGAATATTGCTTTAAACATTGTTGCTCATGCGAAGACCAAAACGGAGTTTTTGAAAAGCTTCATGTCTTCTAATTTATAAATGCTTTGTACGTGTTATTTATATCAATGATAGAAATGAAGAAACTGAGTATTTAATCACCATATCATTATTATGTTTTATTGTTTTCGATGGATCTCGCATTTAAGGTTTGATGCTATGTACAAGAATTTTTCTTGCATAGCAGACTGGCGTTTCCGTTAGTTTTACCCATGCCGGAAATTTCATCTGGCATGGCGGGTTCCAGATGAGTCGCGTGCTTTACAATGGCACGCTTAGGAAGACGTCATTTTACCGTTATGAATGAAGTTGCATTTTCATACGCTGTTGTAAGAAAGTAGTTACGGTTGTCATGATATAAATTTCTATTGAAAATAAATCTAAGAATTTAAAATATAATGGAATATGGTAGACTATGCAAGAAAAATTATCTGACATATGTTTGCGGTTCGGATCGAAATATCCGTCACTCGGTCACCCGCCCATGGGCGGTGACTCGGCAAGCCTCGTTACCGCCCAAATGGGCGGGTCACCTCGGGACGGATATTCCGATCCGAACCGAAACATATGACAGATATTATTATTCCGGTATACTGCACACCAACAAAGAATACCTCAAGTGCCACTCGGTGCATTTTTACATGCACGAACGGGCACTTGAGTAGAACCACCGGCGTAACCATTATTTTTAACCATTTGACCATGGACGATTTCTTAAATCAAGAGTTTTATAGCTAATAGACAATGATTAATCTTCGTGATTGACAAAAACAAACAAACAAAAAACAAGGAAAATAATGATTTTGTAATGGCATGTCCCATTTTAACAAATAAATCTGAAGTGAAAAAATACCTGTCGCTGATTGATAAACCTAATTATCTCAAATATACTTTATTTTTAATCTAATTATTGTAATCAAGACGCCTCTAGTTTTGATAAAGAGCATCTTATTAAAAGTATGTTTGTACGGCATCAATGTAATGTGTTTCTAAGTAACCCCGTTGTTACTTTAACTATTTTTTTGTAGGAGACCTAAAATCAAGGAGGTTCCCTGATATTGAACACTAATGAGGATTATTTCAGTCGCTTTAATTATCTTTTACGAACACTGTTTCATTTCGGGAAAACTGCGAAGATTTTTTGAATATTCAACTCACTATTTTCGAGAAAAATACTTAAAAATCATTTTGTGCATTTGTGGCTCACTAGAATGAGCGGGCTGTAAATTGTATTGCATAAAAAGCAACAAAATATATAGATTTTGAAGACTAAAACTACATGAACCATATTTTGTGTTCGTTTCTTGCTCCACCAGATCACAAAAAATAAAACACGTAGAACAGGCACAGTCGGAAAACCTAGATGAAATTTACGTAGGACTTGTTTACAGCTGAATAATATTATATTAACCAGTGCAAACACTTTCAACCATCAGAGATGTTTATGGCTTGATAAAATGACTTTCGATGTCCTCAGCTATAAAAAGAAAAAAAAATGTTTTTCATGAAAAAATACCAAAATAATGAGAGCTTTGTAAATACTGGACTGGACTGTGTTTACAATGTCAAGTAAAATAAACAATAAAATGATGTACAAATATATAGTAGCAAACGCTTCCTAGTTTTACTTGATTACTTAAAAAATATCTGATTATATTATATTAGGGTTACTTAAACTTTGTATTTCATGCTTTTCTGTGGTTTATGAAAATATATCATTAAAATAAAAAATTGATATTTCACTGTTTGAAACAGTGAAATTATCATTTTGATATTTTTCACTGTTTTGTGTTAAGCTCGTTACGTTGCTGCAGTGAAATATCAGCGTGCACAATAAGGGAAACCAACTTAATGACGTGACATCGTAAATTTATTATATATTATTTGGCGCGCTTTTCATTAATTTGTCTAGTTAAGTGTAAGATCGATATATGTTTCACCTCGTGAACACCAAAAGATCCTATTTATCTCGTGGCTGTGCCATTCGTAAAATATACCTTATGGTGCTATCTCTCTCGGTGAAATATATCCCGATCTTACACTGACCTGAAATAAACTATCCTCTATATATCATTTGCATTTGGCTCAATCTCATTTTTCCGTTTAATTGTCGGGTATGTGTTTAAAAATCATAGAAACAAGAGGTCAGGTAGTTTATTTAAACTATCATTCGAGATCGTCTCTGTTCAATGTTGAAAACTGAGCTTATCGTTCTAATTAGTAGCCTTAAGCGTGCAGAATAATCGTCCATTTTTTTTTGATGGATTGATTTATTTGTGTATATATATATATATGTCATATTACAAAACAAATTAAGACAATTTATCAAAGTTATATCTATCACATTGTTTTTAACACAGTAATTAATTGAAAAATAATAACTTTACATTCATAATTAAATCAAATATCTTGTTGACTTCAAGACAATAATTACAACACAGGATAACCCATGAAAATTTAATAAAAAATAGAGAACTTATTTCCAATGGGATCCTTTGATGGTAAAGAATATATTTTCTTGAGAACTGGCATTCAGGTCCATACTTAGAGATGATATACTGGACTGATGTTAAATTTCTAAGATCAAATAATATTAATTTCTATTGCACATTATGCTAATTACATATATCACATATTTGCTGGAATAATACTATAAATATGACTAGTTAACACACCAATGAAAGATATCTATTTATATATATCACAAAACCAATCACAAGATACATTTATATAAAACATACTATATTGATTAAAACAATTATCAACAATTATTCATATTTTTGCTTAGTTCAGCTTTTACTTTCTTTTTAAAGTTAAAAAAGTTACTTTCCTTTTTAATATCAAGTGGGAGCATGTTCCAATCCCTAATACCCTGGTAAAAATGTACTTTTTGTAAAACTATTAACATGGGGTATATGAAAGTTCCCTACACTGTTTCTACTATTATAAAAATGAACATCAGACTTTAAAGAAAAGTTATCATACATATAAGATGGACACTTGTTATTAAATATTTTGTGTACATGATTGAGTCTTAACTGTATGACTCTATGTTCTATATAAGCCACCCAATACTGTTAAAATCAATAACTTTCAATGATTTTCTAGAGGAATACCCATGAATATAACGAACAGCTTTGTTTTGTGCTACTTGAAGTTTATGTTTAAGTTGTTTAGTAAGGCCACTATACCAAGATGAGCTGGCATAATCGAAGTGACACTGTAATAAAGAGTTACATAATAGTTTTCTTAGCTCCATATTCAAACTGTTGTCTTTTCTATACAAAAATTTTAATCGAGAGTTTACTTTTTGTACTATATTATCAACAATAGAAGTGGCTGAGAGATCATTATCCAAGATAGAACCGAGATACTTTACTGATGGCTGAGATTGTATGGTGTTATTATTACAGTGTATTTTAAACTGCTCTAGTTTTGACAATTTCCTCTTAGAACTAAAAACAATACATTCTGTTTTACCAAGATGTAATGATAGCTTATTATCAACAAGCCATTTACTACAATTTTCTAGTTTCTTACCCAAAACATTACAAATAACATCAGGATCTTTATTTGAATATAAAATTGCACTATCATCTGCATAAAGAATAAGCTTACATTTTTTGCTAATACTAATACTCATATCATTGACATAACATAGAAACAATAGAGGACCCAAAATACTTCCCTGAGGAACACCACATGTAATATTCATAGCTTCAGACATAGTATTATTTACATTTACAATTTGACTACGACCAGTTAAATAAGATTGAAACCATTCAACTGACTCCACACCCATTTTTTGTAACTTTCTACACAAGATGTCATGGCCCACAGTGTCAAACGCCTTTTGTAAATCTATCATAATCATACCGGTGAGCAGTCCTTTGGAAGTTTGACTTTTTACATGGTCAGTGAGATGGATTAGGCAGAAGTCAGTAGAATAATTACATCTAAAACCACTTTGTAATTCATATAATAGTCCCTGCTTAACTAAAAAAATTTCTAACTGATTATATACAGTTCTTTCTAAGATTTTTGAAACATTAGTCAATGAACACTATAAAATAAATGTGACATTTAACATTTTACAAATTAATGACAAATTAAAATCTTATAATGGTCTGTAACACAGAAATATCTCAACAAATCCCTTGAAGTTTACCAAGAAGGTGTTGTTTCTTCTTATATAGTTACTAATAATATCCAAGAGTAAAATGTTATGATAGATTTATATCACTAATCATTTTAAAATCTGTACTCATTTTGCTAACTTATGTCTATCAATTATTTTTTTCCCTTTTTATTTCAACATTAATAAGGTCAAGAATAAACAGACGACAACAACTCTAAGTCATTGAATATTTTAGTAAAATGTATCGATCAGTTTCTATATGGATATACGGGTGTAAATCCATAACTATGAGGCCTCTGTGAAGACATGTATATAACTAACAACTGATCTTTAGCAAGCAATTAAAACAATAATTGAAGATTCGGTTTCATTTACTTGTATTAATATAATGATATTTTAATTCTATAATTTATATAAACTCTACGTAAAATCAGTCACAGACATAAATGATTGAGAAGAAAGCTTATAGATTTTTAAAACAAACTCGGTTTGATTGAGTCTGCTTAGAAAGAAAGCAACATCAGACGCCACATAGGATTTTCAAGTAGTTACTAAATGTATCTAAATAAATGGCCAAGACCAAACTGTAAATAAATCTACGTTATGGTTGAGTCGTACACTATTGAAAACGATAGAAATGGTTTCGTCAACGTTGTTTTGTTCATAATTGCTCATGCAATACGATGTTTGTACTTTTATTAAGTAATATGGTATGTGATTATCTAAATGCATCTTCTTTCTTTCACAATTTAACGAACGTGTATAATGCACATATTTTTAGATTGTTATAATTAACATTCATCCTGTTGCAAGACCATATTTCAAGAAACTTTTTTTATCTAAAACTATTTTTGTATTAAGATTCGTGCTTCGTACTAATCATTTAATCTTGTCTGCAAATAAGTCTTGTTTCATAAATTTACTTGAGTACTTAACGTCATTTACTAAAAGAACGCACACGCACAAGTTTGATTATGGGGAAAGAATCAGTTAAAAAGTTCATTTTTATTAGATACAGTGGGAGACATATTAATTGTAGTTATCGCTGATATGTGTCTTTTGTTGATGGGAGAAGCGGACTTTTCAGTCGAATCTGTCCTCTGTGATACTTTTGTATAGAAGGAACGTAGAAGAAAACACAGGTCAAGTGTTGCCGTATTTTGCTTTTTTGTAACTATCATAAATTCCTACTATTGTAATTTCGAAAAGATAGAAAATAATTGTCAGTGATATATAAGATAATCGAAAATATATGTTAACCGAAACAGATATGTTTTCAAACATTTTAATAAATTATAACGCACAAATCAGCTATAATATAATTTTGTTATAATAAGTTTTGATGAAGTCTGCTAAATACTTGAAACAAAAAATTAACTTGAGAATATTTATCGGAGAAAATGATATTTAAGTCAGTGTAGGAGAAACAGGTTTAAATGCAATATTTGTTACAGAAAAGGTATCGCTTAAAATAAATAAGAAACTACTTTGATCTTTTATAAAAAAAGCGCACACAAAACGTTTCGAATGCTAAATCAGAATGTGCTTTATTAGGTAAGTCTCGAACAACATCATTGTATCGCTATATGTAACGTTTTTGAAGAAATTGATTTATGGGGCACATTTTAATTTTGAATTTCTATCGTACTTGTCAGAGAAACTCATTTTAAGCATCAGCAATTTACTGTCAGCATTGAAAGAGGCCGACTATGATGATTATTATGAATTCCAATTGAAAAAGAAAACAATTATCCGGTCATTTAACAGCATAATTGTTAGCCAATTTGTAATTTCAGCAATAAATGCAAATAAAAATATGTATTTAAAGTATAATTACCTACGAATTTGCTCACAAATTGCATTATATATCTTTAAAATGTATTGTCTGTTTGTTTTGATGGTACATAAACGAAACTTTTCTACATGTATAGTCCATTCACTAAAGGTATAGTCGGCTTCTGAACGATTTGGCTGTTTGGCTGCTCAGCTTAGTTTCATAATTATAAGTGACACAGTATTTGTAAAATAATCACCTTTGTTAATAATAATTGATCAATATGTATCAAAGGACCATTTCATGCTGAATAAACAACAAGGTGGTTGTAAAGTACACACCATGAACAAAACGTGAGTCAAACACACATTACATCAGTAAACATTCAATACCATTCTAACATTTGTTTTAGCATACAATTGTGGTTGTATCCTTCACAAAACTGCAAGTTTTAATTTCTCGAACTGCTTGAATATGGCCAACCATTTTCTTTACAAATAACAGGAACGATAGCCTTGAATAGGGAAAAATAAATTTCTTAAGTTCCCCTAAAACGGCATCATTGGAAATGATTCTACCCGTCCTTGCCGTCCTAACACCGACTTAAGTGAGATTCAACATGAAATGGTAAAATTCTGATTATAGAATCATCCGCAAATATGTTCATACGGCGGTCAACATGGAAGTCATGGAAAGGTTATTATATGACAAATGGTTATTTCCTTTTAGTATGACTGCTGTCCCTGAATAAAACCATAAGTGTTTAATGAACCAAGAGCGATCTATAAACCATGCGTGTGTCTCTTACTTATTATTAACGTTAAGCACTTTTAGTAAATTTATGACATTGGACTCATTTGCGGACGCGGTTATGTTATTAATATTTGACATGAATCTCAATAACAAAGCAGTTTTAGATAAAAAATATTCTTGAAATATTTGTCTTGCAACAGGATCAAGGTAGTTTTCGTGTAAATATTACTCGTCAATATTGACACTCGAAAAACGGGGTCAAAATATCTTTCATAGTGATATGGATAAAAATTATTTAAGAACAAACTAGTTTGCTTAAAAGAGTGATGTTTTTTTAATTGGGTTTTCACGTCGAGACAACACAGTATAATTTGTATGGCGACTTTCGAGCTTTACTAGTTGACGAAGGCCTCGGGTGCCCTTCTGTGCATTATTTTGACGCGAACGGAGCACCAGAATAGAATCACCGACGTTTCTCACATGAAAGATTTTTAAGTCCATGCCGGAATTCTAACACACATCAGTGAGGGGCAAGTGCTTTGAAGTCAACGTCCTTTAGGGTGATGCTATTTAATTCGAATATATAACAGTGTTTATCATGAACACAAAAATATAAATACAATTCAATAGATGGTGTAGGCTATAATTGTAAGCAAATCAGTAATTCATATAAACCATAAACTGTTTTAAAAATGTGATTTTAAAATCATTATATCAAATTATTATTATTAAATTTTTTTAAGTATTAAAAAAAATCTTTTACCCTTTTTTTAAAAGGACTTTTTTAAAAAAAATTTTTTTTTTAAAAAAACCAGTTGTGTCAATTTTTTTGGAAACGATTTTTTCTTCGCGCAAAAAAATTTCTTGTTTAAAGGGCTACAAAAAAATTAGTTTTTTCCCCCAAAAAAAGTTTCCAAAAATTTTATTTTTGAACAGAGAAATTAAAATTTGTTTGGGTTTTGTTTTCACTGGAAATTTGCACTTTTTGATCCCCTTTTTTGGGTAATGATTTTTAAACTGAAGAGTCCCAATTTAAAATAATATGGGGTCTAGAAAAACCTTTTGACTAGCGTGACAAATATCTTTGTTGTAATTAAAAAAATAAAAGTATTTTTAAATTTACCTAAGAAAAACCCAATAAAAATAAGAGAAGAAAACCTTTTTTACAGTTTTGGGGTTTAATTTTCCCACCACTTTGATAACAAAGTCAAATATTTACAAAGGTCTCAGCATTTCCAAACATGTATATCAATAAAGTTCTGAATCGAAGGTCAATATTCTCTTGTCATAAACATATTGGAATGTCACGTTTAGGTTGAAGAAATTTTCTTGCGAATTAAACATGTGAATATGTCCATCAGAAGGTATTGACCATATTTTTGTAATTTTATACGAAATTAATTTGCAAACAGAATTTCGCAAGAATTTAAGATCTTGCTTTGAACCAAATATGTTTTTTTATTAAGCGAAAATACGTGTCAGTTGAAGAGATCTGTTTATCAGACATGTAACGCGATAAATGAGGCAAGTTAATTGTCTTTATACTTACTTTTAAAGTACACACGAATTTGGGGCTGCTTTACATGATTATATACAGTTTAAATTATCAAGAACCACATTACAATTTACGATCTTCTACTGATGAAAATTTTGGGAAAGAACTTACAAACTTTAAACATACCAAAAATTATCCACTGTTGAAATTAAATAGTAATTGTAAAATCTTACAGTGTTTTGAAGAAACACATGTCGCTCACTGATTTACCTAATTATCTAAATTATACTTTTTTATGTAATTATTGTCAGTAATATGCCATTTTGTAAAGATAATGAAATCAAAATTATTGTATGTTGCCAATATGTTTGTAACATAACATGCAAACAAGTGAGTAAATAGTGAAATCTATTCGCTAAATGATTCCCTCCGTTTTCGCTTTCTCATCTCTTTTCGTTAATCTGTTTTCTTTATATTGAGGTCAATAAAACTTTTATATGCCTTTATATTAAGTACTATGAACATCTATTTTATACGCCTCGTTCATGTAATGGTTTTCGGCTGCCTTTATGATAAGATATAAGATTCAAATGAAATGCGTGACAATTACTGAAGGAAATACATCAACCTGTATAATTGCAAAATAAAGGAGTAAGTAAGTAACCGAGAGATATTTAATGAATGAAGTGAGATCACGTGTGTAATTTAAATGCATGAGAAAATAACATGACTTATTGTATGTTGTTATATATAAACATCCAGAAAAAAAAACCAAAAAAAAACATACAAATTCTTTATTTTAATATCAATTTATTACACAACTGTCTGAACATCGATGCTATAAAAGAAATGTCAAAACATTTTTGCATCCCTCTTCACATGAAAACATGCCTTTATTTGAATCATAACATATATCATAACTGGACTTTAAAAGATCAGTCGTACAAATATATGTAAATACATAGGTACCTTGCGATTCCGCATCAAAACATGGTTTAGTTACAAAACACACACTTAACTTGAAACACATAAAAAAACGTTACCAAATATGACGTATATAGGTACATTTGTATGTGCATCTCAGTTCCACATGAATACATGTTTTTTTTCCACATGTTTTCTTACAATATCAACGTGTACGGTGAAGTACCAATCAAAGGTTTTGTCAATAATTTTCCCACTACAGTTATCAAACTTCAATTAGCAGCCCTTTTCTGCTGTAAATTTATCAATTCGATCAGTGTCTTTTAGGAGATGTCACTTGTCAATGATTTTGCTGATTATTTTCAGGTGAGCTTCATATGAAACTTCGTGTGAATAATATCCTTCTTTCAGTTTCTCCATCAGAAACACAAATAAATGACTCCACGCATTTGCAACATCCGGAGTAAAGCGGTCGCGCATACAGATTGCCCACTGGCACATTAGAGCTTCATAAAATATTTCAAAATATTCCGGTTTAAACCCTTTAAAGTTCTGATGCTGCTGTCCTAAGTCAAACAAAAATTTGCATAAGGTGTTCCCTTCTCTGTCAAAGTTTTCTAGACAATCTACAGCTGAACCAATTGCGCTAATAAAACGTTTACCATGAGCTTGTATCGTAGCATTTCTAGCAAGTTGTGAATGACGCACATTTTCAACCTTGAACAGAAGCTTGACTTCTGGACATATTTCAAAAATTCTAAGAAAAGGCTGGAGGCCGTTACCTTGCAAGTCCTTTGCCAACGAAGGCCATGTTTGTTGTACGGTCTTTATTTCGGGCCCTGTTAGCTCGATTTGGCATTTCAACGTGAAGACAATCCGAGTTTTTATTGGGTCATTAATTTGAGTGAAATGTTTGATTGAATGCTTGTTATATGAAATTGAGTTAGTGCAACCCATACTGTCTATTCTTCCGTGTGGAAAATATTGCCTACATAAAATGAGTAGCCTTTTTTGTTCACAAACATATGTTATTCATTAAAATTCACTTCGTCTTATTTAACTTTTATGTCCGAACATGTGTTTATATATTATTTCTTTCTATTTCCGGATTAATGATTATAAAAAATATCCTGCACAGTCTTTTCTAGTTTATGAATATCAGTAAAATAACAAAAATTTTACATCTTCCTTGGTGAATTTATCTTATTTCAACTCAAAGGAAAATATGTTTTGTTTCCTTTTATCACACAAACAAGCTGTAGCCAGTATTGGAATTTTTACACATTACCTCTCTTTTATAGCCACAAGCTTTCTCGAAGAGTTTCATTGGACGGCTTTGAGATAATCAAATATATTAGCAACGCATGCAGTGTTTTGTTTTTCAACAATAAGCTTTGTATCATTATTTTTATTATTTAATGTTTTGGCTGTCTTTTCGGACACGTTTCTCAAGGACAATAAGCCGATAATTGGTAAACAACTCGGACTTTTTGTTATTGATGTGTCTACTTAAATGCAATCGGGATAGTCGTTACAATTTCATATGCATTATTATTGACTTATAGCATCGTTTTGTTCATTATGATATTCAATTATGATATTATTATTTTGTAATATTGGTTTCATTTTCACTGTCCTTCGGGATCAATGATTCCAGCACAATAGGTGTTGGAGATAAGAATGAATCCCGCATAAGTCGCTGCTAGGGGCGTGAGGGATGTTGCATTATTTCCATTATCCCTCTTGGACTGATTCAATTAAAGCGAGTCTGCAGTTTTCGTGTAATTTTGCTGTAATTTATGCTTCCAATGGTCAACTTTTTATCCAGATTTTTGTTCCTTTATATTAACAAAGTATTTACTAGTAACGATAAATAAAAAGTGAAAGTCATTTCAATCTAATAAACGCATTTCTATTTTAAAAGATATTTTGGACAATAATTATAAGCTCATCGTTTTTCAAATACTGGTGTTAAAAGTTTCTTTTTACTAATACAGATAGCTACTCGTTCAAAAATATAAATGCTTCATTATTTATAAATTAACAGTTTTAATATATAAATATATGCATGTATGTTATGATTGATCAACATTTTGTTGATATGTCGGCTATTCACCAAACATAAATCTCATTTAAATAATTCGCAGAACGCTAAGTCGTTAGCGCACTAGTTTATTTCATTTTAAATTTTCATCTTAATTAAGCAACCAGCGAGGTCGTGATAAAATGTAGTTTATTTCATTTGTGAAAACCTATCCCACTGGACGGAAAATAATACCCGACAGTATATTAAATAACAAAATACATATAAAACTGTTTACTAATTCCCTTTAAATAAGTACAGCAGGGAACAAACAAACAAATAAACAACAAAAGTTATTAGGTTATTGAGTAGATAATTTTGTGCTGTCATTCATTGATTTATTGCAAACTGTAATATTTTCATCAGTCCTAAACTATCTGCATCGTCAGACAGTACTTTCCAATAAAGTTGAAAATATTGCAAGATTATCTAAGAAGGAACAACGAGGGAAAGCAACATTCACTGATTGCAGCCTCTTCACTCCGTTACACACATCTAGTCACTTAGTCACATAGGATCATCTGCAATGCACCGTTCAAGACATCATCCAAAATTGTTGCATATTTGGTATGCAGGCTTAACTACATTAACCCGGTTGTACCCTTCATTGAAACTTTTTCTACAATTGTTTTACTTTTCAACAATAATATAAAGTACGATTTCGAACAGGGGAGATTTTTCTTCTAGTAAAATTATATTTTTTTTTTCATTGGCAGACCCGTTTTTTGTGCAATGCTTTAAGAAGTAAAGTAATGATATGATGAACATAATTTTTTTTGTTTGGAAAATTCTTGAAGAACTGCGTCAAAAGTTAAGTTTATACATTTGCTGTCGCTTTTCTCTGTTAGTAAATAATTTTATAAGTGAAGTTATTATCGTATGTTATCATAATATGTATGTTATAAATGTCTAAATTTACTTAATATATTTAAAATAATATGATTATTTTGAAGTTCAGTATACTGCATATTATTTTATGGCTTTCAATTTTTAACTTTTTTTTACATACGGAGTTTTATATGAATTAGAATACATTATTTTCTTGCGATACTTAAGCACAGGTTAGTTCAGGCGTAGAAGATGCCTTGGTAGTTTGAATGAGCTTCAAGCTTTTTTCACAATTATTGACCATCGAGCTCACACAAAACCAATGACAAATTTCTGAAAAATAAACTATCATGTCTTAAAATGAAAAAAAAAACTGATTCATTATTGTTTTATTAATTTACAGGTCTTGACAAATTATAAGCACCACTGGGATGTATTTTCTAAAGAACAATATGAAATGTAGAGCATTGTGTGTTAGCATATCTTTGTTTGCAATCATGTTTGGTCATGATTTTCAATTTTTCATTTATTGCTAATTACAATTTTTGAATTATTCATGCTTTTGTAATTAAAAGAGTATTAGTAGCGTATTTATTATATCATTTAGAATGCTTCGAATTAGTATTACCGTCAAAACAATATAAGATGGTTGTTTCATAGTTTGGGGACCGTTCTGTTGAAAATGTGTCCGAACTAAATCGTAAACATATAAATGCAAGGTGTGTTATATTAATTGGATTGCAGGTATTAGTATATAAATAACACATGGGTTTGTGGGTAACAGTAAAAATATCATCCCGGGTAAAATACTGTTACCCGAGGCGTAGCCGAGGGTAACAGTAGGTTTACGAGGGATGATAGTTTTACTGTTACTCACAAACCCATGTGTTATTTATTTTATTACCCCGAACAAAAATACTGAGATGATCTGAATTTTCAACTAAATTTAACTGTAACAAAAATAACCAAAAGTAACAAGAACTAAACTGTCCTTACCTTTTAAGTTTTAAGTGTGCTTTACTGTAGGCCTACTTGAGAAGTTTTCTTTTTCTTTTATTCTTTCAGCAAGTGAGGATATCTACAAATCATAAACATACAATAAGCTAGGTTTTATTTAGGAAACAAAACACTAACCCATTTACACGCTTATGATCTGTGAAATATGATCCTTCTGTTTCCAGAATATTGTTAGCATGGTTTTTGACAAAATAACGTTGATATCCTGATGTCCACCATATCTGTAACGTTTCACTGATTAAATTTGTTAAATAATCCTAAGTTGCATGCTTAAATCGTCTGCATGTTCCAGTTTGACACATAATTATTTACTTGCAATTACTCCCGTTGAAAACTGATGTTCACTTTTTGACAATTCAACAAAAAGATATTTTATACGCGAAAAGCACACCAGGGTGCGAACAACTATATTTTATGAGTGTCATAGTGACTCCAAAGGAGAAATTGATGTCCTATCGGGGTTTAACGTTTAAAATAATAATGAATCGAGAAAAAAATGGCGGCCATTTTATTTCATTTTATTAAGGAAATAGACCACGTGACTTCTTAAAAAATACTGTTACCTTTGTAACAGTACAAAATTCTTAGTCACGTGGTACACTTGCATTAACAGTAAAAATAACTCCCAGAGGCCTATGGGAAATTAGCATTACGAAAAAAGTGAGGGGTAATAATATCATCTAGCATACCTCTTGAACAATAATGTTATGGGGATTTTTTTTTCTACTTCAAATGTGACTTTTTAATTGAATTTTGAATTCCTTATCAGTTACAAATTATTTCCTATTATTTGATCATTTATTTGTTTTATTTGAATTCCTTATCAGTTATAAATTATTTATCATTTTAGTGATTAGCATTCTGTGTTCTGCCTTGTCCCCTGTTCTGTTTTTGTTTGGGTCCGCCTGAGTTCCTTGCCACTGGTTTTTGTGACTTGGTCGTGTGGGGGTTGCGTTCATTGAACACCGCCTTTCCTTGCTGATCTTGTTTATCATATTTTCTTATTGGATTATCAT
The DNA here is from genome assembly GCF_026571515.1 of Ruditapes philippinarum. Lineage (NCBI taxonomy): Eukaryota > Metazoa > Mollusca > Bivalvia > Venerida > Veneridae > Ruditapes > Ruditapes philippinarum. Next base: position 455,338 of record NW_026866001.1, on the reverse strand, counting down.
ACAGTAGTTTGTAAGAAATCATTTATTTGAGGATTTTCCTCTCTTTCCGAATCACTTAGCTCGCTCGTGATTGACCATTAATGTGTGATAAAAATGAATACTTGGCGACTGCTTACTGCCAGCATCTCGTGGTAAATTATTTCCCTCTGTGTAACATATTTATTTTTTCAAAAAAGCGTCCACAACTTTTCTGAGAACGATTTATGTTTTTATCTAAACATTGATCAGGCCCTACTGCTTTAATTTTTCCTTCTGTTTTTTTTTAGTTTCAAACTTTCCGTACATAAATTATATGTGCGTCAAGGTTAAAAGAGCACAAGCGTAAGTTTATGGGCATTTATGTTGGATAATTTCCTTTTACTACGTAATAATACTGACACTGTTATATGACTACCCCGTATTCCAGACAGACTTTGCAAACGGACCTTACCATCTCTTTCTTCTACAACTGAATTTGTTAGGTCCTCATGGTACCGTTGCAGCTCTGAATAACTAACCTGGTCCCAAAATGATTGAAACTTTTGAATCTTGCAAAAATTGCACGTGCATTTATCACATAAATGGATGTTCTTTTTCTTTCATTTGTAAATCATAGTGGTTGTTTTCAAAAATAGAGAAAAAATGAATCCCTTGAGAATGTCCAAAACAACAAAATTTAAAATGTTGCAGGCTCGGTTTGATTGAGTCTATTCATGGATGTTTCGTCAACTGCAAACTACCGCTCACGCCATTCACTGGCTAAAGCAAATTGAACATTGTTTCAAAGAATTTTACAAAACGGTTCGGGAATTTGTTTTTTTTTTCCAAGACTACTCGATGACATAAGTATCACAAAGGCTATGGTTCAGTTCAAAGACAGTTTGTAATAATCATTCCGAAACATAGTATTCATCAAAACAGCAGCAGACGTATTAACGTCCTATGGCTTGAAAAACATACTTTTGAACAATATTTTACAAACGAAAATTTGTATCTCCTTACTTTAAGCTGAGGCCCCTTCCGTGCCCAGGGTCAGTTTTAATACTATCAAAATGTTTTTAAATGTACTATTTGTGATGGAGTTTTGTACACTCTTGTAATTAGATTGTTAATATATTGATTTCGACTTAACCATTTTGCAAGTCACAGGTTCGAATAAATACCTCACCTTGGAAGTAAACAGCAGCCACTAAAAGCTTTCTAGCACTTTTGCGTTTTAATATGCGGTCCTGTATGATATTCAGCTCTACACTTATAAAGACCACATGTAGCACACACTTGTTTCGTTGGCAGTACATCAATACCAATGGTCTCTGGTCTGGAAGTGTTATTATGGCTATATGAATAATAACTTTCTTAAATTATTTACTTTTGTGTTTGTAAAGGGCGTTCAGGGTAAATAATTTGCCTTTCCAACTTTGAAATTATTTAAAGCTATATATATGTGCTGCGCAAACGGTTGTTAACATTTTGAAAATGCTTTTATTAAAGCAATATGGTTTTTTATCGCCTTACAGCGAATGAATGACGATGCACAAAACATTGCTACACAGTTAAATCCTGCATTAAATGGCAGCATTTTACCTTATCTTAGTTCCGCAACATTTAATTATGTTTACATGCAAATTCATGAGTTAAATAACCAAGATAAGCCTGCATATCCGTATCGTCTGATCATTATCCAAACCGTTTGCTATTCAGCCAACATATCTTTTGATCATTTCCCAAAGTATGATAAATGTTTTTGTCCAGATGGAAAAGATAGACATATCAATTTGAACTATTTAGGGTAGAAGGAGTTAATTAAAAGGAATAGTCAGTTTTAAAGCTTTTCTGCTCATTGTTAAATTCTTAATGTATGTACAGAATCGAATCAGCCTAAAATTTTAACACAAGAAACATACTCGTTTATTTAACGAACGCGCTTAAAAGAAAACTTAGTAAATGTATTAATGATAAACATAATTATTGTTACAACTAAAAGATGTTTTACGGCTAACGTTATAGGTCTTGGTTGAATTTGACACAAAACTTCCCGTTTTAGTTTTTATTATGTCACACATTGCTTGTCGCCGCTCTTTTGGTTTGGTGCCTTCTGTGTGCCCTGCTTGGGTTTGTTGGGAAGCTGCGTCCTGTGAACGTTGCCTTTGCCTTGTTGATCTTTATTCTCGATTTTATTTCCTCATCATGATTCAGTATTCAAATATCGGTCAACGTTTAGATCTTTATTTATCTGATTTATTCAAATATTGTGTGTCTGTTCAGACAAATCAGCTATTCAAATAACATGATATGCAAATCTACATAACAAGACAAACACAATTGATCCTAGTAATCGTGACACTGATCTCATAAAAAACAGTAAAAAAATTACAATAATCTGTGTGGTACAATGACCGCATCATAAAACAAATACAATCATAATACCATCATAAAATGACATTGTTAAATTCATCATGGTTTTGAAAATAAAGCATTATATTATTTTGATCAAATGATAGTGGTATTGGAAGATCACATGTGGTCAATTTGAATTCTAATATGAAAAAGAAAAGAATATAAGATATTGAGAGCAATGTGATAACCGTAGGATTACTCAGTTTAGAAATTTCCCACATGTTGCACGTATTTTCTTAACACACAAATTTAATTAACAAAGAAATTTATACATAGATTTACTTTATAGATATAATAGATATATGAGTTGCCTGCTCCAAAACCTGATATATTCAATTGTGTCCTATTCGTTGCTATTATTTTATCTGTTTGATAGTTTGTTTTTGGTGAATATGATTACATTTAATACGGATTGTAATGAAAGAAGAAAAAGTAATTTATTGATAACTTTAACGTCACTATCATTATCACATATACAATGTATTTTTGTTTACCCTGCTTATATATTGATATTAACGAAAGTCTATTTACGTAAGTAAAAGCAATGAAAACAACAGAGACAAATTCAGTTATGCGAAACAGGATTAATTTCAAATTAATAAGTAGCAAATTATTTTTTTATGTCTGATATATGTTCTTCAAGAATACTCGTCAGTATTTACAAATCCGTATTGGAATGTCAATGTGCTATTCCATCTATAGCTTTGCACAGCTACAAGTATGTCACAAATATGAATTAAAATCTTTGATTGTTTGCCATGGACAAAAGGCGATAATAGTGACAAAGTTGATCAGTGAACCCTTTGCAATAAGCCTTAATTGATACTACATAATACTGAAATAAATCTATCTGAATGACAATATATGTCATAAAGTATCAGAATAAAATAATAATGATACGAATATGTTGACGCATCTGTAGTTAAACTGTCCTTTTAGTAATAAAGATACATTAGTAACTGATTGCTTTCTACATTTTTTGTTGATATTTGTAAATGATTTTAAGACAAATACAACAAGGACAGAAAACAACAAATTAAAGGGACTTTACTGTGGAAAATGCAAGCCTTAATCGTTGTCCGCTCAATAAGATGTTATTTCTATACATGTGTAATATCTATACACTTTCAAGATTGCAATGTTTGATATCTGCACTAAAAACGTTGTAAAAGATATATGTTCCTGAAGAGATTTAATGATGCGTGTTCATTATTGTTTGTCCGAACCTTTTATTCCTTGGTTATATCACTTTGCAAAATCCAACTTGTTTTGTGTAAAATATATATAGAAATCAATGACATCAATGTTAAAATTAACTAAACAATATGTTTACAAATGATAATGTAATTGAATATAACTGATAATGTAATTGAATATGGTACATATGGTACATATTCTATGAAATGTTATCTATTTCATGTTATTGTCCCAAAATAAAGGAATAAGTTTATTAAAATTGTGGAGTCTGTTTTATGTTATTGTACCAAAACAAGTAAATCACAGTTATTCAATCTTTCATTTTATGCATATTGGATCTGTTTGTTTCGCGTACATTTTGTTATCTGTTTCGTGCATGACGTCTCTTGATGATACACGCCAGATATAGTTGCATATGTTATTGTTTGTGATTGAAGCATTGACAGTGCCATCAATACTGGATAAAACACAATAAGAATGAAATTCGAGGGATATTTTCAAGGGAATAGGCTTAACTTTAGCAGGACAAAAGCGGACAAATGTAACATTAAATTCATAAATGGCAAAAAACATTTCTAAATACTGATCAAAACTATGAGAATTTAAAGCATCGTAATATTTGCTGTGGCCTTATTTATGACCTTAATGTTTAGAAGCATGTTTTCTATTTTGAATAACAAAAGCAATTATTGTTTTGTGTATAAAACACGAAACCTGTAGTTCAAACAAGCATAATTGGTCATAAAAGGAGTATTGTACACACTTTAAGTCATTACAAATATACACGTATACTTTGTAGTAAGTTTGATATTTGAAGATTTCTTTAAGATTTTATAAAATGCTGTAAGAACTTATACATATATCATTAGAGAAATGAAAGAAATTAAGCTGTTTTTTGCAGTGCGATAGTTATTATGTTGTACAATGTTTAGGCGTAGTTTGAAATTCTTAATAGGTTTGTTTATTTCATGTCAATTTCGAAGTACAAATGTTATATAAAACATTTTGCCAGTTGCAAAAAAAGGAATATAATGTATCTATATTTTATGAAATAATTGTCATTTATTCCTTACATTTGTTACATTTTTTCTAAAAACAATATCGAGTGAACTTAAAAATGCCTCATTTTAGATTATATTATTCACGAATGACGCCTGTTTCCTGTTATATTGCCATCAGCTATACATAAATATCTTCTGTATAAAACATATGATACAAACAACGTCATAGAAACGGTATCTTCAAATTATATTCTAAAAATCAGAGTAGTTGTGATACAGTAGTATAGTTTACTTAGGAGATATAATGATGGTAAAACACACCACTATAAACCGCACCGCACCATGTCGAGGATTTGACTCAAGCAATCAAATGCAAGAGAAAGAGAAACAAATCAGAAATAACGAGTTTGTTTTTGGTTTTTCATTTTATTTATTTTACCAATATTCATAAATCTGATTTATACACAGGAAATTCAGTTCTATTTTTTTACGATTTAACTTTGACTAACAAAATGTCAAATAGTTGGCATGGCTAGAGTTGTGTACAAGTATAATAAAGACTGTAAATAAAAAAACTAGTATTTAGTTATATTTTATCATTTAACTATGAGCTTTTTCTTTCCAACTAGCTTACGGAACGCCGGTAGGTTTAACTCAGGTGAACGTCAGTGGCTAAAATAGTGCACAGGATGAGCGGAGATCTTCTTCAACCGGTATACCAGTCAAACTAAAATAATTGGCATATGACTTTTATAGTGCGGATGTGACGAAAACCCTACAAAAAAGCTCTCTTTGGCAATATACCAATATTCAAATATGTTTATACACATAAGTTGACACCAATGTCTAGATATAACGTATTGAGGCTATTCGTTGCCAAAACTCCAGACTTTAAACTTTGACAATTCATACTTTGGGTCTACTAAACAGATAAGGGAAAATCTAACTGTTGATCCGAGAGTTACATACTGCACTGGTATAAAGCGTTTTGTTTTGTTTTTCTCGATTTGACAAAATGGAAGCTGGTAACATGCAACTTAAATAAATAACAAGCTGTATTAAGAACATTCAAATTTTCGACATGTTGAAATGTAAACGATAGAACGAGCACAACACGTTTTTTTTGCCGTACACTATGCCGTTAAGAATGTTACTTGGTCAGTTAATAATCTCGAGTTGACAACACCAAACTTTCCTTTACATTCTAACGCGACGAACATTTAAAAATAATTTTGCAACTTCAATATATGGAATTATTAGCAAATAGACGAAGATTTAAAAGCGAGCCAATTTTCACGAGAGCGGAAAATAAAGAGAGGCAACTCTTACTGTACAGTAGTAATGAGTACAAATAATTCAAATGAAGGAATAGCAACGGATAGATTCATGTCTGTCTTATATCAATATTTGTCCTTTAAAAAAATGTACCATGACAATTTTTCTGTTGAAACCATATATCTGTGAAGTTCGTTTTTTTAGACAATATTTTTACTTGAGAAATAAGTAAATGGGCGCCGCCATTTTGACGGTCTTCTTTACTCTCGCGAGACATACGAGACCGAGATTATGACGTATTACACTCACTTACAGTATAGCTGTTGTACACTCCGCTTCAACAGAAATATATCTTGATGAACAACTTGTTATTCTTATTACGTACATTATATTCACATTACGCAATTTTTATTCACATACATGCATATATCAAAATGAGTTTTCAAAAATGAGTTGACAATTTTTTGTCTCCAAAAGTATAAATAAGTAGTATTATAAATTATGTAGATACTTATATTGAATTGATCGCATGTTTTGGGCATAATATGGATGCTTATTAAATTTGATTTTTTCTCATATAATGGATTGTTATAAATTACCACAATCTCCAATTCAATTTTCTTTATATATTAATTTTTTATTAATTATCAATAAAGTGTATGTAAACTTCGTATAAAACTGAAATGCTTAGATTAATTAATTGAATACGCTGCGACATTATTAACATTTGCTCCATGATCAAGCTTGCCGATGATTCGTGACCACATGATTTAGGCAATGACTGCTTAATTTTCAAAGATAAACCATTAAATTTAATTGGTCAATTTAATTTGAGTACTGTAAAATTAAAATGAGAGAGAAATTCCTTTAAATTGACGATAAATCCTTTTATGTTTTAATTTATTTATGGCGAGGCAAGCTGTCCTGCGTATGTTTGTATCAGCATATATTTTTTCAGCATACAGACTCATCTTAATCCAGTAATATATATCATTTGCATAACATTTGTCATGCTATGTCATCAACTACAATGAACTACAAAAATATATGAAACAGTTTAAGTAAAATTATCTTAAATACCATCAATAACAAGGAAAAGTTCCAAATGTAAATAAATACCACGCCGCAACGTCGACCTCTGATCGACAGACTTATGCACAATTTACTTTAAAAGAGTCCTTTTATTTTTGAATTTAGTACATTAATTATAATCTATTATCACACATGTCTCTTTGAAGTTCAGCATCAAACTAAAAAGTTACTTCTGCTTGTCGGCGTAAACTAGCATGTTATGATGATCACAATTGTATTGCTACTCTAAGAAAACCCAATAAATGTTTTGTCGTTTAACAAAATGTATTTTGGTGAAATACTTGTTAACTTTTTTAACGGCGAACTCAATCAAAGAATGCAACAATGGAGTTTACATACAAATAAATACAATTTTGACCACAAACAAACTGTTCAACACAGATCAACAAGGCATGATAGTTGGCAACGAATTGCTTCCATAATAACAAGAATATTGATTTCGAGAAGTATATTTGAAGATTGAATTTTATCATAATGCTACATTATTTTTATGATAGTCTACTACCTTACAATACGACCGACCTATCTATCACCTTTTTGGGAACCATGTTGGTTTTGTGATAATTCTAATAAAAATGATCACGTTAAATTTATTTATCGGAAAATATGTGTTTCTGTACATGACATGTTTACAAAATTTGTATGCTTATGTTACAGTTTTATGTTACTTCTAAATTTAAAAATGCGAAAAAAGAACACAAACATTTTCATTAGCTTTAATTTGCATATGAACCTTTAGAGTGTACTCCCGAATAGTCTATTTCAAATTGATAGTAATTATCCTAATTAACTCAATGTTATCAATATGAATTATCTATTAAAGCTGCCTGTTTCAAGATGCGCCATATTATTTCAATAAAATCAAACTAAAATATAAAAATACTTAAGTGTATAATTTGACGGTCGAAGAGAAGTAACTGCAATTTGATTCTATATAAACAGAAAATACTTAAAAAAAATAATCATAGGGTGAAACAAAACATTAACAACAAGAAATTTTAAAAGTTAAAAGCTCAAGCTTACAAAATAATCTGCGAGTTGCGTATCAACATTTTAATTGCATGCCGATATTAAATCACGCTATTGGGAGTTCATTTACATCAATTTGTTAGAACTAGACGAGTCTTATTGGAAATTATGACATGCTAATGTCAATGATGATTATACGTTCAAAAACATGATCCCTGGAAAGCATTAGTCACAACAAAATTGCATTAAAAATGCAGACTCGGTTGATTGAATCTGTACATGAGGGATAATGAATAAGTGCAACATCCCTCAAGCCCCCTAGCACCGGCTGGAGCGGTACTCAATTCTCAACACTTAATAGTGCTGGCATCAATGATCAATATAACAACACTCAAAATTATTTGTCAATACACCTATTACATAACTACCATTCCACTGTAAATACATGTAAAATAAGTGTACATATTTGGGAAGGGATTATAGAGAGTAGATCCTAGCTTGTTGTGAATACTCAAAAATGGAAACCTCAAAGAACACCCAAAGCTTCAAAATTTAAAATTATAATAATAATAATAATAAAAACATTTTATTTTTGAAGAAATGCAATTGGCCCAGAATACATATGCTATACCAGTAATTGAACTGTCCCAGAGAGTTGCACCAAATAATTTTAGAAGTACAGCTTTTACATAGCAAAAACAGAATGATTCATTTTACTATTGTATGAATAAATCTACATATATTTAACAGTTCTTGTGTGTTATTAGTAGACATCTTAGCATTAAAACATTTAACGTTACGCAAGATATTACCAAGGTATAAATCTCTTGCCTGTGAATATTTTGGCACTCACAAAATTAATGTCATTCATATTCTACCACTGTCATCTGATGGTACAATAGGTACATAGTCTTTCGACTCTAGGTATGCCAACATGCCTTCCAAGTTCGAGACACAGTTTATGACTCGAGCACATGTTTGGCAAAGCTTTTTACGTATATAAAATACAACATCCAATTTATAATATAATTCTAACAAAGATTTTAAACTATTTATATAGATAACATCTTGAAGAGTTATTATTGTGATTATGACAGTCCTGTGTAAGACAGTCGTGGTTTAAATTAAGTGATCAACATGGTGATATCACCCACATCTTTTGACAACCAAACAAATCCAAAACCAAACTAAAAAAAATCTCAAACCTCGTACGCTCATGTACGTCTTCAGACGTCATCCGAGTCATTAAGCATCAAAAAACAGTGTCTAGGATATCTATGATTCTGCATTTAAAAATCTAGTAACATAATCAACATAATTATAATGGTAAACGACCGCATTCTCCTAGCGCTACATCATTGTTTGTTGTTTTATTAATACAAAGAAAATGCTTACAGTATTTTACTTGATCCCTCTCTATAATATTAGAATATTGAGATCCCCATATCTCTGAGCGCTTAAATGTATACGTTTAACCATTGAATCAAACACCTGAAAAAATTCCAAATAATTAAATATCCAAATTGTCTTTGATACACTCTGATACAATAGACAGATTGTGTTGCTTGTGACGACAACTAACACTGTGCTTTTGACCGCGGTAATTAAGGACGAACCCATTTATTTATAAACTGATGTTGTGTTAACTATTAGTGTGAAAGTTTTTAAACTCGAGTTATCTATCCAGAAACATAAGGCATATAAATTTATCACGATACCCCGCCCCGACTTTATTCTTCCTTGCGATACAGAGTATTTATGTGTCATTCTTTGTCATTTTCGACGGTTTTGGCATACAGTTTCCACCGTTTCAACCACATACATAGCAATGACGTTTAGGGAAGACAAATTGTACCACTATTAGCATCATCAATCAAAGCGAGATAACATCAAACTGTTACAACAACTGTCTGATCAGTGGAAAAGCAAACAATGAAATGAAGAGAGGTTTTCAATACGAATGACATATTATTGGCTTTCCAAGGTTTTGTGACTTTGGTCTGAAGACAGTGATATATCACTGCCTTCGATCATTTGTACAAATCGTTTAATATTAAAATTAATGTTTAAGCCTCGCCCAAATTAGGAAGCCTTAGAAATTTTACAGACGACAGTACAATAGTTTTTGTGAATAAAATCTCCTCGTCCGGAATAGATAATTATTTAATTTATGTGCACGGTTATTGTTCATACGAAAAACACATGTAAATTCCTTTTCTTAAATAATCTTAAATAAAGGCTTTTATCCTTCCAATCCAGATGACGTATCGTTTTGTACATTACTGTGTGATATGGTGCTTTGCATTGTATTGCCTTGGAAACAATATCTTTAAGATTGAGTCGTGCAATATTAAAACAGATTTATGTTAACTATTTCTGTATGTTATACTGATTGGCACTTATCTCAATATATGCTGAACAAACAAAACAAACATTACTTTTGTTTTTATATTTGTAAAACATTATTATTTTTCATTGACTTCTGCTTATTAATTATTAATAATTATTATAGCTGAAAACGTTACTCTAATTACTTTAATTGGTAACTATTACATGTCTTCGGTTTTGCTTTGTTCTTCTGACCTCTCATAGTCGTTGCATAGTTGCTGAGTTCAATGCCGATGGTACAATGCTGCTAGAATTTGTATGGGGGCTGTGTACGATGAATACTTCAACAACAGCTGAAAGTCTTTTGCTTACTCTCATTTATCCGAAAAGTATTTTGCCTACTCCAGAAAAAGCTGAAAATGTTTTCCTTTTTCCAATAGTTATCATATCGTGATTAATGGCTAATTGCAATAATTGAAAAAACATATTTGTCTAACACAAAACTGAGGTTCAGATACAAATATATTTATGTTACCTAATTATATTTTGATTACGAGAGATATTACGTAACATTAATTGACACCATTATGTTTGCTTTTGTTTTACTTTTGTAAACATTGCTTCGTTACTAAGCTTAATAATAACAAAATAGTGATATATATGATTTATTTATAAACTCACTGTTTCAGTATATTTAAACCAGACATTAAAGGTTCATTATGCCCGCGAAATAAATGTCTTGTTCTTCGCATTTCTTCTTGAATTTCTCAAAAGTTTTAAATTTTGTGATTGTTTACAAAAAGTAAAACATTGGCCATTTTCATGAATTATATTTGTGTTCTGTTGCTGTTCTTGGCAGTTAGTTCTACTTTAATAATTTGATCTTTCGTAAAAAGTCAAAATACTACTTTGTTTACATTTCGTTACTTTTATGACAAATAATTTCACATTCAGCACTAATTTTTCTTTGAAAAGCATGTGCTCTAAAACTTTTATTTAACTGTAATAACTCATAATGGACTTTTCTGAAGAATGAAAAATTATTCCTTTCTGAACCATAATGCTTAAAGACGTTTTCGGTAGTTTTCTGTGCGCATCGTTATGCGCATCCAAGAAAGATAATCACGGATTAATTACTCTTCAAATGAAGGTAAAGTTGAATAGTATTCGGATAAGTGTTTAAATTTCGGCTATAAGCAAATAATGAGTAAATAATACAGAATAGATATTTCTAAATGTTCAAAAGGAGATTGGTTCAAAAGAATAAGAATGTCGTTTAGACAACATCACATAAAGGATTTCTCCAAGCATTAGTACGACAGCATTGATGATTATTCTGCGCGCGTTACCCCACCCACTTGTGGTATAGTGACAAAAGTGAGTCGCGACTTGATTACTGGAAGACTACTGGGCAAAGAAGTTTAAAATGATATATTTTAAAAGTGTTGAATAAAAAAAAAAATTAATATCCAAGAAATGTTCAGAATTTCATTATTTTCTTTGTAAATTTCTGAATACTTGCTTACTGTTCGGATACTATGTTAGTCGAGTGAAAAAAATAATATGGCCCTTGATATGTTTTAAAAAAAAAATTCAGTATCATTTACTTAATATAACATCAAAAGAAAAAGAAATTCTTATTACAACATGTTTTATATTTGACAATACATTTAGTATAACACTGATATTTCTTAAGAAAGCGTGGTAATTTTGACAGTTGGCATATGCGGTAACCGTGGAAACTGCCCGTTTACAAAAAAACTAACACTTCAACATATATATTTTATTTCTATTTTTGAATCCACAATCAAATGTTACTTGATATATCAATAATGTAGAAAATTCTATAAAAGAAATTTCTTGATAGCTTTAATTTTTTACAGAAAATTTTCATGTTTATTTTTCTCATTTTTTGTTTAGTTAAAAAGCATGAAAACTCATTTTTTAAAGAAAAATGTCCAAATAATCGTTTGTTTTTATACAGAACCCTAAGATAAAGCAAGCTTTGTATAAAATTATGTTTATTGTAAGTATAATAAGCTATTTTATACATTATTATAATACAGTTTGGCTATTTTGACAATTTTGAGATATACGGTAACCATGGAAACTGCCATTTAAAAAAAAATCCAACACGCCAACATATATTATTCTTTTTTTTTTTTGAATTTGTCATTAAATTTTACACAATATACAAAAAAATTAGAAAATCCTATGAAACACTTTTTTCAATATCTCTCATTATTCTGAGAATTCATGTTCATTTTTCTCATTTTTTGTTCGGTTGAGGAACATGGAAAACTCATTTTTTAAAAGAAATATGTTCAGATTATCATTTGTTTCATACAGAATCATTAGATAAGGTTATCTTTGCATAAAACAATGATCGTTGTGTGTTTTAAGCTATATTATACATTTTCTATTCGTTATAACACAGTTAGGCTATTTTGACAGTTTTTAGATATACGGTTACCATGGAAACTGCCATTTTACAAGAAATCCAACACGTCAACATATATTTTTCTTTTTATTTTTAAATTCGTCATTAAATTTTACTCATCATACAAAAAATATAAAAAATTCTATTAAAGGATTATTTTTTCATAAAACTGTAGAAAATGTCTTTAATATGTAATGAATTTTGAAAATGAGAAATGACGCATTTCAATTTCCATGGTTTATTACTAATATCATTAAGCAAAGATTAAATACCAACAATGTTGATCAATATCTAGTTACAGGTGAACATCACTTAAATATCTGTCAGCTGCTCGAGGAGAAATTCTATTTGTATTGGAATTTTATTCTATTATTTCAACAACTGTGACGCGAATACATAGTCACGTGATATGATATTAGTAAGATCAAAGTTGTAGAAAAGGTGGAAATGTAAAATTACTTTCGTAATCATGTTACAATAGATTCTGATAGTTTCTGTCAGGGATTTCAATTTGTAAGCAGTGTTTAAATAGTTACGCTCAAATTTAGTTGAAATTCTAAAATGGGATGTGTACACTCATCAAGAAGGGGAGAAGTTTACAAAGAGGATAACAAAAAATATCTTAATGCAGCCTTATCACAATTAAATCACAATGATCTAACATGTAAAGAGAAACGGATTGTTAAAGAAACTTGGACATACATGACAAAGGATCTAGCTGAAAATGGACTTCAAGTGTTCCTTAGAATATTTGAACTCTGTCCAGATGTGAAGAAATTGTTCCATGTTGAAGACGTAAGACATTCAGAACTATCAAAGAACCAACAGATTAGAGCACACGGACAAAGATTTATACTTGCAATAGGTGCTGCAGTTCATTGCTTGAATGATGAAGAAACAGATAAAGATGAGCTTAATAAGATATTACTTGTTCTTGGACAGCAGCATAAACATTTTTCTGGATTCCTTCCGGAATATTTTGAAGTATTTTACGAAGCGCTTATGTGGCGGTGGGAAATCTGTATGGGAGAAAAGTTTACGAAGGATGTCTCAAACACGTGGAGTCACGTTTTCTTCTACATGATGGAAAAACTTAAGGAAGGCCACAACTCACCAAATTAAATATTTCCTTTTTGAAAAGAACACGTAGCAGCATTTAAATATGACGTCATAAGGAAACAATATAATATCAATAGCTGAAGACATTTTTGATATAGATACCTGTAAAACAATCAAAATAACGTTGAATATCAATATTTAAAATTCGGCTTGGATATTACGTGTAAGTGTTTTGTGAAGGATTCCGTTTAAGCCTATCATCTTGATGATTAAATAGATCTAGCTTATGAAACGTTTTAGTTTGCATAGCAGTCATTTGAGGAGTTTCATCTACTTAACTGTGACAATAACTGTCTCATATGGTCAAAGAAAACCTTAACTATAATCATGTTTGATAATACGGCTATTTTTTTCAATTACCATTTCTCAAAATGGTAGCGTATAGCATACGGAAACTATAATATAGGGTAATCTGGGATATGAATAGCTGTTGTAAAATTCATTATTGATTGGTAACTTATTCCCATTACTGTTTTATTCCTGCGTACAATCTGATAAATAGTAACAAGAGCTTAATAATATAACTTGATGATAATAATATAAAAGTGTTATTTCACGCACGCGTATTCCTTTACTTGGAGATTATACAGCATTTTGAATTTTGGGTTTAATTTAGGGACATTTTTTCAAATATGTGGACCATGTACTGTTTTTTTTTTAAATATTTTACTGTTATCTCAATCAGTGAAATTTATAAATGAAATGATTGCAAATAAAATACTGTTTAAAGTAACACAATTGGATAATACATATAGGCTAAGCTTTATCAATCTCTCCGGTTAATTTGTTTTGACTTGTTCGTTCTCAGTTACATTGAATATATTTATGCGTGTAATTGTTTGTATATTTGTAAAGGTAAAAAAAACGAACCAGAGCATTAGCTAGAGTTTACCTTAAGACCTTTCATAAATACCATTTAAAACATATTGCGCAAATCATCATTTATATTGGCGGACATTGATAAACCTTAAGACAAAACTGACTCAAATATGAGTGTGGTGCGTGCATGTGGTTGTGTGTTGAAAGTTACATAATTACATATGGTGCATGTTAATAGAGAACATTCAGAAACAGATATAAATGAAGACATAAAGATAAATCACAGCTTACAAGAAAACTTCATCAAATGTTCAGGATGAAGACAGTGCGCTAAAATATCTTGTTTAAAAGCACAGACAAAATGCATTTCACCTTTTGGAAGATCATCTAAAGACTTATTTTTATAAAATAATACATTAATGTTACATGTTTTATGATATTTTGCAGATGATGTGTAAAAAGGTTTATTTGAAATAGCCATTTGATAATGTATTGTGTTGTATTTTTGTTTTCTGTGTACATCTTTGTATAAGATTATATCAAACTAAACATTGAATAGGGACATGTTATATAAGCCATTTGGGTGTGGGGGCATAGACGGCAACATGCATAAACCCTGACTGAAAACAACGTTTTCAGTTGTCATAGGTTTGAAGAACTTCAAAGTACAAAGGTGATTAGTTAGAGAATTAGTCTGCTAATGAGACGTTTAATTGTGGGAATAGCTTCTTAAACAACACATTTCATACACAACAGATTTCTACCTTATTTATAGGATGCAGATTGTAAATATTGCGAACCTTATTCTTTTTTATTAGTTTAAACAATATTTTATTTATAATCATTACATTTACATGATAATTGACAAAAAATAAATTGATTAGATTGAAACTCTCTACGTTCTCTTTTATTAGGGGTGCAAACTCCAGTAAAGTTGCCACGAAAACTTTTCATTTGCTTAACTGTTCAATCTATGCTCGGTTTAATGGCATTCGAATCGCTATATCACCATCTTATTGACATTTTCATTGTTCGTAATTCTCATTAATCTATCTGTTAACAATTGTATCCCCAGAGACCCTGCCTTTGGTATCAGAACTACTCTCTCATTATGCCACCTTAATCTACAACACACGCTTATTATTAATATTTCAAAATTATTTTAAAGTTGTTCTTATCTCTTTTTTATTAATACCATTCTATTAAAATTAAAACGTTGTCAATGTAAGAGTTTCATTTTCAGCTTCCTGAGTTCTATTGAAATCTGTTTTTACTAAGCGCATGTAGGTGTGTATTATATAATAGAAACGGGATAAAAAGTAATATTTTAATATTTTTAACAATATTTATCAGAATACATTTGTATTTATATTGTTTAAACAAACCATACGTATCATATTCAATTTGTTAAAACATACAACAATCAGAATTAAAAGAGGGCGGCGTAAAACAATTAAATTCCTATAGTATAATACAAATCTTTATGCAATTATACTTATTGGCTTCATGTACGGACTCAATCAAACCAAGTCTGCAATATTCATGTAATTGTGTTGTGATAAATGCTTCCGAGGGATCACTTTATTTCCAGATTTTCAAATAAGCAGATCAATCCGACAATACATACGAGTATAACGAGTTATGGTAAATGTTCGTGAATGGGAAGATCCCATGAGAGCAATAAAAATAAAAACAATTGGTTATATTTGTAGTCTCCATTTAAATGTCATTAATATAAATAATGAAATCCTCAACATCCCTCTCGCGTCCTAGCCCCGGCGTAAGGGGTATTCAAAGCTGAACACTAAATCTTTTACACACGAATCTAAATGTTAAAATTCTGAATCATTCGTGGCACACGTACTTTTTATTTATGATAAAACCTTAATGATTTTATGTTGTAGTATGCTTTGTTTTTAGCAATATGTGTTTTTATAGATAACAAAGAATAAAATACGAAATTAATTGGGCATATTGTATTTTATTCTTCGTACATTTTTATTTACACTCCTTGAATATTCTCCGTTTACCTTTATGATCTCCAAATGATTATTTCATATCTATACGATAGAATCTTAAGGTAGATGGTATATTATATAATGATAAAAAATAGTTTTCCAGCTAGCCAGTTTGCATTCACATTGATGCATGATATGTACATTTTCTTTTTGAAATCGTAGGAAAAAACACTTATTGAATAATTCTTACATTTATCATTTTGTTTTACATTGTGTTATACGACGACAAATGTCTAAAAATAGTAATAATTTATACATTTTCTTTAATGGGAAAGAACTGTGCTACGCGATAGTCTCATGTAAAGAGAAATTTTTAGATTCATTTATTTGCTTATTGGTTTTATAGTTTCATTTAGAGAAACAGTCTTGCAATCTAATAAAACAGAACATTTTCATATGATATATATTCAACGCTGGTTTCATCAAGTGATAAACATGTAACATTTTCTATATACATTATTAAGACCTTACTAGCACATGTTTGCCTTTTATTCCCTAGATTAATAAACATGATTGCTTGTTACCGTTTAGTAAAACTGAGCCGGCAACATTTTTATTTTATGGTAAATGCAAAGCAATCACACGAAGGACTTAGCTGACAGAAATAAATTGCGGAAACATTCATTTGCAGTAACTGTATAGAAAATGTTCTGATGAACAATATACATCATGAAAAAAATTAAAAGGTTAAAATTATTTCTACATAATGTCGCGCAAACGATTATATATCTGATAAAAATAAACCACTTAATCCCTCCTTTTATTATAAGATGGTTTTATTTCTCCGTTAAAGAACCTCCACAACACCAGAAGTGAAAATGTTGCAAGCTTGGCTTGATTGACGGTAATGACTCTAACCAGTGTTCCAGTGTTAAAAATAATATCGAGCAAACAGGCGCCTTAAAACCTCTTTGCTCTGAACAAATTATTTACGATCTATTTTATCACGACTATTATCTAAACTGAAATTCCTCGATGATAATGTGGTATTATTTTACTGCGAAATCATGTCATCTTGGTTGAAATTATTGCATTAATTGAAATTTAAGTAGGCAATTCTCAATTCATATCCTTCTCTAGAATTGCTTATATTTATTTCAGAAATATTTACATGTTAGCAAATATTGATCGACAGAAAAGATTTTTTATATTCGTTGTGACAATTCTGTCTTAATTCGTTGTGATATTTGTCTTATATTAAAATGAATATTCAAAGCATTTCAATGTTGATTTAATTCAATTTTAATTGGACACTATTGTATGTTTGTCACATTGTTAATATCCCTGAACGCATTATTAAAGTAAAGAAATGTGAAAACTGTAATTCTTTTAAGATAGACAGTCATATTTTCTTTGAGTAGATAATGCAATTAATGTACATTACGTTAAATACATGTTTATTTCGTTTCGGTCCTTTCAATATAAAATTATAAATAACTTCTAATTGCTAGCATATTTTAAATGCAGTACGAAAGAATCCACCACGATTTCTTTGAGGACATTTTTAGTAAAGCAAATTCACATAATTGTATAATTCATGACTTAACTCTAACGTTTAATATATAACACATATACGTGTATAATGATTGAATAAATGTCCAGTCTCCGAACATTGATAATGTGGTATTCACAGACGCCGACAATTTGAGGTGAAAATCACATTAACAAGGTCCACTGACATGGATATTGACCAAATCGTCAAAGTTAATAAATATATATTTATATGATCGAAAAAGAAATTTATTATTTGTTACATTTACGGTGTTGTCCGAATTCCCTTTGTCACACAAACATATTCCAAATAAGCATATGGAAAGTGCAGAAGTTATTGTCTTGTTTTTCCGAACTGATGTCTGCTCTAAGGCATTTAAAAAATCATAAGAATGTGAAGCGAAAAGCAAAAAGCTGTTTAAATCATCGTTGTAATTTCGAAAAAAAAAACGCTGACTGAACCTGATGTTTATTTGTCTTTGATTGGTTAGCTAGTACCCTACATTCCGTAAAGCCATTTAATATTAGACTTTAAATAAAAAACGACCAAATCAAGAGCCACGGTAAGTACCGTTGTTTCTTTATAACATCTTCACTTACAGTCGAGGTAAATGTCATCTGCTTTTGACTTGCAATTGCTACACGGAAAACCGTCATATAATAAAACAGATGGTTTTCTCGTGTAGGACTATCAAATGTTTATAGACAAAGAACAAACACTATGTTAAACCTTTGTTTGGTTTTAAAATAAGAAATCATGTAAAGATCAAAGAATAGAATAGAAAAATTGAAAAATATTCATTGACCTCAAGAATCCCAAGAATTTATTATTCGATTCATTTTTCTTACTTATTCCCTCGTTCGTGTTTTATTACAAAATAAAACAATAATAAACAAAAACCTAGAACTAGAAACGTATAAAAAATGCAAATTCATATGTTCACAATACAGGTAAATGAATGCATACATTTTCATCAAATGAGTTAGTCAATAATACGGTGTAGGGTGGTCAAAATAAATGATTTTACAGTTGTTTTTGGCAATAATAAATGAAGCATGAAAGCTTGTTTTACTTGAGTCTTATGATAATTTTTAAGACAGACGCAATGCAAATTAAAAGTGCTTAAATCTGTGTAAAGTACAATTTTTTCAGTTGTTAAGTTTTCAGCAATTGTTATATCCTTCTTTCAACCCTTTTAACCTTTAAATAACGTTACAATTATTTATCAAAATCATTACAATCAAAGCTTTTCTAATGTCAGACAAATAAAGACAAATCACCGGTTGCCCGTTTATCTTAATGACTGCACGCAATCATGTTATTGCTTTTATACAAACTAGTGTTCTTATTTTTAAAATCTAGTTTTTAACCTTTAGCCTACAACTGTTATTTATGTCTTATGTCTTTTATTGCTTCGATTGCATACTGATACAATAAAGGATCTGTTATTGAAAACTTATTTAACTATAAACAGGCATATTAACGTTATTTGATTGTAACCAATGTTCCATGTAGGACACACGCATGTTTACTTGGTGACAATATACCGCTTTTCATTGAAATGACACTAACATGTCACATTAAATGTTCCATGATAACAACCATATGAACACATCTGTGAATGTTTCAAAATTCAAAATGTTACCAGTTTATTCTTCTATAGCCGGTGTTAGGTGTACGTAGGCGATAACTAGCACATTACAGTACTGTTTATTACCAGGCTCAATCAAACCGAGCCTGCAACATTTTCAATTTTGCCGTGTTTGACATTTTTTAGGGATTCTGTTTTTCTCTATTGTAAAAAAATATCAATGACATAGCCATAAGTAAAATCATTATGTTAAGATAATTAACAGGCGACCAAGCAAATAAAATTAGATGTCCCTTTTTAATTAAACTGCGATGTTAATGTGCTTATCGTGATTTATTATGTACAACAGTATTTTTCTATAACATAGATCACTATATCGTCCATGTAAATGCATTTCATTTATAATATGGTATCATAAGCATGTATATGCACATATATGACCAGATTGAATAGAATGTGTAAAGTCGCATATTAAAACGTTTAAAACATAAACGTGTTAAACATTTAAGATTCAGTTTAAAGATTGAAATGTGTCTTGTTATTAATTATCAAATGAGTGTTTCACTTTTATAACAAAACAAACTCTTTTAAAGTCATCTTTATGAATCTGTATTTCACAATACTTCTTTGAAGAAATATAGCTTCATTAAATTTAAATTAATGTCACCACTATTATCATTTTCACTGTTGCATATTTGTATTGGGTTTAGACAATCTAAACTGCCATCACTGCTTTGTACAGAGAACATTAAACTTGCTCTTTACTTAATTAGAATAACAAATATATACAAATACTGCGATTATAATGATTCTAAATGAAGAAAATTGTATCACCTTATATCAAGGTAGGCTATAAGTTGTAATATATAAAATTGCATATAGAAGAGGGTGGTAAGTACCACTCGTGAGCGCGACATGTTTTACCATTATGATGACCTGTTGTTCATGTCTTCCTTGTTGACACAAAATTCTTATATATCATATTTCAAGAATCTTCAACAGCAAATCATATTATTTTGTTTTGACATTACCTTTGATAAAATCGATATACCAATTTAAAATGAATATTGTCTGAGTATACTGTGTCACAAGCTTATGTAACATAGATTAAACTAAAACGGCACTTACTTACTTACTTAAATAAATATTGATTGTTGAAATGTATCGTTTTATCAATGTTCCCCTGGGTCATTTTTATTGATATTGTGACTATCAAAGAGAGAGTGCATTAAAGTCAATTTTATAGTCATTGTACGTATACGCTGTTAGTAGATTGGGCAAACTCAGATAAATATACACTACATTAATCAAACATGTTTTACGTAAAACTAAATTACTGCAACTAAATCTGTCAGAGGGATTACAAAACTTCACAAAAAGTCGTGAAAAAGTCGTTGTCGCGAAAAACATAAAAGATCACAATAATTTAAAATAGAAATATCAACATTTAGATCATTTCCAATGTATTGACTTACTTTCATGCTATATGTTTGTTAATTTTACAGAAACATTGTTAAGCAATTTCTAGCAAAGATATAGTAAGTAAAATAAAAGTAATTCAGTCTAAAAAAAAGTTCCAGAAGGCATTTATTGACGGAAATCATTTTTTAATATTACAACAGCGACATAACATTCTAGAAAGAGAATAATAAAACTGCCCAAGGATGCTTTTAACGTATTTGATTCAATATAAATATCAAATGACATATCCTTTACAAAAAAAAACTATTTAATTCTCGAAGGTATATTTACTTTTTAATTATTTCTTATTTTCAAGAAGAAAAACGCTTGAGAAACAGTATTTTTTGTTGAAAACTAAATGAATATGACGGTAATAACAAAAGTGTTATTCAATGTATTTATTTTTTATGTTTTCTTAAACTGTTTTCATAATCGATAACAAAGTTTGGGGTTCTTTGTTATTGTTTACAAAAAGTATTGTATGCTTTCCATTCTCTTCTCAGAGAGTACAATGTATTTTATCATACTGCACAAAAAAAAACGTTATAGATTTATGAAGATTTGTATGTTAACGATATGCAAACATCATGAAAGAGCACTCCAGATGTTATGCCATTGATGTAACTTAAAAGAACACCTTTATTTATATATTAATGCGACTTTCATGAACGTTCATTTGCGTTCATTGAGTATTTGTCTTCTGTGTACATTATCTAATACACATCTTTTGTCATTCATATTTTCCATCACCACATACCAATTTTGAAAACAAACCTTTCTTATCCCATATCAAGTACTTTGTTTCTTTTAGCTTTTTTAATCACAATCCTATGACATTTAGCAGTTAGTTTATATTAAAACTCGTTTCTACCCGTCCATTAAATTCAATTTTTTCATGAAACTTAATTCAGCTTTCCTATGATTTTAAAGTTATAAAAAGTATAACCATATACTGTGCAAATCACAGCTTTCACTCTTGGTAACGAATTATTCACAATTTATTTCATTACGACTGTTATACATATTATTTTATTTTATTCCTGTAATGATGACAATATGATATCATTTTACTGCAAAGCCTGCTATCTTGGTTGAAATTTTAATATAAATTGTCAGTAGATATAACTTTACCTCAAACTAACAATAAGTATTTATGTTAAAGTATAAGTGAACAAATATTGATAAACAGATATGAAGAATGCATTTAACTTTAGCTTGCTGAAAAGGTTAGTGATTAGCCTTAGTTTGCTACTGCTAAGTAACCAATCAAGCCCTTTGGAACCTTTTGGCAGAAGGAGAGGGAAACATAAATTGATTCTTCTTTATAAGATGAAAAATGAGCTCTCTCATGACTACCTTTTAACTTTTGTACCTCCTGTAGTTATAATTTAAGAATTTCGGACGATTTACAAGGCATACATACAATAACATCTTTATACTATAATGCTTTTCTTCTGTCAGCTCTCCGAGAATGGAATGAACTGCCAGTTGATCTACAAAATGTCCCTTCATTTTTTTATTAAGTGTCTTTTGAAAAGAAACATTAAAAATGTTCAAAATATTTCTATACAAGTATCAGAAAATAGCAAATATACCATGTATGTATACGATCAAAGTGCAGTTCTCTTAACCATCATCTATACAGAAAGAAAATGTAAACACACCTCTATGCCATTATGGACTTCCATATTTTTACTTTAAATGCAAACAATACGAAACTATCAGACGCAACCTTTTCCAAACTCTTTCAGCTTACTGAAATGTAACTCTCCACACACTACTTAACGGCAACACAAACTTTAAAGTGACGACATCAGCATATTGCGGGCAGTTCAAATGTATATCCGAGATATTCATATCCATTTTCATAAAACCCGTTTTATTAATAGTAATTAATCCTATGTTAAGAAAAGGCCTTTATAAGCATATTATGCTTTTCGGACTTGATCCTTTTATAGCATTCTTTTGTGTTATTTCATTACTGTATGTGACTTTTGTTTGTGCAAAATGATTGAAATAAAATATGTGTAAACTAATGCAGCTTGAACAACCTTAAAGCTTCTTCATATGCCTTGATTCGAAAAAACAGCGCTGAGGGACAAGTGGTTTAAAGTAAAATACTTTTACCACCCGGCTACTGACATCCCTTCATGTAACATATAAGCTTTACTTAAATATTATAATGTGATATTTTGTGCAGGATTTTTTTAGTTCATGTGTTATTACATAATATATATCTTCAGAACATGTCATTTCCAAGCACCTATATAAGTTGCACTATGTTTATTATGCCACGATCATTACAATAGTTCCTTTCTGCGTTAGACAAATTAAGACAAATGACTGTCTACGTGTTTACAAAATTACTGCATGTAATCATTCTATCAACCTAATAGGAGGTGATGTCCTGTGGTTACAATCCAGTTTTTAACCTTTAACATAAAATGTGTTGTCTGATTAATGTCTCACGTCTGCTTTGAAAACAGAAGCAGTAAAGTATGTTGTGCTATTGGAATCGTTTTAATCTGTAATCAAGTACGTTAAAGGTTTATTGTATTCTACGTTCCAAAAACTTAAAATAAATCACGACGGAATAGCCTGAATTAGCCTTGATTGAACAAAAATAGATTTTCCTATTGAATTGAAAAAATGAAATTAACTAATTAAAATCAATGGAGATATTAACTCGGTGAATATCTTATCTTGATGAAGAACAAGAAAAAGGAAGGCATGCATGTACTCACTAAAACTCATTTTCTGTTGGCATTATTTCATTTTTCTCAACTCATAATAAGTAACGTACAATCTTAATGGTTGAAATTATAGTACAAATGTAAATTCCAATAGACAATATTCAATATATATCCTTCTTCAATAAAATTGACCGAAGGTCGAGCGAGATATCAATTTTCCAACGTTGTGTGTAGAAAAATACATAGTCTCAGAAAGCTACTATAACATAATTTTCCTTTTATTATATACATTTTCGTTTTATTCAGAAAATGAAATGCATTTGTCAAGAAATAAATTCATGACTGACGGATGAATACGTAATTCTTGCAAACTGGCCACGCCTTTAATAATTTTGGTTCCCGTTTCCAAATGCAACGTTATACAAGGCTAACATCGGAACCAACGTCAAAAATAGTCCGGCACTTCCATGTATGGTACCGTATTTGTCACTAACATAATACGGAAATTTCTATCCGCTGAAGCGTATTTGC
Organism: Ruditapes philippinarum; assembly: GCF_026571515.1. Taxonomy (NCBI): domain Eukaryota; kingdom Metazoa; phylum Mollusca; class Bivalvia; order Venerida; family Veneridae; genus Ruditapes; species Ruditapes philippinarum. The sequence goes on along the minus strand of NW_026866001.1, from coordinate 430,936 downwards.
GCTTCAATATTTGCGTGTATTTTAGCGAGAAAATTTATAGGTATAATAAAATATCATATGTAACTCCTTATTGATAGCATATTATAAACAAATGTAAGAAAGGATCTTAAGAACATTTTCAGTAGAGAAAGGTCAACAAATGTTAAGCAAATTCACACACTTGTATAAATTATGACATAACTCTAATGTAGTATATACTACACATATACATGTATGATGATTGAATAAATGTCCAGTCTATGAACATTGTTAATGTTGTATTCACAGACACCAAAGATTGAGGTGAATGTCACATTTACACAAACTCTTTAATTTTTAACATGTTAAGAGTTGTCCAACTTCCCTTTGTCACACAAACAGGCTCTGAATAAACATATGGAAAGTGCTGAAGCTATTTTCTTGTTGTCCGTAGTATCTAATGTCTCTTTTAATGAATACAAATAATCACCAGAAAGCGAAGCGAAAAAACAAAACGACGTTTTTAATCATCTTTGTAATTTTGACAGTAAAAAAATCGCTGGCTAAATCTGATGTTAATTTCATGTAACGGTGTTTTTGATTGGTTGGCTATAATCCTATATTCCGTTAAGCCTTTTACAAGTAGTTTTTAATAATAGCCGACTAAATTAAGAGCCAAGGTTAGTGACATTGTTTGTTTATTACAATTTCACATAGAGTGCAGGTAAATATCAAAAATTATTTTTACTGTTTTATTAATTAAAAAGATGACAGCAGCAGTGCAAATTGAAACATTGTTTCGATATGCGTCAAATACAATATTGTCAGTTGTTACAGTCGTTAAAGCTTCAACAACGTGAAACCCTTTTTTCTTCTTAAGATCATTACAATCAATGCTTTTCTGCGACAGACAAATGAATACAAATGACCGTCTGCCTGTTTATTTTAATGACTGCACGGAATCTGGTTATTGCTTTTATAAACAGTTCTTATTTTCCTGTTTTTAAGAACTAGATTTTAACATTGAGTCTACAACTCATGATTGTATTTTATGTGTTTTATTGCTCCAAATACAAACTGTTACAATAAAGGATGTGCTATGGAAAACGTCTTTATCTGTAAACAAGATCTAAAGTAATGGATAAATCAACGACAAAGTACTTTAGAGATAATCAAATAACCGCCATCCCTAAGCCCAACAAACTAAGGCAATCAAAATAAACAACACAAAATCAAAAAAAAATTTTACCTTAGACCGCAGAAACAAAATTTATATACAGGAATCTTCTTAAAGATTCAAAATTTTAACACAAATTGTAGAAATAAATGAAATAGTAATTTGAATCAACAATTACTACCATATGACTAACATATATATATATATATAATACAATTAGAACCTTAGAATAATTTGTTATGACTTAACTGCCCAGAAGGTTAACACATCCAACTGTAGACAGTATTTCTTCAATCAAGAAGAAACTCATAACAAAAATAATAATTAATAAGTCAGCGTAGAAATAACCCTCAAGAAGAAATGACCCAAACGATTTGAGCCCTCAGTATTCAAATGTAACCCTCCATCTAGATTGGCAAAAAGAAATCTTTTGATCTGCCCCTTAAACAAAAATGGACGGAAAGATTTCACAAACTTCACATTCAAATCTTTGGACATTTCTTTTTCAAAACAAGTATTGACTTGTTTGATAACTGACTCAGTTTCATCCTTATCCACCGGCCGAGGAAGTATAGAAGAAACGATAATATGAATGTCTGGTTTTAAACGACGGACTGTTGCAATCAAATTTGCCAGACCAGATAAAATATAGTCACATGAATTGCCATTGGCAATATTATTGGAACCAGCATGAATAATTATATAGTTACTAGAACCAAGAGACAGCTGTCTATTCTCTAGAAGAAAATTGATTTTACCGATTGTAGCACCTCTGATGGCTCTAACTTCAACTCCCTCAATCGGTGGTAAGTTTTTTATCATAGAATCACCCACAATGATCACCTTCCTGAACTCTGAAATTAATTAGGTATTCAAAGATAGAATACTTTGAAATACAAAATACAATACTTTTGAAATACAAAATACAATATATAAAGACTTCAAATATATAATCATTTACCCAATAAGAAAATTCTGCTAACTTAAATAAATGTCTGTCAATAGTAGAGACAAAATTAAGAAAATTATCAAATTTCAGTAAGTGAAATTCTGCCAACTTGTGTAAACATCAAGTTATAACAGATACTCCATTTATTAAAATGAAGCCACATAAGTAAATAAAATTATAACATATTACATAAATAACACTGTTCTTCAACAGTTGCTATGAACAATGTGTTTTCTATATGTGAAAACTTGTCACTAACACTGCCCTTCAACAGTTGCTATGCAAATGGTGTAATTTCTATATGTGAAATTCTGCCAACTTGTGTAAACATCAAGTTATACCAGAAACTTCATTAATTAAAATGAAGCCACATAAGAAAATAAAATCATAACATATTATGTAAATAACACTGTCCTTCAACAGTTGCTATGAAAAATGCGTTTTCTATATGTGAAAACTTGTCACTAACACTGCCCTTCAACAGTTGCTATGCAAATGGTGTAATTTCTATATGTGAAATTCTGCCAACTTGTGTAATCATCAAGTTATAACAGAAACTTCATTAAATAAAATGAAGCCACATAAGAAAATAAAATCTTAACATATTAAATAAATAACACTGTCCTTCAACAGATGCTAGGCTAATAGTGAAATTTCAATATGTGAAAGTCTGCCAACATGTGTAAGCATCATGTTGTAACAGATACATCATTAATTAAAATGAAGCCACATGCATGTAGAAAATAGAACTATAACATTAGGGCCTACATAAAAACTCTGTCCTTTAACAGTTGATATGCAAATTGTGAAGTTTTTTTTATATGTGAAAATTCTGCCAACTTGTGTATTCATCATGTTGTAACAGAAACTCCATAGATTAAAATGAAGCCACATAAGAAATTCAAAATTCAAAACGTAACCAAATAAACACTATAATAAGGAACTTGAATGTCATAACAATTTATACTACCCTTAATGAATACTTTAGATAATTGTAATTGAAAATCTGCTTACTAATTGAAAGACCTTATATATTATATCTAATCATATTTTAATTTATTACTAATGAATTTTGATACTCTTAATTTATCTTGAAAAGAATACTCTATATACTTTTTATAGGCATCCGACTTCCAGTCACCCATTAATTGAATAAGATCTGCAGGTAAATTAAGCCTAAAGGCATAAGTAGCAAAACCTCTACGAAAAGAATGAGTAGAGAAGTCCTCAGAATTTAAACCAATATTGTCAATACAAGATTTCAATTTTCTCATAAAGATTGCATATGTAACTGGTTTATTAGAGCCTAGCGAAAACAAAGGATCATTAGCCTTGCCAGGAACTACCTTAATCATATTATTGTAAGCAGATACAGGACATAAACAAGAATGATCTATACTGTGTAAAGGAACCTCTAAAATCCGTTCTCCTGCTTGTATAGTTTTTGACCATTTCATCTTAACCAACAAATAAGTGCCTAAATTGACAATATCTTTTTTCTCAACAAAAACTTTGGATTATGCAAATCTCTTAAATTTGTTGGTACCAAGTTTGATTTTCTAGCCAATAAAAAGAAGGCAAATAAAAACAAACACCAAAAAACAACATTATCAACTTGAGTAAAATCTAAACATTTAAAAATACTCAGCAGAATTTCTGGAGTAATAGGAGTCGCCTGTTTATGCAAATACAATTTTTGTTTACTTATCCCTTTAAGAGATAAATTTAGTAGAAAATTATTAATATGATCCACTGAAGCACCTAGTAACAAATGCATTGTTTTAACACCACTGATGTAATTTCTAATTGAATCAACTGATTTCATGGATCTACTCAGAAACTGAGCATATAATTGAAGTGTTTCAGTAGAAACTGGCAGAGAAACCAAATGAAAATAGGTACAGAAAAGCAGAAATGCCTCCCATTGAATCTTCAAATTTTTCCATGTACCTTCAGCATAAGCTTGTTTGTTAGATAACATAAGATCATGCTTCAACCCCATAAACTGAACCTCTGAAATTTAAAAAACAATTAAACCACTAATTTAATGTAAAATCACCATGGATTTAAGATATCAAAATCAGTACTTTTAACTGAAAATTCTTTTAACCTATAATTCTTTGTTAAACTAAAGAACTCATTACGATGAAATTCCCCCTGTTCAAATCTTGATAAATGGTCAGCTAAACGATTCTCTGATGAAGAGATATGTTGAGCTTTAATTTCAAATTCATAAACTGCAGAAATGAAGCAAATCTCCCTTATGTATTTTTGAAGAAACGGGCATTTAGCTTTCCCGGAATTAATAGCAATACATGTAGAAAGATTATCACACAAAATGACTATCCTTGAATGCCTAAAATTAGAAACCCACAGATGTAAACAAAGTACTAAGGCTAGCATCTCTAATGCACCTATATGTAAATTAAATGACAAAATTTCTGAAGGAAATAAAGCATAGAAATAATTCCCTTCCCAAAAACCACCACAGCCTTCTAGACAAGCATCACAACTTAAAATAGTATCAGGCTCACACCAAGGTCCTAGATACAACAAGGAAATACCATTATATTTTGGCAAAAATTCAATTCACCATAGCAAGTCTTTTTTAACCTCATCAGGAATGCAATGTTTAATCTTTTTATCTGCACCATACAATTGTCTGAGCCAATTTAACAATCTAGCCACAAAAATCCTGCTTGGTTTAACACAAGCCCCTACGAAGTTCAATTTCCCTAAAAGAGACTGAAGCTCCTTTAAGGTAGCAACTTTATTATTTAACCATACTTTCACCAAACTACGAATCTCAATCAAACGATTTGGAGTGATTTCCATAGTCATAGTCTCAGTATTGAACAAAACGCCCAAAAAAAGTCATGATTGTAGAGGGTGGTGAACATTTTTCTACAGCTTCTTGTAAACCACACAACTCTAAAACTCTAGTCAGAGTTGAATAAGCAAAGTCAGCAAGCTCTGGTTTTTCAACCCCAGCTAAATCATCTAAATAGTTCAAAACAGAGATGCCCATACCCAGTAACATAAATGCTACAGCATTAGTAACACGTTGACAAATATAAGCAGCACTGCGAAGACCCATTGATAAAACAGCATCACAAAAAAAAGATTATTCCAAGAATAAGCCACTAAATTATAATCAGAAGGACATATACTAATTTGTCTGTATGCGCCTTTCAAGTCTTTTTTGTATAACCTAGCCGAAGTGCCTTTAGCTAAAATCAACTTAACAAAATCATCTATTCTAGGAAAAATAGTAGAACTTGCCATCCCTAAATATTCATTCTTTTCAATGTAATCATTTACCGCGCAAGAAGTATTTGAACTCAAATCTAAAATTACTCTTCTGTCTGAAACCTCCTTTTTTGGTACTGAATTTAAAGGAGACACTAACATATTATTTGAAAATGGATTTTTTTGAAAAGGGCCTATAATGTGCTCATTTTGAACCTCTTTTTGCAAATATTTGTTAATTTGAACAGGAAAATCATTGGCCCCTTTATAATTTTTGTAATTAGAAGCTTCTAAGGATTTTGAAAATGCATTTTCATTACCAGAAAAATTCATAGGAAAACCAAATTCCAAAAAATCACATACCAGCATATCATTATATTGAAAGGTTGACAAAATTTGTCTCATATAAGAAGTATTTATCTTGTTATAAATTGGAATACGGCAACCTTCAAAATTATGTTTTCCTGACTTTTTAACCAATTCATGAATTAAAATTTTCTTATTAACTTCTGAAAAGGTAGAATTAATTTCAACAAAACTACACATGTGACATGAACCAGTTTGAGAACAAACATGATAATTTTCCTTTATATTACTTTCTGAATTTTTGAAACAAAATTCTGGTAAAAACAAATCTTCAACCTTATTTTCATTCTTGAAACTTCTGTTGCATGAAAAAAGTCATTGCATAGCATATGGACAAGCTGTGCAACACTCCGGATGATCCAATTTCTTTTTATCTTTCTGCCAACAGGAAGCACAAATATGTTGAGCCATACGCTTCCTACCTTTTACAACCATCATGTGACCAGATTTGTTAGAACATTTATTCCTCTGATAAGGAGAACAAAACCAAGTAGAACCTTGACTTTCATCAACAGAATTATCAATAGAAACCTGCTTGTTGAAATTTCTACGATTTCTTGTACTAGATGTAGACTTGCCATGAACTTGAGGCTGATATTTGCTTAGAATAGCCATTTCAATATAATGGAAATCATCAGACCAGGACTTCTTACCAAGCTCTATTTCCCTAAGAACAGCTGCATAATATGCCTTTAAAATGCTGAAACCATAGGATACGCTTAAATACATTAATCTTTTAAGTAATCCCATTCGTCCTTTTCTTTCTGTAGATTTGGTGTCATTATCAGAGATAATCTCCAATTCTCCAGCTATAAAAAGATTCATAGACAAATCATTGAAGGACAGACTCTGGTCAACAAATTCGTATCTTAACTGAGAATGAGGATATTTCTGAACAAATTTCACTCTATCAGACGCTTAAGCCTCGATACCAGATCTATGAGAGCTCTTTCTTCTAATATCTTTATTAGAACTGGGAGAGAACTCTTCATCTGACGAATCAACAATACTAGAAACTTCATTGTCCGAATTATCGGACGTATCCGAATCGGAACAACTTGTATCAATAGAAGGTTCTTCAAGACCTAATTTGCTAAGCTTACGCCGAACTTTACGCTTTAAATCATTATCTTGTCTCAAAGAGTTTAAAGTTACTTTTTTATCCTGACTTTTCTGCAAAGGAGAGCTCTTGTTTACTTTTTTTGAGCAAATTTTCTTCGGTTCTTTAGCATCAGACAACGAGATAGAAATAGACGAAAAATCGTTACCCTTAAAAGATTTTACAGCGTCTCTCTTTTCTTTAAGTTTGCGTCTTAATTCTGCCTTCTCCCGCTGGACGATAAGCTCTTTTTCTTCTTTTTCTAATTTTTTCAATTCCTCCTTCATGCTATCCAGATCTGAGTCCTCAGAATCAGCAGACGCTTGCTTCTCACAAACTGAAATCACACAGGGCTTCGATTCCTCCAATAAACCCGCAGAAGCAGTCGGCAACTTATTTACCTCTTCTCCATTGTCGTCCGAAATCCACGGTTCTCCTTCGATCATTTTTTTATAGTCTACGCGACCTTTTTTCCTTTCAGTAGTCCTTGAAGACATTTTAGAATAGAATAACAAACCCAGCAAGGGTCTATATCTCTTCAAATTAGAAATTAATTTCTAAATTAATATGAATGTCCAGTGATAACTTGAAACTTTAAAACTTAATAAAATGAAAGGGCGGGAATGCCACACCCTAAAACAACTTCGAGAAACTTTTTTTTTTATTTTTTGAAAATCAAGCGACACTACAAAAATACTAATAGCAATGAAAACTGGAAACAAGTCCATATAAATAGCCAAGGTGTATGAATATCAAATATAAACCAATGAGAAGTTGTTTTGTTGATGCTAAGAAACAGACACTAAAAATAGAACTAAAAAAGGTAAACAATCCAATGAAGCGTAATTAGTTATTTTAATGCTTATTTTTGGATCTTCATATTACTATCAACAATAATTCTATTCACACGAAAATTTATGATAAAAGAGATGACTTTGACTTTTGTATAGTTAATTATCCACATTTGGATGGAGACGTACCCCATGCAACATCCTACGGGGTTTATGTTTCTCAGTTAATTAGATTCGCTAGAGCTTGTAACAACGTAAAGGATTTCAACGAGCGGAATATTTTTATTACCAGCAAGCTTCTAAAACAGGGCTACCGCTATCATAAATTACGGAAATATTTTACTAAATTTTACAATCGTAACTTTGATTTAATTTCTAAATTCAATAGTGATTTAAAAACTCTTCTGCGACAAGGGATTAGCCAGCCTGGATTTTATGGCCATTTTATGGATTTTGGGTCATGGTAATTTTTCTGCTGTTTTTACTAAAATTATTAAACGTTTTATTAAAAGAGGTTATGACCCTACTATTTTAAGACATACTGCATGTTTAGTGTTCAACCCTTTTACAGTTGGACACTACGCTTTCCTCTTTTGATTGCATCTGACGGACCAAGTGGGAGACTCTATGATGGATAGTTCGTAAAGCCCTTTGGGACTGAATTGTCTTAATGTTCGTCTTCTGCCTTGCTTCGTCGGGCCCTTGTAGGTGATTTTCTTGTTGCTCTGTCTTCCTTTAGGACATTGAGTACTTTTGTTATGGTCATTGGGTTTACTTTTATATGTTTCTACATGATCATTTTAGTGTTTTACTTATTTAACCTTTTGTAACCATGACAACTGTTAGAATTTCACTTGGCGGGGATTCATTTTATTTACACTGTCTCGTTTATAGGAACATGGTGGGGCTAAGAGCGAGGTTTGGTGCACCATTAACCGGTTTAAACTCCCCAGCAGTCATTATTATGCTGCTGACCGTTCCAAGGCGGCGCCCCACTGTGTTCCTCAGATGTATGTCTATGTTGTTTTATACTGTTTTGGTGACACTTTTGCTTGTGTCCCTTGTTGTTTTCTCGTCTACGGTAAGTATCTTCCCCATTGCCTCTAGTTTTTATTTCTTTGATTAACCCCCCCCCCCCTTCCCCCGGTCTCCTGTCCCCTTCCCCTTTGTGGGCCTATTATTATTTTCTTTGAATTCCTAATCAGTTACAAATTATTTATCATTTATTGATTAACGTGTCGTTGCCCTGTCCTTTTTATGTTTGGGGTCCGCCTGGGCTCCTTGCCATTGGTTCTTGTTGCTGGGTCATATGGGGGTTGCGTTCAGTGAACGCCGCCTTTCCTTGTTGATCTTGTTTTTCATATTTTAAAACAATTCAATTAAAATGCAGGCAACATAACAGATACTGATCATGAGTTTTTGAACCACATAAAAGATGAAATAGGAAAATTTTCAAGTACCAAAACCACAGCAGTGATGACGATCTTCAAGAATCGGAAATATTACAATATAACATGCTTGGTTAAATGGCCTACAAACAACACCAACAACACTGATGTGAAGGTTTGTTTGGACAGAAGGGCATTGTTATGTTTAATCTATATCAGATTTAGATTGCTCTGTACATTCCAAATATATAAAGATGTCATAAGCATGTAGATAGATAATTGATTTTAATAATCAGACTGAGTAGAATGTTTTAAGTCTCATATAAAACTTGTGACACATAAACGCGTTAAAATTTTCAGATTGATTTTATAGATTGCATTGTGTCTTTTTATCAATCGTTAAATGATTGTTTCATTTCGATAACAAAACAATCACTTTTAAAAATATCTTTATGCATCTGTGTTTCACAGTATTCCTTTAAAGAAAATTTTATTAAATTGAAATGAATGTCACAAGTACACGTATTGTTATTTTCACTGGTGCAAACCTGTATTGGTTTTACTAAAATACAATTAAAATTTAAGTGACCATATTTGTTTGGTACAGAAGGTTTCTAGCGTGTTCTTTTCCTTTTCTCGAGCTCAGTTTTTATCATGGTTACGCATGAAAGTATCTTATGTTATTATTTACTTCAATGTCTTTGCTATTGATAAATCTAAACACTTAGTTTCAATACTGTTGTATACATGGACATTCCCACAATAAGTGATAGTTATCTTCAATGACAGAGGTACAAAAAAACAACATAAAGTTGATTCGGAGAATTTAAATTTATTGAAAAAAGAATTAGTTGGCACATCTATGGATAAACATATATAGATTTTTTTAAGTTAAGCGTCCTTTTTTCCCTTAATTGTATTAAATAACGAATATATACAATGCTGCGATTATTATCATTTTAAATGGACCAAATCTTATGTCAAGGTATGCAGAAATCATGAAGATATACAAACATTGATTATTGAAGATGCTAAGTAGTATTTGTTAGCGCGACATGTTGCTCATGTCTGAACGTTCTTGTTATCTGTAGGCTATGAAATGAAATTCAACGTCTCGAGTTCTGATATATTATATTTCAAAAATAGTCAACGATAAATCTTATTTATCTTTTGGCATTACCTTTAATAAAATCAATATACCAATTTGAAATAAATATTTTCATATTATACTGTGTCACAAGCTTATATAACATAGCATGAACTAAAACAGTTCTTACTAGAGCAAATATCAATTTGTTGAAATGTGTCGTTTGTTTTATCAATGTTCCCTTGGGTTATTTTATCGATGTAGTGATTCCATATTAAAGAGAGTGCATTAAAGTCCATTTTATAGATTTTAAACATATAAGTCTTATTTGATTGTGCAAACTCAGATAGTTATAAATTGAGTACATCAAACATTTTTACGTAAAACATTGTGCTGTTTGCAAATAACTATATCATAATCAAATTCTTTGTTTGTTTGTTGTTTGTTGTTGTTGTTATTTGTTTGTTTGTTGTTGGTTTTTTGGGTGTTTTTCGTTTGTTTGTTTTTTGTTCGTTTTTGTTTGTTTTTGTTTTTTTTTTTTATTAAACATTTCATACATCTAACTGAATTATTAATTTAAGATATGTTTCTCCATAGAGAGCATCTTTAAGTGCTTTGTAAAGTTATTTTTTTAAGATGCTAGTAAGAAGACAAACAAAGCAGGTATATTTCTTTTCTTATAATAAATACAACTACAATTAACACTTTCGCTGCCAGAGGGTTATTGTTTTATTGTCATTACTATGTTATTCATTAATGATTATTATTATTTGTTAGTAGTATTATAATAATTATATATCTTTCCAAATATATAAGTATAATAATAATTTTTGTCCATGGTTCAATTTTCTTTATATTTATTATCATTTTTATTATTATTATTAATTTATTATTATTACTATTATTATTATAGAAACGGCTAAAGTCGTCCATTTGGCAAATACGCCGAAAATAACTGGGACGACTTAAGCCGTCCCTTTGGCAGTGAAAGGGTTAAATCTAAAAATTATCTATCTTCCCATTTACTGTAACAAGAATTTACTGTCGTAAAAAGCTCGTAGTCGCAGTATAGAAAGAAAACATCATCTTATAATCACTTAACATGAAAAAATTAACAATTATATCATTTGCAATGTCTTGACTTACATATATTATATGCACGATAAATATGTTAAATATTTGTTGATCTTTCAGAATCATGTTAAGTAATTTCTACCAAAGAAATCAGTAATTAAATCTAGAACATGAAATTTACATGCAATTATTGAAGGAAATCATTATTTCATTTTTTAAATTTAACAACAACGAGCGAACATTCTAGAAAGAGAAAATTAAAATTGCGTTATTGCGTTTGTTTAATGTATTTGATTCAATATGAATATTTAATGACATATCTTTTATAGAAAAAGACAGATGTTAATGGAACATTGCTTTTGTAAGTAATATATAGCCTTAACGGGGTATCTTTACTTCTTGATTATTTTCTAATTCTTCGTTTAAACCAGGCTAGGCAAACAGTATAAGTTGTTGAAAACTAAATTTGATATTATTGACAGATGTATTTTTCACGGTATTTGTTTTTTTCTTTAATTGTACTTGAATTTCTTCGTAATTGTTAATCATAAAGTTCATGTATCTTATTCTCAAAGAAATCATTTATATAAGATTACGAAAACCATTTGTGCTGAAATATGTTTTACAATATAGAATATTGATACTATTGAATACTATGCCACGACCCTTACAATTGAAGTTATTCTACGACAGACAAATGAAGACAAATGACCGTCTACCAGTTTATCTAAATGACTGCATATAATCATGTTATCAACGTAATAGCAGGTGATGTCCTTATTCATCCTTTGATTACAATCCAGTTTCTAACCTTTAACATACAATTTGGTGTCTGACTAATGAGTCGAGTCTTCTTTGACTGAAAACAGTAGCTGTTAAGGATGTGCTATAGGAATCGTTCCAATCTGTAATCAAGTACTGTATTCATTTCAATTGTATTATATGAGTATAAGATAAAAAGTGTTCTCAAAATTAAACCATCTTCATGAAAACTGATAAAAATCATTTGTAAATTTGTATTATGAAAGACAATTTCCCTAAATCAGCTGTTTCTCGTCTATTGATTTTTTTCATATTTTGCCAATGGTATTGGAACTTTTTGCAAGGGAGGTAAATATTTAAAAAAAAACAACAGAAAATGTCAATGGCTTATCTTAATTGAGTTTATTCTCCAGTTTCGACCCTTAAAATCAATTGAAGACATATTTTGGTACAGAGTTTAAACTTTTGAACATTGCAATCCTGATAACATTTAAAACAAATTTTTCACATCAAGCATGTAATGTTTATACTTTTAAATTACAAATCAGACAAAAGACATTTGTTAAGACACGGTTTTCTTAACCGTTCCCTGATGTTTTGTAACTGTAAATGAAATGATTAAGTTATAACTAAACCAGTCGCAAACAAATCAAAGTATTGAAAACAACCAAGTGTTTTAAAATAAAAACAGAACTTGGAGCGATGGTTGCTTTCTTCCTTTACTAAAACAGCTATTTTCTCATAAACTTTGAAATGGTTCATTTCAGTCATTTTTGTTTCTAGTGAATCAGTCTGTTGAAATTTAGAATACGTACTACCACTTGATGAAAGGATTCATTCATACTAAGTTTCAAGTATGAGTTTGAACAATGCAATCTTGTCTTTTCTTTATAGGAATATGATTATTTTAGTTATCAAATGTACGAATTAGCGTTAGCGTGATTTGTTTCATGAAAAAAGAAAAACGTCAGTGCATAGAGAAGAATAGGTTGGTGCCGTGGATGGAGAAAGTTTATCTGGCGAGGCGGAGGAATTTATTGGGTGAGCCGAAGGCGAACCCAATAAATTCCGGAGCAGAGCCAGATAAACTTTTCCATCCACGGCACCAACCTATTATTCTATTTATCCTGTCACCGTTTTTTTGTTAAAGAATTTTATTAGGCAAACACCCTTTAATCACACTATCGAAAATGTTTTTATAACCAAAAAAGGCCCGAAGCGTGCATTATTCTACAACAATGTACTCGCCGCTCTTATTATCTCCCTGTGTATTTTCACATTGAAGGCGCCATTTTGTTTGAAAAATGTGATAAATAAAAACATTTTTTTGTCGAATTTTGTTGTAAAAACTATCTAGAATGAAAGAAAATAGTCTAACTAAGAAAATGAATTCGAACACCAATATCTTTTATTCAGTCGTTAACGCTGTACAGACGTTTAAAGTATTGTTTACGTGACGTCACAATGTAGCGCCAAACAGCACGTGCAAAACAATCAAATCAAGTACGCTATTTTAATGTCACACACGAGCTAAGTGAATATTTATTTCACTTTTTATAATTTTTATTTCGCTTGAAAAATTATAGAGTGAAATAAAATAAACAAACACAGTTTAATCAACGTTTCCAAAATTCGTTATTCTACACACAGAAGATTTAACGACAGTTTTTTTTTTCATACCACTGGAACGGCCTGTAAAGAAGTCCGGCAAACTACGTGATCAAGTGCCGTAGATCAGTAAAAATATACGGCACCTTGTTATCGGGCCGAAATTGATACAAGTGACAGGATAAAACTTAATAAGTTATGTACTGTTGGTAGTGTATTTTTTGTAATTTGATACCTCAAACATTAGGTGGATGCTGTTTCAAAATAAAAGTAAGGCGAATCTCTTTACACGCAATCAGCAGATCTCATTTGTCTTCTTGAAATCATTTAATTGATTTATTTAGCACTAATTTTCATTAAGTTCTCCTTAATTGCATGAACAGAATAAAAATTAAAATGTCTGATATACAGTGCATATCCCAAAGGTCATTATATCTATATATTTCGAGTCCACGTTCAAAGAGATAGCTTAGTTGAAAATATATCGCCACCTTTTAAACAACCATTTAGGATAATTAATTGTTAATACATTGAATGCGGTAAGGATTTGATTGCAATACTCGTAAATAAAATATTTGTCTACATTTCATATTCTAAAATGCAAAAATATTCAACTTCTATGGGGAAACAATTTAAGAGAGTTCGAACTCAATCGAAGGTTTATATTACCATTAATAATTATGTTGTTGTTGTATATACAGTAGTATTTTATCAACAAACATTGCTAACAATTAGGTCAATTGCGATGCCCTGTGTTACTTTTGTCTTTTCTGGTCCAGTTTAGAGCAATTTCCTATAGAATAATCTAAAGAAACAAGACACATCACACAGTTTGTGACGGATGTCAACATTGTAATTTATCAAGATCATTTTCTCTATGTGGTCATTCTAGAAACAAAGAAAGTCCGAGGTCATTGCTACTTTGCCGTTAAATTGTTATAAACTTGATAAAATAATCATGGAATAATAAGTTGAAAGTTTTCTTTTGTTCAATAGTCTATGTAGGGGCGAAAAAGAAAAGCGTTATACAAAAATCGCCAATATTTTTTCTTTGATAAAAAGATGTTTACTTTTAGGATAATGTTTACCCGACGCACTGTATCAATCATTTATATAAATGTAACAATAGGTCCAAGAATTAATCCATAAATTTTGGAGTATTTCTTTCTTTCTAAGTCATTCGCATTCCTTATTAACCAGTTAAATTAAATATTTCAACATAATATGTAACCTATGTTTGAAAAGGATTATTGAAAAAGACATTAGCCATGAATGACCGTGAAAAGAATGATATTAGATTTGATAATGAAATAAATGTATTGTTCGTGATTTGCATTATACAGCATAATTACAAAGGTCACTATATTGTTCAGGTTCCAAAAAGGCATACTTATTGTTCCCATTGGCATATGTTTAGGTTACAGGAATAAGAAAAATCAAAATGCCTAAAGACAAAACCACTGTTGTTCTTGAGTATGGCAGTTAACGCACTTATATAGTCCTACTGCTAAGAAATTAAACACATATGAGTCGCATCATTACAAAACCAACATAATGGGTTTGCGACCAGCATGGATCCAGATAAGCCTGCGCACCCGCACAGTCTGATCAGGATCCATGCTGTTTGCTATCATTTTCTCTACTTGTTATAGGGATTGTAAGCGAACAACATGGATCCTGATCAGACTGCACGGATGCGCAGGCTGATCTGGATCCATGTTGGTCGCAAACGCACTATGTTTGTTTTGTCATGACGCGGCTCATATATCTTATGATAAACTATAAAAACAAATGACATCCTAAATGTTTTGCCGACTTTGGTCTGCAAATGCACGATGACATATCCTCATGTTTCTCAAATAATGTATTAATAAAATAATGAGAACAAAGATCAACAGGGCAAGGCGGCATCAACTGATTGCAGCGTGGCGGCGTGGTCGAGTGGTTAACGCGTCGGACAAGTAATCTAAGGATTGCTGATCGCGTGGGTTTAAACCTGCAGTTATTTCCTTGAGCAAGAAACTGTACATTCATTGCTAAGTACTAGTTGATTCCAGGAACGGATTTGAGAGTGTTTCAATAAGCTCATAGCTTCCAAAACAATCGAACTAAAATAATTTGTATAATCTTACAGAATGCAGCCCATTATACAACCCAGCCGCATTTGACAGCAAGCAATAAACGGGTGAGGCACAAGAGCGTCGGAATAATCTCATTACTCAAGTTCAAAAACACTCTATGAATAGTTTACGAATCAAAACTTGCCATTTTGATAACGAATTATTCACGTTTGAATTTATTTCTGCTGCAAATTGCATACCATGCTATTTCATTACTTAAATTATGTCAGTATGGTATCATTATACTCTGATCTCCTGTTACCTATAAATTTCCAATACATATCATTTTCTCTGTAAATGATTATAAAGGTATAAATCAAAATATCGTTATTTAGTGCTAAACGTTGAAAGTTTTAACAAATATGTCAGTCCTATTTTTCCTGATTTATAGCATAATATTATTTACAAACTATGCAATAAACACCAATAATCAATTTTTGACGAAGACAATATGTTATAAAAAAAGGTTATATCATAGCTCATTAAGAAACACGTCTGGTGTTGTTATATATTGAATGCAAAGAGATTTAAAAGATAAGTTTCAAACATTTATATTGGCTTTAATCAATAGCACAAACTTGTGAAACAGGAGATAAGTATTTTGATATATTACACAAAACGCTTATATACGTGGCGTGAACTTATTTACGTTGCACGAGAAATTATACATTCAAAAGATTACATAATTATAATTAGTGTTTAAATAAAAAGAAATTCAATAAAGTTAGATATAATTAGTGTATATTTTGAAAAGTAATCTCTTGACTTACTTTATACTTTCCTGTATTTATTTCAATCAAAACTCTGCATATATAACGTACTCGTATAAGCATATATTTTTTTTAAAAGTGCATTATCCCTCAGAACCAAATACATATATCCTCCTTAAAAAAAGACAAATATTAATGAATAGGATATCGGGGTTGAATGTGACATTATTTGTCATAAAAACAGCAAAATGTTTATACTTTTACTTCCAGACAAAATACTAAATCAAACATTTTGTTAATGTCGAAACAATATAAATATGCATCGTGTTTTGTTTTCAATATTTTTTATAATACATTGAGTGAAAATTAGTGCTAGTTATGGTACATTAGATATTAATACAATCACTAAACTTGTAGAATAAATCCAAATACCCATGTTTAAAAACATATCTTTGTCCACTAACGTGTGTATACCTCAATTGAGGTAACCAACTATTACATTATGTCTAAGACTTTATAGTTTATACTTTAAAAAGAACATCGATCTCTAACTATTAATTGACTTTTTTCCAAACACGATATCGTCTTTTACTTAATATATGGGTTCCCTCTCGACCCGACTCTTACTAGTTTTCTCTAAATTATTCTTATACATAAACACATATCGTCTCTTAGAGCGTTTCATTGGTAGGTACTTTTCGTAAAATGAAATTGAATCACACTTTAACACAGTTCATGGGTTGCACATGAAATTTTAAAACAATTTTTTGGCAATTTCCTGGTTTCTTCCAGCATTGGTTCATGTCTAAAGTTTTAGCTTACATTATTACAAGAGATGGACGTTTGCCTTGTGTAACGTTCGGAAGGTAGCATTTTTTTCATTTACAATTCGTTGGTGTTTTTTTTGAAAATGAATATATTGACTATTCATTATTAACTAATTAATTAATGTAATATGTTGTGTTTTTTGTTTTTGTTTGTTTGTTTGTTTGTTTGTTTGTTTGTTTGTTTTGGTTTTTTTTATTTTTTTGTTGTTGTTTTTTATGTTTTTATTTCTTGTTGTTTTGTTGTTGTTTTTTTTTCATCACATTTCTAAAAAGAAAATTTGAAAGTAAACGTGCTGTTTGTGTTTCTATGACTAAAACAAACGATATAAGATAAATAAATGATATGTGTTTTTCTTGTTACCAAACCGATTTTTCTGTATTTATTTGCTTGAATGAATATGTATTACGTTGTAGAGAAAATAAAACACTGAACCAGAATATATATTATTCCGGCGCAGACGTAATTTGATATAAAGATGTGCTTACAATGTACCTTCAGGAAAAATATTTACAGCTGTATTTCTGAGCATACAAAGCATCAATGTCTTTATTATACGTCCTCGTTTCCGTTATATTTGATATTTCCCGTAATTTGGTGTGTGAGTGCGGGTTGCTTCCTGCAATAAATGCATTTTTTTCTCTTAAAGCTATACAAAATAATACATTTTTTGCTGGTAAATTTGTCTGCTGCAATTAAGAATAAGGAGTATTACTCCTTAGTACCAAGATTTATTGCAAGGAGAAATGCGCTAGTTGTTTTTATCAGCTTGATTTTCGTTTCAACAGTTGCGATAAAAAAAATATGATTATTTAAGGAAACAAATTATTTTATGTACAAATAAATGTTAGTATGATTTTATTATTTATCGAACAAACTTAAATGTACCGATTATACAATTGTTTTGTTTGTCATTCTCTATATCAAATTTTGCATAACAAGGAAATGTGTCCTTGCTAAGAGGTTTTCAGTAATTCGGAGATTTGCATGGTTCTTTCAGAGATTGTCCGAATGGAACTGTCCTGGATTTCGAATAGGCATTGATGTTTGAACATACGGGTTGTGATTGACAATGCGAATAACGAACCAAATCATTTTTCATTTTCTTTTGAAGCAATTACAAAAATAGCTTAACGGTAAAACATTTATTTCATATTATTATTCCTCAATTCATCTGTTCAGAATAAAGAAAAAAGTCAGACATACTGTATATATCTAAAAAGTCATTAAATCAATATTTCGAGCCTACGTTCAAAGGGATTTCATAGTGAATAATAATTTACCCCCTTTAACCAACCATGTATATAGCAATTAATTATTAATCAAATGAGTTTGATAAGGATTTGATCGCGATGATGGCACTTTGAAATATTCTTTTAAAAGAGCAGTATGGTCAAATACAATACAATATATTTTAATCATTGTGTAACATGGTACGAATAATTTGCCACAATCATCACATTCAAAGCTATTTTACGTCAGATAAAAAGATAAATGACCGTCTACCGGTTCACTTTAATGTCTGCATGCAATTATTTGATCAATTTAATACGAAGTCGGGTCTTTTTCCAGTATTTAATATCCAATTTGTAACCTTTAAACAAAGTTGTTGTTATTTCATCAACGACACACAGTTACAGAAAAGATGAATTACGGGAAATGTTATAGCCTGTTAATAAGTTCATTGAAATGTTTTATTCTAACCTACTTTCCAAGGCGTGTAATGAATAACGACGAAAAGTCTGAAATGACCGTGAGCAGAATGATATGCTACAATATCATATGTGCACATGGTCCAAATTTCATAGCTGTACATCAAAAAACAAGAGAGAAGGTCACTTGTAAAAATATCGGTAAGCTGATTGTAACATTCAGTTTAACATCTCAAACTGTGCACATGGTCAAAATTTCATAGCTGTACATCAAAGGACAAGAAAGTAGGTCCTCTTAGACAGGCCAAAATTTGACCCAAGGGGTTTATTCAAACAATCTTGATTAAGGTCCACCAGACAATGTTCCATGACAAATACATAAGCTCTAGCTTTCTCCTATTCAGAAAATATTCTTTTGGTTTCTGTTTTCACTATATGTACAAAATGAAAATCAATGAACCCGGGGCTGGGTCAATTTGACCATAGGGCTATAATTTCAACAATTTTGGTAGATGTCTACTCAGCGATGTTGCGTGCATATTATATATTCTCTAGCTTATGTCAATTCAGAGAAGTTTTTAAGTTTTTGACTATAAACATATATGGAAAACCTATGACCCTCGGAGCAGGTCCAATTTTGATACTAGGGCTATAAATTGAATAATCTTAGTAGAAATCTAACAGACAATGTCTTATGCAAAATATGTATGCTCTAGGCTTTGTGGGTCTTTACAAAATATTTGTTAAATTTATTGTTATAATTAATTTTGGTTGCCATGGCCATCTTTGAACAACCTTGGGAGATATTTACCTAAAGAACAACCCTGCCAAATTGGGTTGAAATTGGACAAGTTGTTTTTCACAAGATTTTTTTTAAGTTCACTATATCAATTATATAATAAGCATACACACACACAAACACAGACACATAGGTGAATCGTTTTGTGTCACCCCATTGCAAATGATAAGCCTTTGCCACTATTTAAGAGCCGGATAATCCTTCATATGTGTGCAGTTTGGTCAACATCTGCACCATTGTTAGCTTTAACATTCTGGATTAGGATTAAATTAATAAATTCAAGTATGAAATTTATATTTTAAGGTAAGAATTTAGGAGTAAGTTCTGATTTTATCAAAATACGTGTATAAAGAAAGTTTTATTGTCCACACATTTTTTTGGTTTATACAAGAAATCAACAAAAATTAAAATGTCACATAACACCTTTGTTTTGTAATCAAACAGGATGTCACCAAGAACGTTGCCACAAAAATTGTGGAAGCTAGTAAATTATAATATAAGAATATTGTTGCAGTGAGAATATATCATTAGCAACAAAAATGTCACCAATTAGGTCAAGTGAAATGCCCTTGGTTACTTTTGCATTTACTATATTGATGATAACTTCACAATCTCTACGGACCAGTATAGAGACATTTTCCAATTAAATCTAACGAAAAGTAGAAACGGCACGCAGTTTGTGACGGATGTCAGCATTGTTAATTATCAAGATCATTTTCTCTGAGTGACCACTCTAGAAACGAAAGAATTTTGTCGTAGGTCATTGCTACTTCGCCATAATCAATTTCAATGAAAAATGAAAGATTGCTTACCCATGAGATTTATGGAAGGATGGTAATTGAATATCGTTTTTGTCATACTGCTTTCTTCTTTAAAATGATAGATGACAAGTTCATAAGAGATATAGAGGGGCAGTTAATGAATACTCTTTATTGGCTATAATAAAGGTGCTATTACCTTCTATAACCGACAGGTTAGCTCAGTAGGTAGACCGTTGGCCTGTGAATCGGACGACTCATGAATTCCGTTCTGTGGTCATTCGTTCTGTACCTTTGCTCTAGTAGGTACAGCAGTTATCAGTTCCTTGCTAAAGAGAAAGCAACAAGTACTGGTTAAATGCTTGACGGTTTATCTATCCAGTAACGATGAGGTGGCTGAACTTTATTCTGGTTAGTTCAATGTGACTTTCTACCAGGATCCTGAGGGTAATCTACCAGCACCAACTCCTTCTTTATGACTGTCTTGGTCAGATATTCGAATTGTTACGCAATCAACGATTCTCTGAACACGCAGTAAGAGTCAATGGGAAATATATATTAAATATTATATTTAAATATTTCAAAATTAGAAAAAAATGACGTTGAATAATCCATTATATCAAGTTTTTCAATGATATTCAATTAATATTATTATTATATTTTTCTTTTAAACTATTGACGGACACTTAGTAATAAATTATATTGTATATTGTATATTGATAATCCTTCATATCAGCAGTGCTGGGTAAGATTTTCTTTCTATAACGGAACTTCATATCGCTCATTAATTAATACATAAAAACATAGAACAATTCTTTGATCATCTTTCTTTTTTCTGTAATTGACCTGTCATCAAATATTTTCATTAGAAAC
This sequence comes from Ruditapes philippinarum, assembly GCF_026571515.1. Lineage (NCBI taxonomy): Eukaryota > Metazoa > Mollusca > Bivalvia > Venerida > Veneridae > Ruditapes > Ruditapes philippinarum. Next base: position 409,691 of record NW_026866001.1, on the reverse strand, counting down.
AGATCATGCCGAAATAGCAACGACCTTTATCAAAGTGCATTTTCAAGAGTGATCATTGATTTTTTAAGAAAGTGCTATTGTATGCTGTGTCCATTTAAGCATTAACTAAGTTACTTTGTCATACTTATTTTAGCTCTTTTGAGTGTGAATGATGGAAAACATTGAATAAGGTCTTGAAAATGTAATAACAGACATGGTTCATATTTTTGGTTAGTTTTTTACAACAATGATGTTTTTATCTAAAATCACTGACATTTGTGTGACACCTGTTTTTCGTCCAAGATAAACATTTTCAAACATTAGATATAAGCAAGATAGTTGATAAAATAGTTTAAAAAGCTTTTTTTTCAAATTTGCCAGAAGTAAATCAGTAAATACTATTGTTATCAATGGGGTGAACTGATTAAATTCAAAATGGAATTATAGATTTCGCATATTGCAACATTATCTTATAAAAAAAACTTTTTAACATTATATAAAAAAGTAAAATACAATTATGTATAAGATATTTAGTAAAATCAAATAAACTCATGAACTCTAAAAATAAATGATTTTTGTCATTTCTTGATACAAAAACTGTTTAATAGATATAGAATAAAGGAGACAGCATTTCAACATATTCATCATGTTCAAATGTTGAATTCTGCATTAGCCATTGCAAGTGGGCGCGAAAGGTATCTTGCACTGTCCAGTACCGCTTAACGTCTCAATTGAACCGAGTCCGCCTTATTTTCAATTTGACCGTTTTTTGGTCTCTTCGGAGATCCTGTTGTTTTGTTGTTGTTGTTGTTGTTGTTGTTGTTTTTCAATAATTTTATTTTGTTTTACTTACATACATATTTTATCAACTAGGAATTAGATATTACGGTTAAGATGAGGAAGAAATATTGCAACCTTAAGCAGTACAATGTGATGCGAATGGCTTAGTGCAAACAAAATCCCAAAGATTTTAACAGTTTTTTTTATTTTATGCCATGCTCCGGAGAGGAAACTGTGTAAATGGCAGACATGTTCTAAATTTGTGGCATTTTTCTTAAAAGGGATATTTTTATTTCATATCGTCGACATTTGTGTGACACTGTTTTTCGTCCGCTGGCTAGATATACATTTCCAAACATTAGATATAAGGAAGATAACCGGTATATAATAGTTTATGTTTTTATTTAAGATTTGCTAAAAGTCTATCAGTAATTACTATTGTTACCAATGGGGTGAATGATTAAATTTAAAGGGGAATTATAGATTTTGCATATTGCAACATTTTGTTATAGAAAAGTTTTTTTACGATTATATAAAAACTAAAATACAATTATGTATAAAATATTTAGTAAAACACAAGAAAACCCATGAAACAGAATCATCACCAAAGATATATCAGACTCTTTTGATTCTTTAAAGTCCTTGTAAAAGCTAATTATCATTGAAGGTATATTCTACAGCATAGTCGGAGATCCCTCAATGACAATAGAATTGCAAAGAAATATTTTGATTGAATTGAGAACAACCAAAACATCTAAAAATGAATGATTTTTGTCCTTTCTTAATAGAAAAATCTGGAAACAAACTGATTCCTCGGAAGCGTTTACCATATCAAAATTACTTAGAGATTGCAGACTCGGTATGATTGAGTATATGAGGGACAATGGATAAGTGCAACATTCCCATCGCCCCCTAGCACCGGCTTGAGCTGTACACAATTTTCAACACTTAATAGTGCTGGCATCAATGATCCAGAAAAACTATTTTATAGAATATAGGAGACGGGGAAATCTGTAGAACATGTTAAAATGTTTAATTTTGCTTTATTCGGTGCTGGGGGCTTGGATGGTAGATTATTGCATTTACCACATTCGTTCATCATCAAACTCAATCAAACCAAACCTGCAAGGGTTATGATTTGTGCTGTTTATGACGTTCTTCACAATTAAGGGTTCCATTTTTGACCTTTTTATATTATTTTGTATTGTCAAATCGAGATTGATATTGCCCTGCAAAACACAGGTCATGTTTCGTTAATGATAAAATAATAAATTTGAAACAAACTAGCTTTGTCGTGACCTGAGCTTGATTAAGCAAGGAAACGATGTTCTTTGCGCATCACGTGTGATCATAATTGAGAATAACAGAATCTCCTTGTGAAGAAAATCAGTTGATGGAAAAAGCCTATAATCAGAGCTTTTTTCGTTTGCTTCAAACAGGTCATTTGTTTTTCTGTACATTGATTTATTATCCTAGTTTTTAGAGCAAAAGTTACATAAATGAAAGAGAAACTTACATAGGAATGATTTAGAATTGGATCAGTTAACTAAACAGCACTACTATTTCAAACAGATCATATTCATTGAAAAAGTCTATTGGATGAAATAACGATTGTATTGGATGGATGTGTAATATTATATTGGATTTTCTCTTTTAATTAAGATACTGCTGTTTGTAAAGTTCAGAAGTGGCCGCTTAAAATGAAAAGGCAAATAAATAGATATAAGTACGTAAGTAAATTAATATTTGATTTTCCAAATAAAAGCATTAAAATGTAAGAGGAAAATCATGTTGTTGTTTAACGATGATGAACTTCAATGTGTGCTGTTTTGTTTATTTTCAAGAACGGACTATTGAAGACAACATGTTGTGCAAGGTTGGTTACTTCAATATTCTGTGAATTAGACTGATGCAATGGGTTGTTCCAGTTCAATACCAAAGCCAAAGACAGAATGTAAAGGATTTAAAGAGATTAAAGAAGAGTTACAAGAGAATTTCGGAGCACAAACTGGTCTAACAGAAGCAGAGAAGATCATTGTAAAATCTACATGGAAATATATGACAACAGATATAGCTGACAATGGACTTCAGATCTTTTTGCGAATATTTGATTTGTGTCCTGAAGCAAAAGAGCTTTTCAAAGTGGAAAATGTGCGGCACTCGGAACTTGCTAGGAATCCACTTTTGAAAGTACACGGCGCTCGTTTTATGAACGGTATAGCTGCTGCAATTGATAGTCTAAATGAAACCAACTGTTACCAAGATGAACTGGGAAACATTTTATTTGTTCTTGGACAGCGGCACAAAAACTCCTCAGGATTCAGACCGGAATATTTTGAAGTATTTTATAGAGCACTAATGTGGCGATGGGAATTTTGTATGGGAGAATATTTTACAGCAGAAGTTTCAAAAACTTGGAGTCACGTGTTTCTTTACATGATGGAAAAACTAAAAGAGGGTTATCTTTCTCCAGAAACTTGAAGGAATTGGTATCATAATCTTTATGAACATTTTATCATCAGGAAGAATTGGATAAAGTGTAAGACAAAAAATATTTATAATATCATATAAATGAATTATTTGTCAAAGATTTTAACATTTGATTAAAGAGTAAAACTCTCTTTCATAAGTGTTATGCAAGAATTTTTGAAGAAAAAATCTATGTCAGGTCTGTATGAGCCTAGTAAGGAGCAATATTTGATAACTGAAAACAATCAGGGTTTCAATGAGTATAAAAATGTGGAAGAGAGAAATAATCAGTGCTTTTTAAATTTCTTTGTCCAATATGGGTAGTGTGGTGAAATAAATGTAATAATGTTTAATAAAAATATGATATGTTAAACAAGAATGATCAGGGTTTTTTCTATTTATTTTTGCTCTGAAGAAAGAAGGTCTGGTTTTTTTTGTTGCTGTTGCTTTTTTTAACCAAGACATATACGGTAGAAAGTACATTTCAAGTTTATTTATTAAATGCTTTCAAATGGAGGACAGTTCGGATATTGTGTTCAAGTTTCGTGGATCTTTTCATTTTTTGTACCATTTTTAACGTTTGACGATATTTCCAATTTCACCATTAATTTAGGGAAACGGTGGTTAAAAACAAGTGTGCTTTTATGGATAAAATTCGGCATGTTATTTAATATATTATTCCTCAGTTGTCTACATATTATATATATGTTAATTAAATTTAAATATATTTCTTTACAATAAACAAAACAAATAAATAATAATCTTGAATAAAATATACAAAAGCCTTACTTTTTAAACTCAATATTCAAGCAAAATGTTTTGCTGCTTTATGCTTGAAGAAAGCTCTGACATTTGAACGTTTTTTATAATACAAGACTAAGTTTTGGTATAGCTTGTTTCATTTTTTCTTTTCTCTTTATATTATTTATTTTCATTTTACAAATAATTACAAATAAATATGCTTCATTGGAAAATGTTCATGCTGAATTCAAAACGATATCATAACTTGGCCTTTGTTGTCAAACCTAACGTAGCAAGGAGCTGTAATAACTAAATGATATATAAGATATCTGCAAACGGAGCTTCCATAATTTGACAGATAATTTTTGTCATTTTTAAACATTGGAAAAGAAATTGAATAATTTTTAATTATATCACTTATAAGATATACCTTTAAGGCCAGAAATGGTCAGTGAACATTATAATTATGCTTATTTCCTGTGGGAAAATCAAAATCGATTTGACCTTGATATTTTCACCCAATCATTTAGATGGAAAAATTCTTTTACTTGAATAATGCTTCTGGCTTAACAATTTTTATATTGTACACTTAGCATATTTTCTCTAGCAAATCTCTTTCTTTTGTTGCTACCTTTTCCTGTGAAAGTTGTTTTTGTTCAAAGCTTAATTCTCTTTGTTCGTAAAATGTAAATTTAGATGCCCATAATTATCTATCAAAGTGTAATATGTCTATAACGTTGAGACCTACTTTGACTTGAATTTGAGATACAGTTGGATTAAACGTGAATAAGTCTATAATTGAACGTCTGTTATACAATAAATAAATATGTTATAACAATACAAACATAAAACAAAATTCAGTCATATACTTACTTACCGGCAACAGCAAATGGCCATATTTTATCTACCGCTTCTGCGGCGAATACTTCACCACTGCTTCGATGGAACCACCGCTTCTGCGAAAGCTATGGCCAGTGTGTTTATAATTAAGTGTCAGACATAACAACAAACCATGAATGAATTATGTTGTTAGTACCTGTGTGATATATATTATCCATTACATAAATTAAAATACGTGTAGCAGATAAAATGATCTTGAACCAAATACTCTTATTCATCATTTAACTGTTCGACATAAACACTTTTTTAAGCAATATTTTATAAGTGTATCCAAATTATACATTTCCTTTGTTTTAATCAGTATTTGAAATACTTATTGGAAAGTGTGTCCAATGTCTTTTAAAATATCTAAAAATACCCAAAATTACTCTTTGAACGTAATGATCAGTGATAAAAATAACGTTTAGTCCTGTTATATACCATCAACATATTAAAGATGAAGACAATATTACCATAATGTATATAAAGACTGAAAAAACAATATGAGTTTCTTAATTTATATACATGTACTGTTAATGTATTGCTAATTAATCAACCTATGACCAAGATGTGATTTTTTTTCAAGTTACAAGTGTCGGTACATCGTGTGTTATAGACATACTATAACACGGAAATACGCGTTCAAAAACTAGAGCGTTTTTTGACCATTTTATCTTATATTTATTCGCACAGTTATGTTTTGAAATCCCCCAATTTATTCCGTATTACGTAGTCTGTTTACGAAGTCCGTTTCAGATAGAAAGGTCTTATGTAGACCAATCCAATTTAAATGATATTAAAACATACATTCACCAAACATTTTACATTATGTTATACCAAACACACAAACACAACTCAATAAATATTATAACATTTATTAAACATTAAAAAAAAACATGTGTCAACATTTTCCAGGCACTGGATTATAATCAATAGATACATTTACAAAATCTACAAAATAAAAATTGTCTATATAATTATGTCATTATAAATAATATTCTAAAATCTACTTTCTATAATTCTTTTTACAGTCTACATTATGCAGTAAATATATGCCTTTAAAATCATGTATATGTAAGTTACAGAGTCAAATAGAATAAACATTGTCATCATAATCTTTTGGTAAATAAAAGTTTCAATTTTTCTGTTAACATTACTGAAACATGCTAGTTATCTGAGATAAAATGTACTTGTTATCATTAATGAAACAACAGTTAAATGTACGAGTTACAATCAGTGAAACATGATACAAGTTACCATCGTTATCATCAGTGAAACGTACTAGTTACCATCGGTGAAACGTACTTATTACCATCAGTGAAACGTACCAGTTATCATCAGTGAAACGAACGAGTTACCATTATTGAAATGTACTAGTTACCATCGGTGAAACGTACTTATTACCATCAGTGAAACGTACCAGTTATCATCAGTGAAACGAACGAGTTACCATTATTGAAATGTACTAGTTACCATTTTTGAAATGTACTAGTTACCACAAGTAAAACGTACAAGTTACCATCAGTAAAACGTACTAGTTACCATTATTGAAATGTACTAGTTACCACAAGTGAAACATACTACTTTACTAAAATGTCATGCACTTGGTTACAACAGAGAAACATCATTTGAATATTTCACGAAAAGTTGCCACTTACAGCAACAAAACACTCATACATCAAATTAATTATCAAAAATTTTTAATTCTAAACAGGTGTCAAAAATGTTCAGTGTTAATAGTTTTTTTTTATTTCTTGTGAAATTTATCTTAGGTCTGAATGTAAAATATGCCATCATAGTTAGACTTGTGAGTTTTGAAATTTAATGGTGTCTGATAAAATTAGAAATTAAGTATGTATCAATACTGAATTTAAAGAATTCAAAATAAATCAATCTAGGACAAATGAACCATTTTTCTTAGTACATTTTATGACCTGAGAGCACTTTTATTGTCAATATTTTAATGTGCATGAGGCGAAACTATGGAATAAGATAGACACCAAATGTTCAATTCAAAATGCAATGTACAAATTGTTATAAGGAACAAAGATATTATGTAAAGGTTAAAAGTTTTACCTGAGTTTGACAAAGTCATTGCCAATATTTTTAAGTAATGCTGATTCAATATAAACAATTGAATGTGCGCAAAACACTTTTTAAATATATATAATATACCAAATGAAATTGCAAATTTGACATTAAAAGAATGATAACAAATTTCAATATGTAATTACATGATGATATGTATGATAATTTGCGATGATTTATGACACAATGTTAGACATATGAAATCATATCAATTCAAGTGCTACCAATGCTTGAACTACGGCAAATCAAAGCTAAACAAACTAAAATGCACCATTCAAATTATATGACAATTCATAATCAGAAATAAATCATACTAAGTTTATCAATCTATCATAGATTTTATTTGTTTGTGAGAATATTAGGCATAAATATGGGATAAAACTGAATGAAAACATGTATATTTAACACAAGTCTTTCGAAATTTTAGCGAAAATGATTGATTTAAAAGGGTTTCTTTTTATGGAAATTTGGACATTTCGGTAAAGGACATACGTAATATGCGAATTGTAGAGGAAAAATAGCAAAACCTTACTACAAATCTTCGTAAATCATCATAACACTATAAATGACAAATGTGTGTATATGATAAATAAAACAAGTAAACTAAATAAAAACAATAATAACGTATTATCTTTTTGTGTGCCATTCATCTAGAAGTCAATCTATTTTGATTGCATCAAGCTATGGCAAAAGTCCTTTCTTCAAAATATTCAATCACTGATACACATTGTTTAATCAGAGCTAAAAGCGATGATTGCGCATGCGTCACAAACATAGCGCCATTACTCTTTCTATTGTTTGTTTGATTTTATGGCGCATCAACACAATTAAGGTCATATATCGTCCGAAATTCTTCTTTTAATATTAGGATATAGTTACGTATGGGTAAGATACATGCGCTAAGCAGGTTCTGAAAAAAAAAGATAACATAATCAGTACAATAGTGAGTTACAAAGACAATAAAATGTTTTAAACGAAAATACGAAAAACGAAAATACTAGATAGAGATGCAAAAGTCGAGATAAAAGAAAGAGATGTATAATTTACTAGTATATAGATAAAGAAGGAATTTTTAATGAAATCGGGACTTTAAAGGTTCCATCGAGATAACGAAAAATCGAGAAAAGCGATGTCGAGATACCCCGGTAGTTGACTGTATTTACATATAAATGAAAACAATGTTTAATGATAAAAACCGGTTCGGCTTATAATTACAATGTACTTTTACAACACCCTCTTATTGCGTTTTTTCCCTTGTCTTTAATATAAATAGCCTCATTTAAATGGTGATTTTTATATTAAGATCGTTACATTACGAAACTGGTGGAAGAATACTGAACATTTGGCAAACATTTTAAAACAATGACAACGCCAAGTGTGTTAAACACATAGAATATTCAATAAAAATTCATATCATTCATTCCGATGTAACCAGTTTTGCTAAGTAAAATAGATCATCTTATATAAAAGGCAATATTGTTGTTATCATTTTGTTGTTCCGTTGAAAAAACAACAACATAACTATGATTAAAAAAAAAATACTACGTATATTCATTGGTAAATTTTTACTTTCTCTAAATAAACAATATAGAATCATGACAGAAAAACATATTAAATTCGAGTGTCGTATTCATTGATTGTTTAAATGCAAATACTTGTGAGAAAATAATGTACATGGTTGATCAAAGGCAATTTATAGAGCTTATACATGTACACCCTTTGGATATGGAGTCAGAATATTGATAAATTTACTCTCGGGATAATTATATCATTTATTTATACGGCACATTAAGTCTATATTCTCTATAAAAGCTCTTTAGTCTTATACTTGTGGGGTTATTAAAACAAAAATAACAGAGTCACAACGTTTATAATTAAAAATATCGTTATATCTACAAAATATAGAAAATTTAGATATGCATTTGCAAATATTTTTCGTGTGGTACAACTTTGGAAACAGGACTTGCTGTTGAGCGTTGATAAATTTACTTGTTAAAGAGACAGTCCTTACTTTCAAAATATTCAAATTTAAACAGCAATTACATTTCACATTGCACCTTGTATTACCCTTCGTATTACACATTGCAATACCTTTCATATTACACTTTGCAATACCTTTCATATTACACTTTGCAATACTTTGAAATACCCTTTCATAATAACATTAAAATGCCTTTTCATATTACGCATTGCAATACCTTTCATATTATACTTTGAATTACTTTTCACATTACAATGATTTCCTGCGTGCACCAATTACTCTTAAAGGAATATAGCACAATTTAATTTGCTCCTAAGGAGATAAACAAATAATATCTTTCATACACGCATTTTGAAAGCATAACTTAAAAAAAAATCAAACAAAGATTTTGTAAACTAGATGAAGTAGATATAAACTTTCAAGTACTGAAATACAAAGGTAATACGTTGTTGCCTTCCATTTACTAGTATCTAATCTTCGAACAGTTCTTTTAGACAAACAATCTTATATTGTGTATGGGCTACTCCATGTTATACTTACTTATACAATTATCTTGATTAGCCAGGGACGTCATGTTCAAACCATACACCGCAAACAATTGTGCTGTTTCGCTGATCATGGCGGCTTTGATTTGACTAGCTGTACATTTTAAACCAAGTTCTTCTATATACTCCGGACCACATTCATATATATACTCACTGATGACCCTGTAAGTGTAAATATAGAATAGTGTTAATATAGAATAGTGTAAATATAGAATAGCGTAAATATAGAACCATGCAAATATAGAATAGTGTAAATATAGAATAGTGTAAATATAGAATAGTGTAAATATAGAATAGTGTAAATCATAGAAAAGTGTTAATCTAGAATAGTGTTAATCTAGACAAGTGTAAATATAGAAAATTGTAAATACAAAATAGTGGAAATACAGACAATTGTAAATACAAAACAGTTGAAACATAGAATAGTGTAAATATAGAATAGTGTTTATATAATATCTTTTGCCCATGTGCCCTGTCCTGTTATGGTATCCTGCTGTGCTATTTGCCGGTGTTAGGGTGCATTCAGTGAATGTCTCCCTTCCTCGTTGATTTTTGTTTTTCAATTTTTTTTTGTGTTAAACTAGCCGTAAAATCAATACTAAATATTACATATTTAATTCAAAGCCATACCTTGACTTATTAAACAATGCAAATGGATAAGTAGTGCATAACTTCCCTTACACCTTTTAGGTAAGAATGTTCGTAATGAATATGCATGCTTACCCCTCAATCAACGGTTTATTGTTGGCGCTGTTTCAAGGAAGTAAAATCAATGAAAGTTTCATTATCATTATTTTACTGTAAAATGATGTTCCTTGAAATAAAATTTATGCTCAATGCTTACAGAGGAGATGTTGAGATATGAGGGTTCTCTTTAAGTATTAGCGTTAAATGTAAACAATCATCTTAAATAAGCAAGAGCTATAAGACTTAGTGATGAATCGATGATTAGGGTTTTATTTCAATATAAGTATTTGTGAAAAGTTGAGAAGTTTTGTTTGTTTCTTTTTTTTTTTTTTTTTTTTTTTTTGTTTCTTAAAAAGAGGTCTAGTTTTCTAGTTTTTTGTTTTGTTATGTTTTTATCCCCAATTTTGTTCTGTTTTTGCAATATTGCGCAGAAACGTCAATGGTTCTACTCAGGTGTGTGCCGGTTATAATGCATGGAGGGGCAACTGAGGTCTTCCTCACCCAGTAAAATCGAGAAAGTCACCATAAGTATGACCAAGAGTTGGTCCGACGTAAAGCCAAACAAAAATATATTACAAATAGGAATCAACCTTGAACTTAAACTTAAACAAGCAAGATTGAAGTTTGGACATGATGAGAACCGAGAAAATCTGATGTATTGTAGTAAATAGTTAATTCATAGCTGAAACTTTTCATTCAGTAGTAAAATTCAATGTCATTAATATCATTGTTGCCTTGTCTGTACCGGAATGGCACTTAATATATGTTCGACATTTGTAACTAAACATACGTGACAACAAGTTGGTCAGGCAAATAAACCCTGTAGAGAGTGCATTTAGTCTTATATCGGTTAATCACTTCGTTGACGTAAACACATTTGATTCCATGACGACTAGGTTTTGAAAACAAATGAAATAAATGCATTAATAGATATATAATTCTACGAATTAACGAGGCATCAGTAACATCATTTTTAAATTTCACATCAATAGTTTTTTTTCTGTTTTTTGTTCTTGTTCGCAAGTAACTTGAAACATAAGATGAAGGAATGATTACAACGTCACTGTTATTTTGTCAAATAAGTGCCGGAAAACCTAGTTTACATGACATCTTTGTATTCAAACTAGATATAAAAATTAAACAAATCTTCAGAACATTTGGAACTACCATTTTACTTTGGGTATTTTTCAAACTTTGCAGCAAATAAGATTGTCTGCGGTTAGTTTATATTTATTGAGTCAACTGTAAATACGTATTAAAACCAAAACATTGGTTTTCAAAAAAGAATCATAGACTTTAACTTTTAGAAAGCGCACGATTCATATTTGTTATTCTTGAAACCGTTTTTTTTTTATTGATGGAGATGCTCAAAGAAAACAAGATACATTTTTAGCATGCGGGCTAGGACTCTCTTTAAGATTGTAGAAAATGCCAGATAAAGTTGTAAATATTCTTCTCATAATTCAAACAGATTATTCATAAATACAACGTCATGGCATTTATACCATACTGAATATGCCTGTACCGGAATGGCATTCATTCTGAATTAGACATTTGAGTCATGTCACGACAAAACCATCTTAATGGGTTTGCGACCAGCATCCGCGCAGTCTGATCAGGATCCATTCTGTTTGCTATCAGATGCTCTACTTGTAATAGGGTTTGTAAGCAACAGCATGGGTCCTGATCAGACAGGCTGGTCTTGATCCATGCTGGTCGCAAACTCATTATGTTGGTTTTGTCGTGACGCGGCTCATTTGTTACTTTTAAAAAAGACGTGATATAAAGTCGATCATGGAAATAAATCACGCTGTGAACTGATTTATCATAAGACAGTCACATTTCCGCCATTTTATATCGGTTAATTACTTAGTTGATATAAACACCGTATTTGCTTCCAAACATTGTTTTGGGAAAAGGTACAATGGATAAACAACCTTAGAAATTAATGATGTGACTGTTATAATATTTTAAAGACAAAAACAGCTTAACTTTGTTGTTTTTTCTTTCACTTGTTTACAAGCTAATTTACTTTCTCTAGTAGTACTGATTTATTTTGTGTATTGCGTATATATAATTAAATGACTTGTTTTCCTGTCAATCATGGCATCAAAGAATAGTCATAGAAACTCGAGAACTTTGATGTCGGAAAACGTTTTAGAAAATTTCGATCATTTCTACATTAAGAACAAAAAAGGAACATATTTCGTGCATGGAGAGAAATATAATAAGAAATAAAGTATATTTAATAACAAAATCAAAGCATGATTAAAGTCTATTCACAATACTAAGTCTCCTATATTCATGAAATCATTTTTATTTAGACGTTCACACATGACACTAATAAATCATACCATGAACTAGTGAACAAGAGCCATGTCAACATGGCCATCCCCCGCCGAATGTGTTTGCTCATTGGAAGAATGTATATGTAGTAGAGCGGAATAATTCCATTTTAAGAGGTCTTTTGGTAATGAAAACTGATGGCTATAATGATTACAGATTTGAAACCTATGTGAATACTGTTGGCTGAAAATAACAAAGGGCAATTACTGAAAAATAATGCAGGGTAGGTTATCATTCTTGTGTGCTGCATCCCTCCTCAGTAAAATCTATCCACCTATGAAGTTTCAAGTTGATACCTCAAATACTTTTTGAGAAAAAAATTGAATTGAAAAATTAAGTATGAAAAAGAACAAAGGGCAATAACTCAAAAATTATAAAAGGTAGAGTTATCATTCTTGTGCAGTGCACACCTCCTGAGTGAGATCTATGCACCTATGAAGTTTCATTTTGATATCTCAAAGGCTTTTTGAGTAATGCTCTGGACAAAAAATAATTTTGAAAAATAACAAAGGGCAATAACTCAAAAATAATGCAGGGTAGAGTTATCATTCTTAAGCACTGCACTCCTCCTCAATGAGATCCATCCACCTTTGAAGTTTCAAGTTGATACCTCAAATACTTTTTGAGATAAGCTCTGGACAAAATAACATAAAAAAAACAAAGGGCAATAACTCAAAAATTGTATAGGGAAGAGTTATCATTCTTGCACACAACATTCCTCCTCAATAAGATCTATCAGCCTATGACATTTCATGTTGATATCTCAAACACTTTTTGAGTTATGCTCCACTCAGGTGAAAAATTAGGTATGAAAAATAACAAAGGGCAATAACTCAAAAATTATGAAAGGTAGAGTAATCGTTCTTGTGCACTGCACACCTCCTGAGTGAGATCTATGCACCTATGAAGTTTCATGTTAATATCTCATAAGCTTTTGGAGTTATGCTCTGGACAAAAATCAATTTTGAAAAATAACAAAGGGCAATAACTCAATAATCTTGTAAGGTAGAGTTATCATTCTTGTGCACTGCACTCCTCCTCAATGAGGTCTATCCACCTATGAAGTTTCAAGTTGATACCTCAAATACTTTTAGAGATATGCTCCGGACAAAAATGTCGGACGGAAGGACGGACGGACGGAAGGACGGAAGGTCGGACGGACGGAGACTATTTCTATATCCTCCGCCGAAATTTTTCGGCGGGGGATAAAAAGGTAACCACCACGGGAGGGAACCAACAACAGCAAATAAATCTCGGTTTGTATGACCCTATTTAAGGATGACATTGATTATGAAATTAGTCATCAGTTTGTACCAATACCAAGTTCTAGCTGTCGTGAAGACATTGATATAAAATGATGATTACCATCATTTATTGGTTTGTTAATAACCAATGGTTGACTGTTTCCTTTTAAAATCACACTTACACCTTAAATAAGGGAAAAACGTTGTTTTATATCATTTATAAAGAAACGGTTAATATGAAATAGTTCTTTATTTACTTACTTGCAGATAGTACCCTCTGTAACAAGATTGAACTTTCTGTAACATAATGTATCAACTACTGCCACGAGTTTCTTCGGAGATTCACATATATAGTTGGAGATAATTGGTGTGCCTGGAAAAAAAATATGAAAAGTAAAATAGGCATTTCTATAAAACGAAAGTGGGACAGGAAATAATATAAAGTTAAAAAAATAGTGTGAGAGTACATGTATATACTATGTTGTTTGTGAAATGAAATAGAAATATTTAATAAAACTGAAAGGAGCTCTCCAATGAGGTCAAAAAGTCTTAAACATGAAATTTGAAATTCTTACAAAAATAAAGCCAAGCACTTAAAATAGAAATATTTGCAATTAAAACTAAATTGAATATTGATTTTGTTTGCGATTCTTAGTCCAGTTTCAGTGAAAAGCGTTGCAATTTTTTGGGTAATTTTGCGACATAAAAATGACTTTCCGGAAAAGCGTTCAGTGACTGATCTGAAATTTTGCACAAGCATTATGGGTCCCGACATATACAAGAATAAAGTACAAAATAAAGTACAGAATGAAAGAGCTTGTTTCGAAATCGAGCTTAAATAAATATGTTTTAACCATACGAAAATAGCATAAGTTGTCTCACACAATGTGCATGTAAAATTTAAGAAAGTCGGTGAATTTACAAAAACATATGAGCCGCGTCACGACAAAACCAACGTTGCGACCAGCATGGATCCAGACCAGCCTGCGCCTCAGGATCAATGCTGTTCGATATCAGTTTCTCTACTTGTAATAAGGTTTGTAATCGAACAGCATGGATCATGATCAGACTGCGCGGAAGCGCAGGCTGGTCTGGATCCATGCTGGTCGCAAACCCATTATGCTCGATTTGTCGTGACGCGGCTCATATGATGTGAGTCAGTCACAAAACACAAACGTGTCTGTAAATTTAAATATAATATATCAGACAGGATTTACAATGCTATAAACAATATGCAAAATTCTGTACAGTATCTCATTGACCGTATTTTTTACTTGTTTTTTTTTGTCTTCTCTATTTTCCAAAACAAGTCATATGTATTCATGTAAGGATGATTTACACAATACCACACATTAAAGCTATACAAATCTTTAACTTAAGAACAAAACTGCCATGGCAGTTTTTTAAATTATTAATATTTGTTGTTTGTTTGTTTGCTGTTGTTGTATTTTTTTGTGTGGTCTTTTTTTTTGGGGGGAGGGGGTCTGTAGTTGTATTATTTGATAATTTTGTGTGTGCTGTGTGTGTGTTTTTTGTTTGTTTGTTTTTTGTTTCTTTTTTCTTGCTGTTGTTGTTGTTTTTTCGATTTCGCTGTTGTTGTTGTTGTTGTTGTTATTGCGATTTCATATTTTCTTATTTAAACCCTTTTAACTTTCGTGATCAATTGAGAACAATATCAATGAAATATTAAACTATTTTTATACTCTCTATCTTCATTGGGTAAACAGGTTATTTCTGTTAAAGGGACTTCACAGGGAGTTGGATATGAAATAATTTTCCGGGACTTTAACACTGTTGTTTGGTGTAGGTCTGGATTAAAATCTTGTGTACAAATTTCAAATCATTTTCACTTTCCTATATCCCATAATAATATTTTTATTGTGTAAAATGTCCGAGCAATAAAAAGCGTTGCAACGTTTTTAACTCAAACTTGGCCGAAAGTCGTGCAAAAATTCTATTTTTCATTTAACTACGAGTATTCTTCATATCTTATGCAGATTTTTTCATTTAATAAGTGAAATTTATAATTTTTCTTTAATTTTTTGTTGATATCATATGCTCCGATGTACTACAAAAACACAGCTTTTCACTCTGATTGATTTCAAACGTCATAAATAGTAATTATAATATATAGATCTAAAAAAAACTTACCTATGCAAGTTGAAACGTTAATAAAATAACTAGGACGAAGATCGACCTTGGACAAGGTTTGAGCAATGTCAAAGGTCACCGGACGAAGGTCATTCTTCCTCGGTTCACATGTCTCGTACCGCATCAAGGACGGTATATGAGAGTAGCTGCACTCGAAAAATACCTCGAATAATCTGTAATATATAACAAATGAATAATACATGCAGTTGTCTGATAAATCAGGCAATGAATCTATTTTAGACATTTATTCAATGCATTAAGCGATTCGCAAACAAAATATGGAAGGACAATGATGCTGTTATCATGAATTAATTAATTGATTAAATAATTAATTAATTTTTATTTATTTATTTATTTATTTACTTATTTATTCATTCATTCATTCATTCTTTCATACATTTATTTATTATCAATTAATTAATTAAGTTTTATTCATTCATTCATTCATTCATTCATTCATTCATTTATTCATTTATTTATTCATTTATTTTTCATTTATTTTTTTCGTTTGATTTGTTAAAATTTATTTATAAAAAGGCAATTCGTCCAAGCTTATATTGTTTTCATCTTTTATTTATTTATCTATTTATTTATTTATGTATTTATTTATTTATTTTATCAATTTGATAATTAATGATGAACAAACAAATTGAATGCCAATAAAACTTGATGATTAAAACAATACAAAAAAGAACATCCAGATAGTTATGTTACTAAGACTTGATAATCATTTAAAGAAATAATTCAATACGCATGCATAAGATTCTTTTCAAGCATCAACTTCCTTAATATAGCTTTGTTTAGCTTTGTTTCCGTAGGTTCGAACTCCTTCTCAAGTAAGTTTCTTCTCTCTGGCTTCGTCAATCAACACTGGTGTCATAAGAAAAGGTTAAGACTTCTAAGAAGCAGTCATCGTGCTTTGCTTAGGTCCTTAAAAAGGGATTAACTTAAATTTTAAAAAAACAAATCCTAATTTTAAATGTGGACAAAAAAGTGAAAATGGAAGAAACTATAATACATACGGGCAAGCGAGGTCTTGCACCTTAAGTTGACTTCCTATCTGAATTACTCTAGAACACTTTGTATATATAGAACCCATATGTCTATATAATGTCAAACTACACTGAGATGTCTGGGATATCGTTTCAAACATATCTGAAAATATAACGGGGGTATCACATTTCAAATTAAACAAGGCTATTTTACAAATAAACAAAATTAAATAATACAAATTGTCAAAACATTATCGGTACTTTTTTCCAACATCTAAAAGGTATGGTGGCTGATTTGTGCCATGTCGTATTTTTGCTCCGCAGGGCGCCGGAAAAAAAAGTACGAGACTTGGCAACATTTTGTAGTACTTTTGCTCCGCTGGTCTCAAAACAAAAAACACGAGAAAGTCAAAATTTTGTTGTATTAACATGTTTTAGCCTTTGCGCCCAGCGTATGGCATAAAGTTCGAGAAAGGGAGAATATATGCTTCGGTCAGGGGTTAGTGGATAGTCTCCTCTCTCTTCAAGTAGGCGGAAAAATGCACCTTACCATTACACAGATCCTGTCTGGCAGTGTGAAGTATATCCGTGACATTGGATTCATAAGAATTAATGGTAGACTCAATCTCTTCGAGCGGACATGACATAGCACGTGACACACACCCGATCATACCCCACCGGACTCTATAATAAAGAATATTTCAGTTTTTACTCTGATTCAGACAATAACAATTTCCGTTTTCATAATGTACTAGAACAATGGTTTAGTCCATATGGTCGACATTTTGCTTCCACAGATTAAGGAAATGAACGGTGATCTTTGTTCCTATTTACATTAACCAAGTGGTAGAACTTCTTTCCATCCGTATTAAGTTTAAGGCTTTTATCCATAATAGTCAAGATGCTCCTATTTGCACTGTAACCTTAATGGTATCGTCATGATTTAAAACAAATGCTAACAATCGACCGGTAGCATACTGTTGTTAAAATGCCTCTCGACTCTAAGATGATAGGTTCGAACTCAACTGCGGTCATGTCCATATTTTTTCATAAAGCTGCATCACTGGATATCCAAAAAAAGCAATAAAATGAGCTGCAATGTATCATTTTAATCAAAATGAGAAGTTTAACAAAATCGCTGTCCTTTTTAACATATATAAACATGATTTCCCTTAAATGTTCCTAATCCTGTGACAAGCCTAACCGATGTTAGTAGATATTTTGTATACTGTTTATCTATGCTAATTCTATGATAATTTTACTTACCTGCACTTATTTTCGTCAGATTCCTGCGCCAGGGCCGCCGAATTATGCACCATATTACAGTCCCGTTTACCAAAATACGTAATGGCATCTGGACTTGAACACAGCTCGGATAGTTTAACAGGCAACCTAGTTATATTATTTATATCTAAAACACCGTTTTCTGTAAGGAAATAAAATAGTTTTAAATTATTCGTGCTCGTAAGTGATGGACATTTTTTAATGACGTCGCTGGAAGCATCCAGAGGGCGCTGACATAAGAAATATAGAAGGTAGGTCTTTAACGTGTTAGGTTCAAAACAATATAACGCTTGGCATTGTCTTCGTCGAATCGAAATCACCATATTTAAAGTTACAAAATTCAAAATACAGTCAAAGGGACGCTACTTCGTGAATTATGTTTTTCTTGCATATCAGACTTGTTTCCGTCTGGAAATCTTATCTGACATGTGTGTTAGAGTGCCAGATGAGTTTTGTGGTATGAAATGACGTCATTTCTACGCCTTTAATGAATGAATTGCGTGTTTTATGATGAAGTCATTTCGTCGTTATGAAACAATTTGTATATTCATATCTTACTATAAAATAAATTGTAACGGATGAAATGACATAATTTCCATGATAAAGTAATTTGTCATGGTGAAACAATTTAAAATATCTAATAAATATGAATTTGCGATTCGGATCGCAATATCCATACCTCGGGTAACCAGTCCATAAGCAAGTACTCGGGGTTTACAGAAATTTCGATCCGACACCAATCCAATAAAAATCATATCCTAACTGCCATTCTACTACCCTACGCTAGTTTCGGAGTTAAAACGATGATCTGATTTTAATGAAATTGGATCCGAAATGCAAAACTTGGCATCTATTATCATTTCTTAATTTTACAGCTATATAAAAACGGGCATTCATCTAACTGACGCAAGTTTTGTCAATTAACTTGTTTTTAAGACTTTTTAAGGCAATTCGCAAGAAAGCAAAATTCATTGCTGAAATATTTACAAATCAATAGCAACATATTTGACTTGTTGATCATACCTTTACAAGTGTCAGGAACGATTTTAATCCAAATAGGGAAGACGTCACGTGTATTATTCTCCATTATCTCACCTAGTGTCTGTACAGGCACGTGCAGAAGATTCCTCGTACTTAATACGTATACACAACGTAGCATCTCGAAATACAAACTGAAAATTACAACATAATGCTTTTAAAAGTGACTTTTCAAATAAACACATTTCAGCAAAATTTGGCAAATTGTTTATTCATTATGCCAGGCAGTTCAATTGTGGATTAAAAAAACTTTCTTAGTGAACACAACTGAACAGTCGCAATTATAACATATCCCCCGAATATAATTTAGAAAATTAAGGAGATATTTCTTTTTATTTTAAAATCGTTTATATTCTGCTGGTACAGAAAGCGATAAGCCTTTGTCGCCATTATTGCTAGTCTGCACTGCCATACAGTTTGACCCGGCTTTATACTGTGGGCAGACTTTCTTCAAAATATCCATCTTGATATCTATAAAACGGTTAAAGGTCAACGGGTCAGTTTAAAAAAGGAAAGCTGGACAAGTCAATTTAAAGGCACATTATGCCTAAGATACTGACACTTTTAATTCTTGACAAAGAGCAATACATTATTGTTAATTTTATAACGTTTAAATAGTGATATTAGAGCATGTTAGATTTGTATAACCTGAAGAACGTGGCGATAAATGTAATAAAGTTTTTTATTAAAGTAGCAAAATGTAAACAAAGTATTATTTTAACTTCCAGACAAAATACTAAATCGATATAACTGTACTTATTGCTTAAAAGCAATAGATATAAAAGATGGTTCATGTACTCGGCCAATGAGTCTCTTTTTGGAAACTGTAGCAGAGCATCGAACATCAGAAGTTTTTGAAAAATAAAAATAAAATTATAAATGCATTTCTGAGGCATAATGGGCCTTTAAGACATTCAGCAAATAAAAAGTTTAAGTAATCAGAAAACGCGCAAGGTGAGATGCCTAAATCTTTATTAATAGAAATGCCAACCTGCATTTTTGATCCTGGTTTAAACCATCTGTGCTGAAAATGATCTCATTTGTACAATTCTTAGCAGTTGCTATGACGTCATTGGTATCAACGTCACTTCCGCTGAAATCACGTACCGGCGGCTCCGTCGTCGTCGGTACAGGTGTAGTAGTAGTTGTAGTTGTTGTCGTCGTTGTTGTTGTTGTTGTAGAAGTGGTGCTGGAAGATGTTGTTGTAGATGAAGTTGTTGTTTTTGGTGGTGTTGATTGTGATTTTGTTGGGAGAGGTTGGGTTGTTGTGGTTTTTTTAGTTGTAGCCGCAGTCAATGGTGGCTGCGGCGGTGGCGGTACTTGTGTTAGTTGATAAATTTACTATATCTACTGAACTGCCACTTTGTGACTGTTCGTTTGATGTATTTCCTTTAACAAGAACTGAAATGAAGTTTAATTAAATGATTATAAGTACAAATAGTAAACGTAACATTTCAGCCCCCTATTTGTCAATTCTAACATCAGTTCTTTTATTTCCTTCCGTGTCTGTGTCACCAAACAAAATTAAAGAATAATATTCCCGGCCGTATGGTCTGCATTTTTCTTATCCATGTTAGATTTTAGTAGCGTATAACCACTTGATTGATTTGATATACAAGACTTATATTTTACAAGTAACTGTATCGTAGCTGACATAAAATGTTGTGGAAAACTTTGCAGTATTGTTTTAAACTTTTTTTGGTCAATATCATGTTGTTGAATCAGTAAAGCTTCTTTCCCTCTAAAACACTTTCTGTTTAACATGGATAAAGAAAAACAATTCATCGTGTACACTTAACATGCGGTGTGTGATTGAAAAAGTGTATTCTATCATTTTTATTTTCTATTTTGTTGTATTTTGTTGCTTGTTTCGATGTTTGTTAAAAAAAAGTAAAAACACTTACCACCAAAATAGACACCTAGGAAAATGCAGATGGCAACGATAATTATGACACATGTTATTAGGACGGATATGACGACACATCGCTTCCGGTCTTGACAGCAAGACTGATTCTTCCGGTTTATCTCAGACTCTGAAAATGTTACAAAATGCACATAAATTTTCATCAAATAAATGCAAGCGTGACATAAATGGGCTAAATCCTCTGATGGTTATTATGACAAGCCTTTTACCACCAATATAGAACCGTATGAGCCAATCTGCACCCCCATACGATCTGGCTGGCAATATACTGGTAGCTGCCCAGGTTAAGTATTATGGTCATATTGAAATACACTAGACTTAAATTGGATTATGCAAGAGTTAAGGAAGAACAATTGAGCCGTGTCACGACAAAACCAACATAATGGGTTTGCGACCAGCATGGATCCAGATCAGCCTGCGTATCTGCACGTGCTGATCAGGATCCATGCTGTTCGCTATCAGTTTCTCTACTTGTAATAGTGTTTGTAAGCGAACAGCAAGAATCCTGATCAGACTGAGCGAATGCGCAGGCTGGTCTGGATCCATGCTGGTCGCAAACCTACTATGTTGGTTTTGTTGTGACGCGTCATCACAATTCATCACACGAATTTTAGAATGTAATCTTTTGAATTAAATACACAGAATAATAAGAAAGATGCGTTTTATAAGATATTTCTCATCATCTAAATTTAGTTTTATTAGTTAAAGTTGAAAATCAGTACATTGTAGTTTTAGGTCTCTACATTTTAAAAGCTTTTATAAATAGTAAGTTATCGTTTTGAGAGGTTTCTCAACTGTTTGGGGAGGTGTCCCGTCGCCGAGTGTTGAAAGGTCATTCACTTCTAATTGCCGTTGGACTCAAGTCCGGTCAGTAGTTTGACATGACTAAATAAGCTATCTGACTAACTATCACCCTGTCGGTTGCTCTACCTCATAATTTCCAATGCCAGGAAATGCTGAAAAGTCCCCTTTTGTCCTGTACCTGTGTCGGTGTACTTTTTTTAAGTTGCATGCCTCCAGATGAGCCAAAATATTTCAAGAAAATTAAACTTGGGAAAACTGTACTAAGATTTTAAGAAAATAAACAGATTCAAGTGATTATTTATATCTTATGTGCAATTAATGACTGATTTTTGCAGTATTAATCACCATATTTCTATTGCGTTACTAAAGCAGTAGTGGCTATTTTGCATAATTATTTTGACCTATTAGTCGTAATTAACGTGGATTTTAAGTGCCGATTGCAATGTGTCAATTACTATTTTTGTTCACTTCACAATATTTTACTTTTAAATACATTTTAAAATTTTCATAAAAATTAGGATGAATCAGGAGGCATGCTGCTTTAAAGAGTAAATTTAGCCATTAACAATAATAGTTTTAGTTACTTTTTGAATATCAGTTAAGAATCGATGTTTTGTCATGATTTTTTTGCTCATGACTTTCTTTCTTTCATATATTATATATATATATATATATATATATATAATATTATATATATATATATATATATATATATATATATATATATATATATATATATATATATATATATATATATATATATATGTATTAAATGTACTTTAAAAAAAACGAATGTCTCTTACCAGAAATCAATCTTAGAGCCCTAGCCTTCTTCGACTTCCTCTTTTTGTTTCTAATGTTATGAAACTCTGTGGCCGGTTTGAAGTCCGTGAATATTTTGTCATTTTCACCGCCCTCGCCATCAGGCGAATAGCTTACTTGTACATCCTCGTAGTTAAAGGTAGGCCACTCTTTGTCCGCATCTTTTTGTCCGAACGACATGATTTCCGGTTAATGTCGTCTGCTGTTTCGATTTGTCACTAGATTTCGCGTTGTTATCATGACGATGTCTTTATTTAGAAAATTTGAAACTGCAGGAGTAATCCTGTAAATAGAATGAAGGATAGCATTTTATTTTAAAGAAAAATATCAAAAAGTTTATAAGATATAATTATAAATGTACCTGTAACAGGAAGTTTTCAAATAGGTTAATCTTATACTATAGCACCGTATCTCAAGTCATTTCATTGCGGTAGCTAAATATTGTCACGCAAAAAAACATGTCCCATGCCATAGGACACGAACGTACAAAATTTGTTTAACCCCAGAGTACTTTGGAGCAATACAGAAAATGGCTAACCGAATTTCAGTAAAAAATATCGAAGATCACTGCGTGTCTAGCACTTACATGTACTAGTATCTAAGTGAATAAATGAGACACTACCAGTGTTGCAAATGCGGAAAATATTTGTATATACGTGCATATCTAAACATTCAACAGGCATTTAGCGCAGTATTACTTATAATAATTCTTCCTATGTCTTCAGTCGATTGATTATCCGAAAGTTGAATTACGTAAGATTTTATTGCTTTAACATACAATTCATGGAAAAAGCATTGTGTGGTAATAAAAACTTAAATGTCCACTTTCAATAACATCTGGTTTCATTCAATATTTCCCGTAGATTGGACCTTTCTTGTTATTTCGTAGATATGTATATGAAAAATGAATAACTTCCGGTAGAATATCGGCTAGATTTACTAGACTAATTTTCTCTATCTTCAAAGCTCAATATTTCTTATCATTATTTTCAAATATAATAATAAAACTCGTTCGGTTCTATTATTCTACATGGTAAATGCATATAATACAACATTAATATTTAAAGTGAGAATGGCAGAATAAACTATAGTATTACATTGCGAGTAAAATCGTAAGAAATCGGGATATTTCTGTCAATTTCTACGATTTTAGACTCGACAAACGTCAATGTGTCCATATGTGACTCAAAGTAACAAAAATGTAGAGTCTTTCCTAAGGCTTTTTACTTTTGAATTGACCCTTTTCGTCGAATTTCGGAGATAATTGGTAATCCGCGAGGTGTAGCGAATATGTACAACACATTTGGGACACTTCGGCGATTTTCCATGAAAGTCAAGAAATATGTCGAGAGTAAAAACTTTGTGATTGTACTTTTTTATCAGAAACATTACGAGGAAAGCAAAAAAGATGGACAATTATACCAGATATAGATAAAAAGAAATACCACCTTAAGTGTTTCGATTAAGATGAAACTTGTCATTTGTATTTAAACACAATAAGATGTCCTATAGATACACCTTTTTATGATTGGTCATCCATGGCGATGATGTGTGGGTGAATCTTTTTATATCATATTCACGGGTCACAATAAAATATTAAATTGACTGTAACACCATCTTCAAATGTAGAAATGGTAGTATTATTTAGTTACAAACGACTGCGTCTGTATTGTGAAAATCTCTGTAATGTGATATTGTAGACAGTAATGTAGTCTCACAAGAAAAAACAGCACGTGCTCAGATTTATATTTAGATACATATTTAGTATCTATCTCTATTATCATTAGTCTATGTGAGCCGCGTCATGACAAAACCAACATAATGGGTGTGCGACCAGCATGGATCCAGACCAGCCTGCGCATCAGCGCAGTCTGATCAGGATCCATGATGTTCGCTATCAGTTTCTCTACTTGTTACAGAGATGCAAGCGAACAGCATGGATCCTGATAAGACTGCGCGGATGCGCAGGCTGGTCTGGATCCATACTGGTCGCACACCCATTTTTTGGTTTTGTCGTGACGCCGCTCATGTCTTCCAAATCATCACTATAAATCTTTAAACTCCTCTGATTACCCGCCATAATATAATCACCTTTTGACTGCCTCAATATACATGTACATTACCGGTATATGAAATTGAAAGGTTAATGTTAAAATATATAATTATAAATTTTGAAAGAAAGTATGTGCATCAAATTTCGAAAAAAAAAACATCAAGAAATGGTTGATATCTCAGACACCTGGAGGGGTTGAACTTAATTTTGATCCATCCAAGGCGAGTAAAAATCTTTAAAACCAAATAACTTCCGCTTCTTAAATGTAAGCCCATATACAAATCATACCAACCATTAAAATAAAACCTATTTTAAGCAAGCGTCTGAATATGTCAGTGCAATAAAACTAAAATAATAAGAACATAGTTACGTGCTTAATGTGAAAAATAAAGTCTTACAAATTAAAACAATAACGCTATAGTGCGTTCCTGGAAAAATCAGTTTAAGGAAAATGGTGGTGACTCAATGACGAACACTTAAAACATTAGACAACCGCTCCTTTTTAAGAGATTAAATCAATTGCAAAATATTCAAAAGTCATTGCAAAGTCCAATATACATGTATACAAAAAACTTTCCAAATTATAAAAGGTAGATTTGTGATGTAATTCTGCTTTGTTAAATACAGAAATCGAGATAAAACGTGTTGAATTATAAAACACTGATAACAGGTGTTGCCATGACATATAAATGCATGTTTGATTTACGATCATAAAAAAGATCAATTTCAAAAGATAGGGTGTTTCAAAAGGAGGTCAACTTGTACAATGTATACCTCTCAACGACTTCAAGCATAATATACTCTTAAGGTTCCGTCTCACTTTGCCCCCCCCCCCTTCGCCCCACCCTAATATAAAAAAATACCAAATACACTCATACCCCACCCTAATATAAAAAATACAAATACACTCATACACACAAATATTGATGATAAAGATAACGAAAAGTACAAATAAAACTTTAATGGGCCAGTAAGTTCACGGTTAAATAATGACAGATCAAAGTTTCTTTGATTTTCTGGCCCTAGGTTAACCATCAAGGGCAGTTTTACGATTATGCTCATATAATAAAACAGCAGTCATATTTACCATCTCTTCAACTTGCGTATTATACCTTATTTAGCGACTACCTGTCACAAACTACTCTTGAATTTATTGCAGTTAGTTGAAATACAGTCAATACTGTATCAGTGTACATTGACTTGAACCCGGATACAGAAACCCGGTAACTACATGTTACATTATTCGTTTTAACAACTATTCTGAAAGATAAATAGCTTTGAGGGTGCCAAGCAAAGTCTTTAAAATAAGATGGTCAGTTTTTATTACACTAAGTTTAAATACTGACCTTGACCGACAAGTTTGACTGTATATGTATGGTACTTTATGACAACATGATGCCCTTGATGAGTTGAGGTTACAAGGTCAACGTTACTTTTTAAACGTTTTGTGTATATACAGAAATTGACACTAACTTTAAGTATTTAAATACTTTACATTGTATTTGCTATTTCAAAACAGTTTATTGACCGAAACCATTTATGTTTCATTAACCCGGAAATGAAAATCAGTTATACCACTGCTATGTTGATTATTTTAAACCTTTTATATATTATCTTAACTAATGTATCAAGATACATTCTTGTACAATGATCTTTATTGACACTTATGGTACTTAGCACTTAAGCATTTAAAATATCAATAGATTAAGCCAAATATTTAACATGTTAATATGTTACTTTAACCTGAACATGTTGAATTTCCTTCGTTAGCAGACGAACTTTAGACAAGTAAAGTTGACATAAAACCCACAAAAAACATTACCTTTATTATGTACCTTTATATGTCCGTTTTAACGTCCATTAGCTTAAAGAAATGTTTCAACTATATACTACGATTTGATGTATACACACATTATATCAATTTGACATAAAAACATATCCCAGGTGTGTAGAACAGGTAAAAATATTTCAAAAGTTATCACACATCTATAAATAGTAATTTCGTTTTGTTGACATTTAAGTCCTCAATGTCACTCCAACTTGAGATTAGAAATTTATACACTCAATCTTTTTATTAATATTTGTTTAATGCATTACGCCGGCGGTACAATCATTTTAACAGTTACTCCCGTTTAAAATCAGCGGTCATTTTAACTCTAAAGGATTAAATATATGCAGAGCGGCTCATCTAATACTCCTATATCATCAAATGTTATGCCGTACAAACTAACCGTTTAAAGATGTTGCACAAAAACGAAATTAAACAGAATATGTCATTGTCAGCACTGATGCAATAAAATCTGCCTATAGTGCAATCAGTTGTTCTCTTTTATGTTTTGTTTTTAGTACTAGTAATATACGATAGTTTTCATTTATTTATTTATTTATTTATTTATTTATTTATTTATTTATTTATTTATTTATTTATTTATTTATTTATTTATTTATAAAACATTCATTGATTTAAAAATCATTTATTTATTTATTTATAAATCATTTATTTATTTATTCTTTTATTCATTTATAAATCATTTTTTTATTTATTTATTTTATTTTTTTTATATTTTATTCATTATGATGTAGTGGGGATGATGATTGGTATTGTTGATAATGATGATATTATGATGGTGCTGGTGGTGATGGTAGTCCTACTATAACTGCTGCTGCAGCTGGTAATAATGATGATGGCATTGGTGATGATAATTATGGTGGTGGTGGTGGTGATTATGATGGTGATGATGATGAATGCGGTTATGGTAGTGCTACTATAACTGCTGCTGTTGATTATGATGTTGATGATGATGATGTTGGTAGTGGTGTTGTGGTGATGATAATAATAATTCATTCTAAAGCTTAAAATGGTGATGATTAGTATCATCATCAACATCATCATGGTGGTGGTGCTGCTGCTGCAGATGCTGATGTTGATGATATGATGCTGTTGCTGCTGATGATGTTGTTGTTGTTGTTGATGATGATGGTGATGATGATGATGATGATGATGATGATGATGATGATGAAAAAGAAGACAAAGTAGACGAAGAAGACGAAGAAGACAAAGAAGACGAAGAAGAAAAAGAAGAAGATAATGATGATGATGATGATAATGATGATGTTGATGATGATGATGATGATGATGATGATGATGATGATGATGATGATGATGATGATGATGATGATGATGATGATGATGATGATGATGATGATGAAGATGATGGTGATGATGATGATGATAATGATGACGTTGATGATTATGATATTAAGTATCTCCCTATCTTTACCGATGTTAGTCATACTAAGTCAATCGTGCTAATGTAAGTACTTTTATTTATTTATTCAATTTAAATTTTTGAATTTTCTTTTTTTTTCTTTTTTTTGCTGTTTTTAAGATATAGTATTTGTAATGTTATATAATGTTTTGATCTTTATCTAGAATGTAAAATTAATTAGATAAGAAGCCGCAGGCCATTTGTTAGGAAAAAGTAAAATCATGATATACTCATGAAATGCGTCTTCTTATTTTATCAAATTGTCATTATTTTCAAAGTGTAAGTGTAAATTGTGTATGTTTTTTTTTCAATGAGGATTTCTTAAGTTCTTGGTGGTTCGTCCGTCCGTTCTGATGCCGTCCTACTGTACTCAGCACCATTATTTATATGGGCAATAGATTTTCGACACAAGTCTTTTTATGGCTTTAAATTACTTTAAAGGTAAGTTTGGATGTCAAATGTACACGTATTAGTTAAAGTAATGCTTCACATTTCTTATAAAAATTCATGCGATCTATCTACATCATAATGAAATGTTAATGGGGTTGGACAAAGGGGGATCTTTCGTTTAAACCCAACTGTGACTATAATTAATAAATACAAATACTTCTCTGAGAAGCGTTATCCTAAATAAATTTTAGTAATTTCTAGTTTTTGCCACATTCAAGATTCGAAAGTAAGTTTTTTTATTTTACTAAATAGGGTTACCTTTTGCTTAATTACTTGCATTTTGTCTTCTAATTCCACGTCCCTTGCTTATGATTTTTTGTTCCATATATTCACAAATGAATAGCGTTTTCAAGATCCTCCTCGTATTCAATCATGGATAAAAACAACTGACGTTACTCGTATCAAAATGTGGAAAAACTTATCATTAATTGCAACTTTTATATTTCAGATTTTTGTAGTTAATAAACGGGAGAATGAGTTTTTTATTAAGAAGAAACATTTCGATAATAATTGTGATCGTTATGTTCCTTTTACTTGTTTTAAAACACATAAACATTGATACCAACCAGCGAAAAATTCGCAGAAAGAAGAATAACTCTGCATATCATGTGAAACAAACAGATATTCGAGTAGCCTCCCCTAGAAAGCGCGGTGAAATGAAAACAATACAATGGTTTGACACGTATCATGAGGGACACGGGTTGCGCATGAAAGCACACAATGTGAAAATGAGAAAATGTGAATATAGAAATTGTAAACTGTTAGACCATGAAATCGTCCCTGTACGGGATAACGTTGTGTACGGGCCTCTAGACGCAGATGCTATCATCTTCCAAGGATGCCATCTTGGTCAAATAATGCCACCGGTTCGACGGGATAACGATCAAGTTTTTGTGTTTGCAGAAAGAGAAACGTGGTGGTACATGGGAGCCTTTGAAAGAATGATGGACCCGGCTTTAAATAAAACTGAAAAACGAAAGAAAGATAAATCGCTTGCAATGCGCATGCCTGATGTATGGAAAAACCCTGAAAAATACATCAATATATTTCGGTTCCGAAGTGTTTTTAACTGGACCATGACTTACCGGCGGGATTCGGACATATTCATGCCATATGGAGAAATTCTAACAAACCAGGATGCGGTAAATCAAGGTTTAACAACCCGCGATGAAATACAGCTAAGGCTTGGGAAGGATTATGACCGCATTTATTACACGAAATCCAAAGATGTAGTCTGGCTTGTGAGCGATTGCGAAACGAAATCCAAGCGTGAATATTACGTGCAGAAATTAAAAAAGCACATCAATGTTGATATTTATGGTGATTGCGGAACACTGTCGTGCCCGAAAGGAAATTATAACGAAGACGACAAACATAGTTGTATGTATAAGATAATAAGCGAATATAGGTATGTTTTGTCATTCGAAAATACGTTCCATACAGATTACGTCACGGAAAAGCTTTTTGATTGGTTCCCGAAAGATATCATTCAAGTCGTCTACGGAATGGCCAATTATGACGTCATTACCCCGCCTCAAACCGTCATTAACGCTGCGGAATTTCATTCACCGGAAGAGTTGGCACATTTTCTGAAAACTCTAGGTGGTAATAAGAATAAGTATATAAAATATTTGAAGAATAAGTCCAAGTTTTATTCTGCTAATTTGGAGCAAATGCAGCAGAAAGCATATTGTAACTTATGTGAAAAATTAAACCATATAGACGCCAACAGACGCTCGTATTCAAATATAGGACTTTGGTGGCAGCTAAACGACACGTCAGCATTTCAAAATTTATATTTACAAGCGTTTGGAGTTCGTGAAAGCAAAAGGTCAAGACTTTTCAGATTTGCTTTCTATCTCATAGGATTGACATGTATTTTCATGTTTCTATCGCTGCTTTGTACATATCTGAAAGATGGGAGACAAAATAACTTGCACACAGCAGTGATGAGCCACGGCGTGTAGCAATTTAACTAGATTTTAATACAGTTAAAAAACAAAAGGGAGACAATTACGTTTGTCATATTTTTGCATCGCTCTTAGTTACTTCCCTTTTAGCATTATGATAATTTGCCTATGTACTCAAAAAAAATAGAAACACCTGCTATATGATTCTTAATACAATGGATCAAAGTAATTCTTCTCTTTATTTGAGCCGCGTCATGACAAAACCAACATAATGGATTTGCGAGCAGCATGGATCCAGACCAGCCTGCGCATCCGCGCAGTCTGATCAGGATCCATGCTGTTCGCTAACAAACCCTATAACAAGTAGAGAACCTGATAACGAACAGCATGGATCCTGATCAGACTGCTCGGATGTTGGTTTTGTCATGGCGCGGCTCATTTGTTTTATTCCACACAAAATATAAAATAATCATTTAGAAAATGAAAAACTGTAGTAAGCTGTTCTATTTATTATTCACACTATCCAATGTAAATGAACGGTTTTATTGTGCTTTCCTGTCTTTTTAACAGTCCCGATTTTGGTTTCTTTGTCCTAGTGCGTCCGTGAGATTTTGGTAAAATATTGTTAAATATATCTCGAATATATATTTTTATAATGAATTTATCAACAAGTTTCTGCACTTGAGCTGTGCACGTTTGAATGAAACTTAAATAGAATTTTAGAAAAAAAGTCATAAAATTTGTTTTAAGTGGCATTTATATCCTTTTGTTAAATTAGTAAGCTCTGAAAAAAGAGAATATAAACGTCATGCTTTGTCTCTAATTACTTGTTAATCTCATTTGAATGCAACAAAATGCCTCCATTTTTAAAATCATTATGTACGTCAACAAACGATTATTTCAGAAATAAACATACTTGATAGAACTTAAGCACTATCCATGATTAAAATTTCTTGCGTGGAATTTAAAACTGCTCAGTCTTATATCAATATGCTGAATCAAATATCTAGACTGACTTGACTCTCAAATATCTAGACTGTCCTGACTTTCAAATATCTAGACTGTCCTGACTCTCAAATATCTAGAATGTCATGACTCTCAAATATCTAGACTAACCTGCCTCTCAAATATCCAAACTGTCCTGACTCTCAAATATCTAGACTAACCTGCCTCTCAAATATCCAAACTGACTTGACTCTCAAATATCTAGGCTGACCTGACTCTCAAATATCTAGACTGTCCTGACTCTCAAATATCTAGACTAACCTGCCTCTCAAATATCCAAACTTTCCTGACTCTCAAATATCTACACAAACCTGCCTCTCAAATATCTAGACTAACCTGACTCTCAAATATCTAGACTAACCTGCTTCTCAAATATCTAGACTAACCTGACTCACAAATATCTAAACTAACCTGCCTCTCAAATATCTAGGCTGACCTGCCTCTCAAATATCTAGACTGTCATGACTCTCAAATATCTAGACTAACCTGCCTCTAAAATATCTAGACTAACCTGCCTCTCAAATATCTAGACTGTCCTGACTCTCAAATATCTAGACTAATCTGCCTCTCTATTATCTAGACTGACCTGCCTCTCAAATATCTAGACTGTCCTGAATCTCAAATATCTAGACTAACCTGCCTCTCAAATATCCAAACTGACTTGACTCTCAAATATCTAGGCTGACCTGACTCTCAAATATCTAGACTAACCTGCCTCTCAAATATCTAGGCTGACCTGACTGTCAAATATTTAGACTAACCTGCCTCTCAAATATCTAGACTAACCTGCCTCTCAAATATCTAGACTGTCCTGACTGTCAAATATCTAGACTGACCTGACTCTCTAATATCTAGACTGTCCTGAATCTCAAATATCTAGACTGACTTGACTGTCAAATATCTAGACTTACCTGCCTCTCTAATATCTAGACTGTCCAGACTCTCAAATATCTAGACTGACCTGACTCTAAAATATCAAGGCTGGCCTGATTCTCAAATATCTAGGCTGGCCTGACTCTCAAATATCTAGACTGGCCTGACCCTCAAATATCTAGACTGACCTGACTCTAAAATATCAAGGCTGGCCTGATTCTCAAATATCTAGACTTACCTGCCTCTCTAATATCTAGACTGTCCAGACTCTCAAATATCTAGACTGACCTGACTCTAAAATATCAAGGCTGGCCTGATTCTCAAATATCCAGGCTACCTGACTTTCAAATATCTAGACTGGTCTGACTCTCAAATATTTAGACTGGCCTAACACAAATATCTTAACTGGCCTGACTTAAATTTCTAGACTTGCCTGCCTCTCAAATATCTAGACTGGCCTGATTATCAAATATCTAGGCAACCTGACTTTCAAATATCTAGACTGGCCTGACTCTCAAATATCTAGACTGGCCTGACACAAATATCTTAACTGGTCTGATTCAAATTTCTAGACTGGCCTGCCTCTCAAATATCTAGACTGGCCTGATTGTCTCATTTCCAGACATGCCTGAAACAAATATCTAGACAAGACTGACTCAAAATCTGTCTTAAATATCTTGACTGGCTTGACTCAACAACTTGTTTGACCTGATTATACAATATCTAGGCCGTCCTGATTATTCAATATCTAGGATGACTTAATTGTCAAAAATCTAGGCAGGCCTTACTCTCTACTGTTGAAATAGGCCAGTTACTGTTGTCTTTATGTTCTAAATGTCATTGTATAATTCTCGTTTATAGAATCACTTTTATTATCTTATTTTTGGCAGTGTAACTTATTTCTCTTGTTTGTCATGCTGGTATATTAATTAAAATTACATTAAAATTCAGTAAATATACATAAAATGCCCTTGATTTTAAAACTTATTATGTATGATTCACAACAATAATGTTGGTAAAAACCATCAAATTGAAGGTTTGTTTCATTCCTGATGCGTTAACCATCAGTTAATGAAAAAGTAAACTTTCAAAAATAAAGAGTTTAAAATGTGCACATGCGAGGGTAGATTAGATGAATATATTTTTCTCTATTTGTAAACAGACATATAACAACTTCATATATCTATAGTACCGCCTCCGTGGTCGAGGGGTATGAGTCGATGACTTCTAATCCAGTTATACCTCTCTGGCATGGATTAGATCCGCGGGAGATGCTTTGGTAGTTTTTGCGCGGAGAAAGGTAGTCTAGTACTGGGAACGATGGTTAGGAAACTGCCCGCCTATATGACTGAAATACTGTTGGAAAAGGCGTAAAATGAAACTAACAAACAAGTCATATCTCTATAACACAAACATTGTTGATTAATTGTTTGACAGTATTTTCCAAAACTGGTAATAGTTTACGTTAAAAAAATAAACAAAAATGTCAGTCACAACTTTTAGTTTTTTCCGTCAAACTTCTTACACCATTATACATTAAGCAAAATCATTATGTACATTTATACAAAAATTTGAGTTGGGCCTAAAATGATTTTGGCCCTTCTGTAAATATTTTCTTGTTGAATAAATAATAAATTAATATGTCACTTTTTCTAAACAACCTGGTCTCGTTATCCTCACTAATCCGAAACCGTCAGGGGTTAGCCTTTGTTTTTGGGGTGTGGGGGGGGGGGACTGTACTCTTAATGCCTAATACTGGTTGGTTTTCAGGAAAGGATCCGAGAGGGTTTCAATAAGCTTATAGCTACCAAAATAAGTGAGTATAAACTAATCCTCATATAAACATGATTAAATTAAATGACAAAAAACCCTCGTACATGAACTCTGTCTATATATAGTTAAGTAATTCTATAGAAATAGTTTTGAAAAGTACACGATTTCAATATATCATATATGTCAAATTTAGAAAAAACGGTATTTATAAATAAATCTTTAGTTGAACATCTGAACTTTATAAACACATCTTTTTCAGTTATAGTTTTGTCACAAATTGATATTTCTTTTTAAATAAATTTTACTATTCATTACATTCCTTTTTTTTTATTTCGTCGTATTCACGAAAAGGCTTTCAGAATGTGATGCATGTGATAATATAAAAAATAAGTTCTCAAAATTTCTCAAAGATCTATTTTCTTTAAAGATTTTTTTTCTTCATTTTTTCCATTTAATGGGAAAAAACTCAATGGAGTAGTAAATCATTTAAAATTTAGATAAGTAATGTTATTTTAGCTAAATTTAATTTCAAATTTCATATCTAAAAATGGATATTGGATATTGTTACCCAGAATATAACCTTGTCTGAGTGCATTTCACAATTTAAGAATTTTAACAGAAAAAATACGCACCAATCCGTATGAAATGATCATGGATAAGCAGTGAGGTGTTCCGAGTGCATGATTTTTTTTTACTTGTATTATTTTTTCTTTTAATTTTTTCTTTTCTTTCTTTTTAATGGATTCAATTTAGATTTTGTTTTCATTTAGGCTATCTTTACATAAAATTTATTTGATGCTACTCAGCGCCCTAGCCACTCTTAGGCAAACCGAGGCAGTTGTCATGGTTAAAATTTGAGAACTTAATAAATATATAAGGTAGAATAATTGGTCTTGATAAAGAAAACAGAAAAGAAAAGAAATGCCTCAAATATAAGTTAAAGAAGAATGGACTCGATCATCTATGAAGGATGCTAGATTAAATGGTCGAGCTTTGATACATATTCATAAACAAATGTCACTTGACTATAATAAGATTTTAAAGTAATGGGATTCTCCTGGAAACAGAAGAATTACCATGGAATTTTCATGAAACTTCGAACCTGGGCTAATAGATAAATTTAATAAAATGTGCTGTATTTCAAATCTTATAAAGAACATAAACTTTTCTTGTTTGTTTTCCGAAATATAAATAAAATTTTCTTTAATGTTAGACAAATGATTAGATTCAGAAAGACAAAAAGCTTGTCCCAGAGTGCTCCAAAATTCATCAGAGACATTCTAGGTAAAAATAAAGAAAAAAATACGGGGGTGGGAGGTATCCCCCCTGACCCCGCTAATTGCCTCGGTCAAAAAACAGGTTTGGCTACGCCATTGCTACTCTTTGTCGTTCATGCGGGACAAAAGGTTTTTTTACTCAGGTCTTCATGTCTTTTTACCAGGTATAAAATTGTGTTGTCCTCTTGATAAAGATTCGAATTCTATTTTTTGTATTTTATATGAAAGAACAAAGTTTTCACAAATTAATCAATTAATTTATTTATATATATATATATTTTATTTTTATTTTTTTTTATTTTTTTTTTTTGGGGGGGGGGGGTATTTTTGTTATTTTTTAAAATTGTCAAGGAATTTGGCATTTTCCCAAAAGGTCTTAGATCCAATGATTTTCATCTGTAATAAAAACACTATAGTCTGTCCCAATAAAAATGGAAATGAAGATATGTCGTGTATGAATTAACACAGATCGAGGTTGAATGGAAATTAAACAAGTTTTTGTAAACTAAAAGGTGACCCTCGAGCCCTTAATGACGTCAGTATTGAAATTGACGTCACGTCAGGTTACAACGTAAGTCACCTTGAAAAAAGTACAATTTGAACATTTTGAAAATATTAGAAAAAAATGCCTAAAGATATTGACGTCAGGGTTAACATACAAATGATTTTATTGTTATATTTAATACAAAAAAATGAACTTTTCAATTTTGGTGGGACATACTATAGAAGATTGTACAGTATTAAAAAACAAATGAAATACGCGAACAGGGTTACTCGGTTTACTTTACAAAATATTCAAATAGATCATTTTGAAATGATTTTTAGTATTATAGTTAACTTCGTTTTTGGGCATTTATAAATATTGCCCCCATAGTAAATTACTTACTACAACAAAAAGGTCATATATTACAATAATTACATTTTAATACCTTAAGAAAACATCTCTGTTTCTCATATCTATATACATTGAATAAAATAATTCAATAATTCCTTAACAAATGCCAACGGGAAATCTTCTCCTCTAAAATGTATGTATACAACTGAAAAGGAAAAGAAAAGAAATAATTTGATTTTTATAAATGTCGACAATATAATTGGCCTCATCTTAGTGTATGGAACTGCCGTAAATCAAGTTAATTCCTTTACTGTGTCGCAAATCCTCGGGGCTCTTTAAACTTAAGTTGTTAGTAAGGATTCCATTTTATGTCATCATGATAGAAAGATCTGTTCCAATCTTTCCTTTTATTCCATTTCTCTACAGACATATTGCCCTTTTTAAACAGAGATTGAATCCCAATAAATCCCGATTTGCCCTGATCCCCAAATTAAATGAAGTAATTATATTGCATTCGCGGACAAATAAACACGAAGACAAATCCGATCTTCAATTAACTTAGAATGAAATAGAAGATGATAAAATGCGAATAAAATTGCGTGTCAGTTGGTATGGGTAAAATCGCATTAGGTAGAAGTCAAATCACGTCGTCACAAATTCTCTCCTTTTAAAGCAATGGTATTAAATACAAAAGCAAGCCATCAACTCCCCATAGGTTCGAACGCTATTAGATTCTCGCGAATTCTCGAAGTATGTCGCGAGAGGCTGACAAGCGTTCCCTAATTGGTCTTGAAAAGAGGATGATGGTGGTGTTCACCATAATAGGCAAGTAATAGCTTAATGTCTGGATCCATCCAGCGGCAATTTCCGCGCAAGAGACGTTTTACAAATGAACAATTTCTCCTTAATTACTATTCCGCGAGTGGTAATGATAAATGAACAGATATACGAGATGTTAGTTGGCTTCATCACAAGAATATATTCAACGTCTCAGACTTAACGCTGTATTTATTTTATCTATTCTGAGCAAAATTAATTCTCCAATTTGTGTTGTAAATTAATATATCGCATTAAAGGCCGCGATTTAATGGGGGTAAATAGATAGGAAAATACTTTTGCGTCAAATTGAAAAGAAAGAAGTTCGCCGTTTCTGAACACTTGCAAATTGAAGCCGGAAATGGGTGATTTTTGTCTAGCGGCGGGACTCAGAAAATTCCATTAAAGAAATTCCATTTTAAGATTTAAGGAAAAACAAAGTGTTTTTCTAAAACTTATTTATGATAATTTTCGTTTTCTTCTATAATATTTGCTCTGGAGAAAAATACGTCAAAATTATTTTCCAAAGTGTTATAAGATACTTTGAAGGAATGTTATAAAATGTTTAAGAAGATTCATACATTTTTAGCGTGTCTGTCGATTCTAAATTCCCACCCTCTTAAAGAAGAGTAGCGTTTAATTTAAAAAGATAAAAAAAATAAATGGTACGGTATGTTAAAGGGAAAGAGAGTGGGGAGTTGGAAGATTGAGTTTTATTTTCTAACCTAGACTTAACAAACTAGTCTGAATTTATGTTTTAACTTCAACAAGACATATTGGCTGAACTCGTTTATCATTGGTTAAAGTGTGTTACTTAAAAGAAAGGGTGATCCAGTTTATAATGGAACTGATATTTTTTCTTTCTTTTTTTAAATAATTGCAAAAATTAGTTTCGTTCTTTTTTAATATTCATACTTTTTTGTAAAGAAAATACCATTTTGTAAAATTTATCTTTTTCTGGTTACTGCAAACTTTCCTTGCGATATAGTCAATGCGGAATTGTAAGTGAAGTAAAAACCTGAAAATTGGTGTTATAATGATAGTGAGCGACTTTAAAGGTTGAAATATTTTTTTATTAGTTTGAAAGAAACATATATTCAAAGTAAAGACACGAATCGTTGACTAATGTGGCAAATTACATAAATTAAAGGGCCTTGTCATGAGGTTTTAAAACTTTTCTCTCAAACTTAAGGATTTTCATTGGTCAGTGTACATTCTGTGACAGTTTTTGACCAATCAAATACCTGAGATCTGAGTTTGTGCTTAGGGAATTTCTACATAACCTCAGACCCTGTTCTTGGCTAAGAAAAGAAAACACATGTACTTTAATAAATATGTCAGTCTTCAGTGTAACAATTATAACAATTATTGATATTAATGCCGAGACAGTGAGCATATTGATACATTCTGCCGATAAAAGAAACCGACATTCATCGACAATTACTTTAGATTCGAGGGTAGCACTGTCGGCACGTGGCCTAAATTCACGCGCCCACTTCTCGCGAGAGTGTGAACTAGTGTTTGTGTCATCGCTCCTTCCGGTTTGACGATTTTATTGAAAATTAACGCAAGCTCAAGCAATAAATATCCTATTTTATTCTAATTAAGTTTAGGAACACTATCTCTTTTCAAGATAGCGTCGAAAATTGATTGTATGATTAATTGTGCATTAATTACTAGGTATAAAAACCGGCTTTACTCTAATGATTTTACGAAAAATCGCTTCTGACATGGAATCAAATAATTATGGTCCGAAGTTCATTCCGGTCACAGATAGGAGCGTATTAACGCCCATAATCTTGGCTTAAACTCTTTTCTGATAATGTATTAATGCCTTATGTAAAATACAAGTTTTTTTCTAAAGAAAGGAAAAAGAAACTTTTAAGATAAAATACGGTGTCACGTTATAAACACACGCTTGTAACAAACGTTAAGGTTATTAAAAGACAAAGCTAAACGGCTTAATACTTCTAAATCAGAAGAGGAAATGTTAAAAGAATTTCTACTTGCCGTTGTTAAGAATTGTTGAGAACTACTACGCCATTAAAAGAGTTCATTCCATTGTTTTGTTGCCTTATTTTGCTTTTGCTACTGCTGCTGCTGTTGTTGTTGTTGTCGTCGTCGTCGTCGTTGTTGTTGTTGTTATACGCTGTAGTTTTGTTGAATGCTAGGAAAGAATATTTATACGTTTTGCAATTTTTGCAAAACATATATCTTTTATTTTAATTTAAGAAAGTTTTCCAAAGCAAAATTCTAAATTTCTTAAGTTTTAAAAAAAAAAAAATAAGATTTCAGGGGAGAGTCTTTTATCATATATGTTTCTAAAAAGAAAGAAAGAAAGAATTAACATTTGTAATTTGGTTTATATTTTTTTGGTAAAACCTGATATTGAAGTCTCGTCAAGATCAAATTTCCCTTCTTCTCAAACAGTCAATGTCTACATACATATTTGAGCCGCATCATGACAAAACCAACATAATGGGTTTGCGACCAGCATGGATCTAGACCAGTCTGCGCAGTCTGATCAGAATCCATGCTGTTCGCTATCAGTTTCTCTACATGTAATGGGGTTTGTACGCGAAAGCATGGATCCTGATCAGACTGCGCGGCTGGTCTGGATCCATGCTGGTCACACACCCATTATGTTGGTTTTGTCATGACGCGGCTCATATGTGGTTTGTAGAATATATAATGTAAGTAGAGGCTCTTATTAAATATATCTGTGAAAACAATTATGATAATATAATTATATAAAAATTCAAAACGGTACTTTTCTTATCTTCTTCTTATGTATATTTACGATATTATGAGAACTTCGAATTTGATAAAAAGGTATCTTGTCAATAAATAATTTTCTCGGCAATTCAGTAAGAGAGTCTCGTGGTGTAGACAATCATAGAGTCACGTGGTGTCGACAATCATGTAGACAATCATATTGTCACGTGGGGTAGACAATCATAGTGTCACGTTATGTAGACAATCATAGTGTTACGTGGTGTAGACGATCATAGAGTCACGTGGTGTAGACGATCATAGTCATGTTGTGTAGACAATCATAGAGTCACGTGGTGTAGACAGTCATGAAAATCATCAAATGTTGATAATAATATAACGAAGTCCAGTGGTAAAGGCACCGTAATGAAGTTGTTAGTTAATAAATATGTCTATAATTACAAAAATAAAATGTAAAGTAACATTTGTATGTTAAGTAAAAATTATAAAAGTTATATTATAAGAGTTTTAAGATGATGTACTGTGTACGTACAAGTCTTTCATATAATGGCAGTAACCTTCAGTTCCTTTCAGAACAAGAAATTGAGAATAATTCCAAGAAATACCAGGTCTTGTTTTGCAAGATTATGACCACAAAATTGAAATGGCTACCTTGCTGTGATAACAAACCTTGCACAAGGCGGGTTCCTAGAAAATTGCTCTCATTACAAAGTCTCTATTCTTCAAAGTAAACGCATTACGGATGATTTATCTATAATTGAATGAAACAAAGAAGGGTCTAGTCAATTTAAAACAGCTTAATGGTTGATCGTGCAGTTATTTATCTCAGATAGTCGACAATTAGTGCTTCTTAGTTTTATACGCGAACCAAAGGGACAAGACAATTTCGCCCAATTAGACACGGAATAAATGATACAAAGCCGTGCTTTAGAACGTGAACAAAAGGAAAATTGATACAAAAAGTACATTGTTAGATCATTTAAGAACATTTTAATTAATTTTCAACGATGTTTTACGGGCTATCATATGAGATAGCTTTAAACGGCAGAAAATTTATTTAATATCATATGGCATTTTTTTCTCTCTAGAATTATTGGCGAGATCCCACAATGCAGTTTTCTCGATTGAATAAAATTGGCAAAAAATGGCTGAGAATAGAAATGCAAAATTTGATTGAAATTGTTTAAGAATTTAAATATAAAGATCCGTTTGTATACACAATATATAATTTAAAACATTATCAGTTGTAAAGAATGGAAAGAAAGACTCGTGGTGAAAAAGTTTTTTTATTTATTTAAAAGCAAGTGAAAGTGTAGCCGTGATTTATTGATATTAATAAAAATCAGGTGTTTAGTCATTAAGGAGAAAGCTACAGAATTTTTTTTTGAATAACAAATGCAAATACTTTTAAACGAACACGATTTAATCTAATTTAAAATCGGAGAGTGTGGATGTATGGTTGTTCTGTATAATGTAAATCAAAAATGAAAATTAAAGTTTTGATGCATTTGATCCCGTGTAAATTAAACGAAAGCA
This sequence comes from Ruditapes philippinarum, assembly GCF_026571515.1. Taxonomy (NCBI): domain Eukaryota; kingdom Metazoa; phylum Mollusca; class Bivalvia; order Venerida; family Veneridae; genus Ruditapes; species Ruditapes philippinarum. The sequence continues at coordinate 368,407 of NW_026866001.1, read as the reverse complement.
CACCGTATATTAGCAGCACACACAAACGCACCGAAACGCCCTAATTGAACGTCTCAATTTTTTATTATTTTGACAGTGCAAATTTTGTTTTTTATGCCCATTCTTTGCCGTTATGCTATTGTATAGTCACTTTTTCTGCACAGAAGAAAGGAAAACACACATTATCAGTGTTATTTAATGTTGTTACGGTAACATCTGGCCGTGACCCCTTTAAAAAAAGGCTGCAGTAGGCTGAACTGTGTCATTTCCAACTGTTTCAAGGACTCTTGAACTACTGTTTTAAAACTTGGTCGCGCCTTTTTTTCTCTATCAAGTTCTGTTTGTTTGCTGGTTTTTGTTGTTGTTGGTTTTTGTTGTTGTTGTTGTTTTTTGTTGTGTGTGTTTTGTGTTTGTGTTTTTGTTGTTGTTGTTGTTGTTGTTGTTTGAGAGATTTTATAACCTTGCATCTCCTTAACATTTTTTTTCAGACCACGATAAGCCTGAATAAGGATAATAATTCTTTAAAACAATTTCGATAGTTCACTAAATTTTAAATTGAAATAAATAAATATACAGTGTTGCTATTTAAAAAAGACTCCTAAACTTTAAGCGCACTTTTCAAATTCAATATTATATGATTTATTTTGCATAGAAAAAGGAACGATTTTTTTTTATCTTTTGAATACAAACATGGCATTGTTTTATATATATTTTTTTTAAAAAAACAAGCACTGCATTTTTTTAAATATGAATAAGGAACTATTTTTGTCGCAAATATACGGAAAAAAATAAAGCTGTGAAATCAATATTATTTATTTGTTAAAAATGAAAGGAAATATCTATAGTTATTGGTAAATGGAAATATTTATAGGTAAATGGAGATATTTATAGGTAAATAAAAGTACTTATAGGTAAATGGAAATATTTATAAATGTAAATGGAAATATTTATAAATGTAAATGGAAATATTTGTTGGTAAATGAAAATATTGATAGGTAGATGGAAATATTTATAGGTAAATGGAAATATTTATAGGTAAATGAAAATTTTTATAACATGTAAATGGAAATATTTATAGGGAAATGAAAATATTCATAAAATATAAATGGAAATATTTATAGGGAAATGGAAATATTTATAGGGAAGTGAAAATATTTATAGGTAAATGGAGATATTTATAGGTAAATGGAAATATTCATAGGTAAATGGAGATATTTATAGGTAAATGGAAGTATTTATAGGTAAATGGAAATATTTAAAAAAAAAATGTAAATGGAAATATTTATAGGTAAATGGAAATATTTAAAGGTAAATGGAAGTATTTATAGGTAAATGGAAATATTTAAAGGTAAATGGAAAGATCTATAGGTAAATGGAGATATTTATAGGTAAATGGAAATATTTATAGGTAAATGGATATATTTATAGGTAAACGGAAGTATTTATAGGTAAATGGAAATATTTATAAATGTAAATGGAAGTCTTTATAGGTAAATGGAATATTTATAGGCAAATGGAAATATTTATAGATAAATGGAGATATTTATAGGTAAATGGAAATAGCTTTAGGTAAATGGAAATAGTTTTAGGTAAATGGAAATATCAATATCATAACTACAGAAAGAAATCTGAGGAAATCTGAAGCCTTTAGTCTACTTGCAGCAACACATTTTACTCATGCGACCAGTACAAACCAATGCCATGGTCCACACTTTTGGCAATACAGTCGTTACATATTTAAAAAAATGCCAAAAAAGTAAATAATAAAAGATAACTGTGTTGTCTATATTGAAAAATGAACGGGTGTATATAAGTAATTTAGTGTGGTAAGGGTTATCATAAACGATTTAATATGTGACAAATATTGAACGGTCCACTATGCCCCAAACTGCCTTTATATTGTTTTTTCTCACAAGCTTTTTCATTATTTATTCTTACTTTTTTCATTCATTTTTTGTGTCCTGTTATACGTTTCAAAAAGATTCTCATTGGCCTTTTACTTAAACCATCTTTTTATTTTGATGCTTTTTTTGAAATAGTGATTTAATATTTTGTATGGAAGTCAAAATACTACTTTGTTTACTTTTTGCTATCTATATGACTAGTAATTTTACCTTCAGCCTTACATTAGTTTGGTAAAAACCTCTAACATGCTCTAAAACAATAATTTACAATAATTTAAACATTATAATACTTATATTGTAGGAAAAATGTATTCACTTTTGAGACAGTGTGCCTTTTATGAATATTTACGATACACTGTTTTACGTTCATTAATTGGAATCATTTCGTAAACCAATCTTTTTATTTTAGCTTATTATTACTAAAGTGGGCAAGATCTGATCTAATAAAACATTGTTTACTAACGCTTTCCTTTTGAGTGAGCACACAGCTATAAGGAAAATACCAATTAAAATAAGGTTATATAAGAACAGAACAGACAGCCTGGGATTCAGGCGTTGATAGTTTTTGCTTATTTATAACATTTTTTTTTCTTTATTAATAACATATGCGCTTTTCCGTATTCGTTCGTCGTTTTGATAATGTCGATTTGCCAAACAGAAACATAACAAAAAATCGACAGACTGGAACCCAGGCTACAGAACAGAGTACTAGTCGATGTAAGTAATGATACATATATATTAAAAACATTTACTGTAAACCTGTATGAACTTATTGGGTTGCCTCGTTATCAACATATCCACACTGACAATGCAATTAATTATTTGCAGTATTCGTTTTAGGCTTGTGAAGAAATTTGACAATTTTTGCATCTGCCTAGCATTTGACAGGGAAATTGCATTTTAAAATTCCCTGTTAAAACATTTCTGATTAGGAGCTGGGTCAAATTTCTGTTTCATTTTCACAAAGCTGTAACACACAAAATCGGATTGTGGAAAAAAGAAAGGAAACAAAAACCGGAAAACGAATGATAAAAATTACAAAAGTCCAATTAACTCGGATATTCTAGAAAAATGATGACAAAGCTGAGAGTTACATTTATTACAACATGTTGCACCAACAGTTGAAGTCTTCAAGTCTTCAAACATTCAACATGCTCGCGTGTTATTTTATCTCTGACTTTAAGTACCACAGAATAGTCGGTAAACCCAATAACTTCATCCTCTTAGTAAAAGAAATTTTTCTAATTGATTTCGAAAATCTTCTTTTCCTGCTAATTGGAAAGAATTTAGTTCAAATTGCATCTCTTATACGGCTTGCATGCGTCAATCTACGTCGCTGAATTTTCCCGGGGATCGCGAAAACCATTAAATTGATTTAATGATAACTGAAAAATTCTCATGTAGGATAACTTCACACACAATCATATAATCATTTTAATGTTACCAATTTACCGTCGGAAACATAAAAAACAGTGTTTGTTTTATACGAAGAGTTGCAGGTGAGGGAACTGGTCATCGATTTCTTTTAAGCATGTTTTTAATTTAAATTTGTTGAATGTTTCGTGAACGGAACAGAACATGACCAATGGCATTTACCATTGTCAAGATTGAGTTAACATGGCTCCTAGTCTATATAAATGTATGTGTTAATTAATTGGAAGTACGTGTAGTACAATTACTATTACAATCGGAACACCTCGGGCGAATTCGAACTTGACGGAGATTGCCGAGTTGTTACGATTGTTACTATTAATGAATTGTTCGGAGACATTCGGAAGCTTCTAAAAACATTCCAAGAACTAATGTTGCATGAAATTAATTATGTTTAATAAATGTCAAAAAAAAACAACTAATATATACAAGCTTACGTTGCTATAGTTACAATGTATAGGCACCTAATGTTTTTATAATGATTATACGATTAACCGATTTTCTATGTCAAAAATAAATTGTACAAAAAAAAGAAGTTAACATTGACGTAATTTGCCTTAAAAGTACACTTTTTGATTACATAGGTTTTTTACGTTTTAATTTAATTACATGGTACAAAATGTTCAAAAAGAACACGCACTAGAATTAAATGTCTTAAGAAGAAGGAAATTAACTCTAATGTACCATTAAATCCACAATATAAGTACATTTGTAATTAAATCTATATTTGTTTAAGAAATGTGTCGTTTATTTTCAAAATTGTTGAATTATCGCAGAAATAAGATACTTAATACCATTGAATATATAAGATTCCCGCCATTAATTAACACATACGTTTGTTTTCGGTTCCTTTATAAAACAACCTAAGTTCAAACAACCTTTCAATTTACTTTACATTTTAAATAATATATATAAAAATAAAGTTCAACCTCTTCCCCTCCAACTTAGATCATTAGTTTTGTTAATTATTTTTTGAAAAGATTATATTGTTTGTTTACGTCTAGTACTGCTTCTGAATTGATGATGGTATATGTCCACATGTTTTTTACATATAAACTTTTGAATTGAAATTCCATTGAATTGAAATTCAATAGAATTGAATTGAGTAGAATTAAATTTAGTAAATAGGTAAAGAATAAAACATAAACAGGGATATCGATTTCACTTCATACAGTCATGTTTAAATCATTTCCAAAGCCTCTGATACAGTTTATTGATACAATTCTCCTTAAAGAGTTTAGTTTTTTTCTGGACAATGTTACAGCGAAATAAATTACAAGAAGATATGATTAATATCTTTTTATGTTCTTTTTAATTGACAATTAAATGCAAATATTTCATTTGGTTTAAACAATATTTCATTTCAATCAAATATATATACACAATATAATTACAATCAAATGCAAAACAAAGGATTGAGTAGAAAGCTAGAAGCTTTTTTAGAAACTCTCTCCTTATAATATTTCATTTCTTGTTTCCTGTACATGTAACAGTAATGGTGAGTGGAAGAAAAGAAAGCGCATTTTTTAGATTTTTATTTAAAATTTGTTCTGTAGTTTTATATTATTTTAACTTTTGTTTGTTTTTCTGAATATTTATATTTCATCATTTATTCACATGTATATAAAATTAGATTTTGTTTCGAAAACATATCGATAGTAAAAATGCACGCAAATCAAGTGATACATTCGATCTCATAACTGGCTCGTGACATGGGGTATTCAAAACCCTTTTCTTTCGACGGAAGGAAAATGTTTAATGTATCAATCAATGAAACCATTTGAGCAATCACTTAATTTTTTTTCGGAAGCGCTTCCATAGATGTTTAAACTTGAAGCATAATCTAGTATAGTAACGTAATCCAGAAAAGGGCAAACTACTTGTTTTGATGCGGCGTGTTCAATCCCCCCCCCCCCCCCCCGAATTTCATAGCACCAACATTGATCACGTCTGAACTGAAGATTCCTTGTCACTTGTATCAGCCTATAATCACGTGACTCGATTATTTTTCTCATAAACCAGTCGTTTTTATTGGTTAAAAGTGGCGTCTTACACAACCACGCCACACCCATCTTAAATAATATATTAATATATTTAAATCTAAACTATGATTCATATTGCACAACTTTTATTCATTTCATGTCAACAATCACATACAACAATTTTATATACAAATTACTTATATATTCACAAAATTCCATCACATGCATATTACATTACACTATATTATGCGAACTGAGGTCTTAAAACACGGAAATGTCAATCATTGATACAATTTGTTACAAATTGTATTATATATCATTATACATACGCGTAAAATGATATTTTAACATGACCACTTGGCACGAAGTCACAGAAGTGTCATGTTTTAATGTACATGTACTAAGATACATATTTATGCCGATTTAGTCAGATCAAAGTAAATCTTTGGTTCAAACAAATTGGAACACAAGCTTTTTTTAACCCAATTCTCTTGTCAAATGAATTATTTAAAACAGGTAAAAACCCGAAAAAAAATCGGAACAAAGATTTTCGTAAAAAACGCGATTTAAATGTTGCGTTTATTGCGATTTTAAATAAGATACATTGATACATGTTGATAGCAAAAAAAAATTTAAAAAAACCTTGTGTTGCAATTTGTTTGACGTCAGGCTCATAACTTTAGTGGCCTAATTGTAAAATGATTAGCAAAGTTAAATAATTATGATAAACCAAACACATTTATATTAAAAATTAAATTCGTCAAGAACGGCTACCCATTCGACCTTTTTAATGTTATAAATGCTCACTAATAAACACTAACCAATTTAGTGTTTGAAATTATTCTTTTATAAAAGACTGAAAAAAATTTTAGCCCATTTATTAAAGTAAATGCGTTATGATTCGTTTGAAATACTGCAATTCCTTTAGACACAAAATAATTTTAAACATTGAACATTATTTAAACGGTTTAAAAGAAAGAAGATTGAAAATAATGCTAAACCAGGCTTTCGGAGTATTAACTTTCATAGGTATGAAGGACAGCTGTTTACAAACAGATATTCAATGACAGTCACTCCGTAACCGTTAAATTATGCGGTTAAACGTTCACCTTTTAAACGAAAACATTTTAAATTACAAGCTTCTGTTAAGTAAACACTAGTAAAATCAAATGACGCATCAAAAAAGAAAACAAAATCATTGGACTTTTACAATAGTCCGACAATGAAAAAGAAAATGAGGTGAAAATACATCTTAAAGCTGCTCATCTCCAGATAATAAACTACCATTTAAAAAATTAAAAAAAATTAACTTAAGGGAAATATATTAAAAGCTTAAAAATGTAAAATTAATGATAATAAATGTTCAGAATTCACTTTAATTGTTTTTATACTTAATACAAATAAAGCAGGAAAGTACTATTTTGTCGTTATATTCCTAACACGATGAAAGGGTAATTTCTATATAATTATTATTTTTGTAAAAAAAATACTTATAATAATAATAATAATAATAATAATAATAATAATAATAATAATAATAATAATAATAATAATAATAATAATAATAATAATAATGAACATGAATTTGGAGGTAAGCTCTTTGTAAGTGTTAATTTAATATACCAGACAACAGTGTTTAACACTTAACGACGCTAAATATTATAGATGGACTTGTCCATTCATGTTTATTCTGGACAAAGCCATTCATTCATTACTTTGAGGGAACATTTTGAAAACATGAACTCATTAAATAACAAACAGTACAGACCATGCTCAGCCGGCACGGATGTGGCAACTACAACTAATCTTGATCTGCAATGGTCACATGGGTAGATCTGTTTGTCTGGCATTTAATTTTATACTTTTATAGCATATATTAAACATAAGCAACGAAAGTTGTTTTTGTCTAATAAATCGAATGTTTGATTATTTTCATCACGTCACATTATTAATAAAAAAAAGAATTAAATTCACACAATAAAGTTGTGATCATAAATTCGAACCATCTAGTTTATCCCATCGGTAAATTCGAAAAGATCTCATCATTGTGACGGTAAATTCGAATTGATTTTTTTACTGTGACGGTAAAGTCGAATTTATCTCATTACTGTGGTGGTGACATATAACTTATCAATTTACAAACTAACAATTAAAAATATTCTTATAACATTATGCTTGCGTTATATGAACTGGGTGTAATAAAGAAAATGTAATATTACATTTGAAACAAGAAACAATGTGAGATAAATATTCATTCAAAATTAATATAACACCGTTTAAACACACTAGTCGGAAATACTGTCAGATGAGGCTTTTGGACAAACAGACTGATCAAAGCATAAAGTTATTTAAAGGCACATCACAGCTTTTTGATAAAAACCTGAATTTTAAGATTAGAAAAAGTACATACGTTCCTTAACGTCAACTTGCAATGCGACCATGTGTGTTCCAACGGCAGCCTAGTATCTATTCATAATAGATCAATTAATAACAAATTTATAGAGAGAATAGATAAAGTAGAGAAAAAGCCTAAATTAGGCCAAGTTTGCTCAGAAAACAAAATCATATATTTTCACACAAAAATGTATCCCATAGGATAATATTCCTATACAATCAATACATATATCATATATGAAATGTAAACGACATCATGAACACATCCGGGCGTCTTGACATCTTTGATTTATAACGTGTATTTATCTCAAGGATTACATCCTTACCGAGGAGTTTACAGCGTTTTGCTAAACCTTCGTTAAGCAATTAACAAATGAAATTGACTTCAAGAATGTATAAGCATTACAGTTAAACAGACAACAATTTATTAAATGTCAGCCCGGACATGTATTCTACGAATATCAATTAACTATATATATATAATATCTTCCAATTTTTACTTAGAATTTTCTTGTTTGTTTTGTTGTTGTTGACATGTTTTTTACTGACCTACTGATGACCTGTTATGTAACATGAGCCGTTATGTATTTAAGTAAAAGATACAGTATAAATAGAAAATACATTCCGGTAAACATCTTTTATATTCACAACAAATGACCAGATAATTGGCATCATCTAAAATAAATATGTACAACATTTTGTCTTTTGATTGTCGTTCAGAAATGAATATTTATGTTCATCTACATATCTGTGAATAATTGTTTGATAGAAACAGAGGATCTCGAAACAAAGACGCCCCCAATCTCACAGATCTGCTGTCACTTCCGCTCCCATGGCCGGAAGCGGTGTCATGATATAATATTGGCACGCGCACCATCCGGTGCGCAGCAGTGTGCGCCATATTGGCCGCTTCAAGTTCTGCAGCCAGCTGGCGTTTCCATTTGTTTCGGCGGTTTTGAAACCAGATTTTTACTTGAGTTTCTGTAAGTTGTAACGAAGCTGCAAGGCCAGCTCGTTCCGAACTTGACAAATATCTTTTCATATCAAATGTAGATTCAAGCTGAAACACTTGACTTCTTGAGAAAACTGTCCTAGTTTTCTTTTTACGTCTATTTTTCTTTTCATCGTCCCCAGAATCTGAACAGTGGTCATCGTTATTTAACGATTTAGAAAGTACGTCAGATTCTTCTGTCTCCATGACAATGGGTGAGTGATTAGATGTTTCACGATCACTTCCGGTTTTTGTTTGGGCACTGTCAACAATAACATCATCGTCGTCTGAATCCGGTGACTGTAAACTGTGAACCGAGTCCGTATTCCAAGCTGAAATGGAAGGAGAAAAAAAATAGTTTTAAATTATCAATTGATTTGAATTTGTTTCCTTTAATAATGATATAAATAAGATATTCTATACTCAACATATATCTATTTTGTCTTATTTTTGAAGGATATCCATGTGGCAAGTTCATGTGTGGTCAAATTATAAACAAAAACACTGAACTTTTAAAGGTCGGTGAATGGTCGCTTTTTCCAGATCTTTACGACACCTTTGATGGTTATGGCCAGGTTTTTGATACAATAAGTACAATTGCATGAACACCAATAAAGTAACGTCTCGTGCCGTTACGCAATCAAGTGTCATATTGTCGTCATGAGCTGGTGTGATCACTTCCGGTATTAGACACCGTATAGGCAATATGTTACCACACATCTTATTCTTACGGATATTGTCATTTGTTTCTATTAAACATGTTTTTATCTCACTAAATAATATCAGTTTATAAAGGATAACCCTAATTCACAGTTCACAATGCCAGTGAATTAGTTTTACAGAAAAGCTTTTTCGTATCTTTGTTTTCTAAGATATTACTTTTTATTGTTAAAAAACGATATAATTACTACCTTTCAACACATACATTTTAGTTAAATTATAAAGTTAATACTGACATTAATCCAAATCCAAGAGTTATTAACATTTTGATTGGTGTATTTTCTTAAATATCAAGGATGGAAAGTTTGGTATACATTTACTTTTTCTTTTTCTTTCCTTTTTCGTCGAAAGTGCAACAATTTACATGATTTCAAAGTGAAGCCATAGGTTTTGAATATTGTAAGATCTGAAGCGTTTTACCACTTTATGGTTAAGTTTTCGCAGCAACAAATAATTTTCCCTTTAAATAAGTACATAGAGAACGCATACTCCGTGATATCTCAGTATATAAGTAATTATTTTCTTCGCCTTTCATGTTATGATTAAATGAGATCTTATAAGTTTTACGAAAAGGAAAATGTGTGTAAATGCGCTACAGTTAAAAAAAACACTTCATTTCATTGTCATTTTTATATACTTTCTTCATATATTGTTTGTTTAAATTCGTTAAAATTCAGTAGTAAATCTAATTTATAAAGACTTGATAAAGCAATACTATATTTATTCATTTGTATTTCAAGTACATGAACTTTATAATATACAAACTGTATAAAAACAATATTTTATCTTTATTTTACTTAATGATCTAATTATTACGAATACAAATGTGTCATTATGTTGCAACAATTTTATAACTAAAACCATATTGAAATCAAAATAAAAGAAACCCATATAATAAGTGAGACTTAATTCTAAATTACACATTTTTGACTTCAAAATTTCAAACTCTGACAAATGCGGTATTAGGGGGTGAAGACTGACTTGTATGAACCCCTGCTGTCCATGAGTCAATTCAATAAAGTCGAGCCGGCAACCTTTTCAGTTTTGGAGTGTTAGGTGTGCTTTAGAGTACCCACTTCACTTATTTTGTTTTTATAAATAGTGTTACAAAATTGGTTTCGAATTAATAATATGAAACAACACAGTATGAAGTTGTAAAAATAAATCACAGTCAGACGATTTAAGAGAAAAAAAGTCATAAAATTATCTGTCGGTATATTATATTAATAACTCTAATTACTAATGATTTGTATTTTTTGTGGATTATTCGGTGACTTAAGGTTTTAAAAGATATACATGTATAGCAAGTTTGTTTACTGAATTGGTAAATATTTGCATAAGACTAGATTGTATGCAGTTATTGTCAGGTGTCCAGAGATAAATGGCATGCTGGAGAGATGTAATTGTACATATTATATACCCCGTTAGTTTTTCCATATGGTATATGAATCAATATACTGTTTTAAATGGATCTATCTTCAAATTAAAGTAGCTATTTTCTTTTCCTACTTATTTGAAAATATGATTTTTTTTTCATTTATATAATGCAATAAAGTGATAAGCATTCTTGATAATAATTATATCACAGAAAAAGAGAGAAAATGAAACCCTAAAATCTACCAAAACGGCAAAATTGAAAATGTTTAAGGTTTGGCTGAGTCTTTTCATGGGCGATACTGACGTGCAAGCTACCGTAAACGCGCCCTAGCACCGGCTTTAGCAGAATTGAACATTTAACATGAAATGGAAAAAAATAGATACATCCACAAAGAAAAGTACATCCCCTTACAATAAAAATGAATCACTTCAAAAGTGATTTATGTTTAAGTCTATGGCCCACAAATGTTCATATTGTGAAAACGGAAGTGATCACGGTATAAAACTGATTTCACAGACACGTCAAACTTAGAGCTTAATCAGAAGAAGAAACAGAATACTTCATCATGTGAACTGAAAACATTTTGCCGACGTATTTGATAAAAAAAAATTATCTCGGGAATGAAATATCATTATAGATAAAATTTGATTTATTTTCTTTATTTGTATTAAGTAATTATTTGTCTACTAAACTGGCTCATAAATTTACCGCACTTAAATTATTTTACGATTTTCATTTACAATGTAGAAAACATTATTGAAAGAATATTAGTTATTTATATTTAGCTTTATATTTAAGTTTTGCTTCTTAGTTATGCTGCTCGGAGAGCAATTTTCTTGTCTTAATTCTTAACATATTTTGTGTTTATGACAAATGTTTATCACAAAAAATCAAACAAAGAGTTTTTGCGTGACAATGAAGCTTAGAGAAATCAGAAATTATCGCAGCGAGCTTGATAAAACTGCTTAAGTGAGATTTAAACGGGGTTACGATATTTAATTGTAATCTGGCCCCGTGCCGTTGGATTTACCGATTGAAACACAAGCAGGGGTCCAGAGAACGCCATTTTTGGAAGTCATAGAAGATGCGTCGAATCCAACCCACCAATTATTGTCTGTATTGTAAACAAGATAACGCGACTAATTTTCCACACTTATCAAGAAAGCGTAAAATGAGTTGATTTGTCCCGTCACGTATTCATCTTGTAATCAAGTACGCCACACGTGGTCCGCACGCGCGGTGCCCATGCGCATTGACCCGGAAGAAAGAGGTCACGTGATCACAAGCAATATGGCGCTGCGGGGAAGGCAGCTATTAACACTTGAAAGTATTGGCAAATTTGTCTTTATGGAAATAAAAACACATCTTTCCTGATATTGAAATGTTTAGATGAATTCTGGGAATTAATAAAACACCCACTTAAGTCGATTATTATCAAAGAAACAAATTATTTCAAGAGTTTTAAGGGCTCTTTTTCGCGGTGCATCAACTTTTGAAGGGTTTCTTTTCTGCAAATCGCTCTGCTCACAATTGGATTGTCGTGATAAGACTTCGCTAAATGGATCGCAAATTTCAAATTGTCTTCTTCAAGTACTCAAATGTAACCTCTACATGCATTATTGTGTAATACTGTTACTTTCAATAAAAGCATAACTTTTACATTTACAAGTCGTGTGACATCTATCTGCATTACTTGAAACAAGTGTTATAAGTAATTATTTTAATTAAGGGAAAATAAGCATGGGTTTTACTTAATGGAACATTTGCTGCCATGCGTTTTTGTCCTTCATGAAAACATTAATGGATGTGCAAACATTTTGCTTTCTTGAAGAGATATTAAATACATGTATGCATTTAAACCGAATATGAAAATATAGGCCACAAGTTATAAAAGTAGTGAATACTGTAAAGAATCCCGTTCATTAAATATTATCTGAATACCAGTTTCCATCGATGTAAAAGTGACTTCTAAATTGCAGTATATCTATTTCAATTTGATTTGTAAAAATCTGCAGGGTCATGATATTTAGCTTCAAAGCTATAGTATAAGTAACAAACAGAAACTAAGTTTTATATATTAATTTGAGAATCTAATTGACGGTGGATTAAACTATCTACGAAAACCACGAAAATTAATACAATACGAAAATAATGATTCAGTCATTTTACAATTAATGTCAGCCAGTCATAAAAGGTTTGTTTTTTTTAGACATTTTCGAGTATGCACTTATTCCTAACACCGAATCAGTTGTACAGCTTAAATCTATGATAAAAATTTACTATTTTGAAGTTATTCTATTTTTGAAATAACATATGCATAGACAGAAATGACACTAAGTATAAGTTGCAGGTAAAATATGAAAAATCAATACATGCGTAAGTTTTTTGACGAAATTGTTTAAATGTTACAGTAAAGTTATTTGTATTGCAAATGTAACCAATATATATGTATACCATATTATTTATGAAAAAAAGCAAAGTATAGAAAATGATATTATTAACTAGCCCAATCCGCGTTTAACTTATTTTATTGGTCAATGAATACTAATAAGTTGTTTTAATGAGCGGGTTGTTTTGGTTGGCATAATTATATATATTTACCATTCAAAAATCGGAAATGACCCATGTATAGTATATGCTTGTAAAATAGGATTAAAAGTGAACCAAACATTTTGAAATATTGTTATTTTGTGTGCATAAAACTGTGTGTTAAATCAAGGGTATATTATCAGCATATGTTTCTAATGGTAAAATGAGTCCATGATTTCCTTCGAAAATTTGTCAATGATGATGGTGATTAAGCATTTGAAAATGGTTGTTTAGAAGATATTTGATTTGATTAATCATTTATCAAAACAACTCAGCAAAACAGTTCAATGACCATTTAGAACTCAATTATGTTATTATATTTTCGTTTGAATTATGATCATATATAAGATAGTGCTATATTTTTTCAAGAGCAATGTTGCATTTTGAGTTCAAGTTTCTACGTTACTAGCTCTCGGTTTGTTGGTGGCAACTGAGTTTGCCCATGTGATGTTGTGATGCACATATGTGCTGTCTGATCATGGTCAGCACTGATCCTCATTCAGTCAGTATATATTTTGAAATGTTTTACTAAAAATGATGATTTTTTTGTCTCCAGATTTTAAGATGAAGATGGGCTAAACTATAAAATGTTGTTTTATAACCGTTACGAATATATTAAACAAAGGTTTAGTGCACGCTCATGTCTTTCTTTGTCGTATACTATTCTCATCGGACTATTAACATCGAAGTTATAAGCGCATGTTAATAAATCTTGGTCGATCTCTTAACGGATGGTAATTTGGTTAAATTATAAGATATCAAATTTGTATGTAAGATTAAGCAGTAATCATCAGTTGTTTTTCCTTTTAATATTTATAAAAATTGTGTGATTTCATCGCCCCTTCACATATATAATATTATAATGTACGTGTATATATGTGTTAATAAGTTCCAAATCAATAAAATATCTTTTCTGTCAAATTATATTTTTTTATGTTGACGAACATTTAGATATCTCTTGTTTCTTTCAACATAATTTGCCAAAAGACAAATATTTAACTCAAATTATCTATAGTACAAATACAACAATGTCATATTTGTGTCCAATTTGAATATATTTCTAACCTCTATTAATTGGTATCTATGTTTAAAGGCACATGATGTCTCAGAAATTCATATTTTTCTTAATCTTAAGGAATGTTTAAAATGTGTGTAATAGATCTTTTAATAACGGATTTAGAGCATGTAAGTTGTATAACAACTTACGAAAATAGCGCTAAATGTGCAGTAATGTGTCTGAAAGATAGCAAAATGTAAACATAGTAGTACATATAGTACGTGTATTTTGACTTCCCTACAAAATAATAATTCTATAACAAAACCAATTGCCAACAGAGCATAAGAAGTAAAGGCTAGTTAATATATATGAGTATTTTTATACAGTTACAAAATACCAAAAGTAAAATGATTTTGGAAACAAAGAATGATTTCATTTCCGAGGCATAATGGGCCTTTAAATGAGAATATTCTATATTTCAGTGTTTTGTGATTTTGTATAGGCGTTAATGTACTGAGCTGATAAGTCGAAATTATTTTTGCCCATTGAGATAGTTCTATTTTTCAAAGTATGTAGTACATTTAGTGTACTTAATGTGAACCAATTTGTCATTTAACACTATATCTTCAAATATGCGCATCATACCCGCTCTGTGTAAATATTTGAATCATAATTGCAACCACTAATTATGCTAGTGTTTGCTTTATTATTTGTATTAAATCTGGCCACATGAATGCCCAGGCAGATTGAAATTTCATAAATGATGACTAAAAAACACTCACCTTTACCTGATAAAGGCTAACAACTTTTCTTAAATTACCTAAATGTAATGTATATTAATTTCAAAAATGTATAAATTTTACTTTTTGTTTATGATTAACTTAAGATTGTTAATTTTCAAATTTAAGCTTTATATCTAGGGTCAGATGAAATTAAACAACTTAAATTTTCAATTCGTCTTAAGTTTATTTAATTATCATCAAAGTTTTGTAACAAATGACTGACAATGAGTTTTCTTCTTGTCTTTATTCTACAAATGATATTATATTACTAGACCTAGAACAAGTATTAATAATTTGTACATGTACAAGTATATTTTATGTTAATTTCTAGTCGTTAAAATATATGCTGAAATGTTGAATCGACTAAAGTATACTCAGCACTATATACATTTTTCTACATGTATCAACTGAATCAGTAACATTAATCGGTAAGACTTGAAAAAAAATATGTGATGAAATAAAAACATAATATGTTGCCCAAATTACAACTTGCGTATTAATTTATACAGATGGGGAAGGATATATAACATTATGTCGGGGATTCTTTTTTTAATATTTAGTGTTTGAAATTATCTTATGTCCAATAGGATTGCAGTATTTCAAATGAATCGTAACACATTCGCTACATTAAGTAAACCGGCTAATTTTAAATCAGTCTAGTAAATCGACTGTTAATAAATATAATTTTAAACACTAAAATGGTAAGTGTTCATTCTTGACAAATTTTGTAAATGCTTACTAATAAACACTCGTATTTATAACAGGTGCTCGTTTACCTGACTTTATGCTAGACGCATAGAAATATGCAGTCATATAAAGCCCTGATTGCATCTAGATATTTTATATTTTGCTAATATTGTGTCGGCTGATATATCTAATTAGAGTCAAAATAAATGCTTAAAGTGTCAGTAGCTTATTTCGGATAAAAATCTATTCTATTTTACAAAATTCAGTATAATTATATATCGGCAGAAAACATATATTTATTCCCTTTTCTAATGTAATGTTTTAGCACCAAATCATTACGCTGCAGCATTTGTTAATATGCTATATATCTGACAGGCAGTTTTTATAAATCTTTCATTCCAGAATATTGTTATAGTAATGATACATGTATATTTTGTCTAACACTTTTTTTCTATTTACATTTTTTTAATTAACATCAAGAACATATGAGCACGAAAATTCCAAAACCAAAGTAAAAGAAAAAAGTAGTGTACAAGGTGCGGTCGATTTTAAACTAGACGCTTTGTCACATATATATGTACGGAAAAAGTGAAAAGGAACTTAACAGGTGGAAGAAAAAATATATGCAAAATCACTTCGATTATATTCCCGATATTTGTTGATTGAATATTGATTAACATCATTCTAAAAAACTGAAGAAAATCAGAAAAATATATAATCTTATTGACAATAAGATTGATCAAATATTAAATTTAATTTAATTTGTTTCCCCAGTGCTTGTGTTTCCATATATTTTTGTTATAAATTTCTCCGATATATATCCTACATTCTTCTCCATCCAAAAAGAAGTCTAATGTTTCAATGACGTATATGAATTGTTATATAAATTATTTTGAATTGTATGCAATTCTTAACATAGGAATACGCAGATGTCATAATGGTATAATCGCTAAAATACGCACAATGTCAAATATTGAAGCACCTCATTCACAAATTACATTATTTTTTTTTACGTTAAATTTTAAAGCGGAAGTTGAACACGTAAGTTTAAATGACACGCATGCTTTAAAACGTAATTCATATCCGCTTCTTTAAGATAAACGTATTTTCTGTTCGTTTGATTAGTGGATTTAAATACAAGTAGTATTATATTATTAAAAAATCAATTGAGAACTAAATTGTCATATTACATATATATGTTATATGATAAAAATATTTTTATATGATATAATCATTTTATATGATACAAGCATTTCATATGATTAAATATCCTTATAAATGCATTTTAACATACCATAAAAATAGTTTAAGATTTCTATTTGTTTAATAAGGAATAGTTTTTTTTATAATGTCAAAATCCTTAAATGTAAATTACAAAAATAAAAATTCAATGAATAAAATAAAATAAAACAAATACGGTACAATAACTGTATGACATTTAAGGATTTATCGAAACATACTTACATACTATTTTGTTTCGAAAAACAATTAATAAAATGTATATTTTTATGTTAAAGTAATATTTTTATTTATACATAAAGATAGAGTAACTAATTTGCATAATTAAGAATCTTTAACGTCATGTATGCGTTAGATATATTAATAAGTTCCGCCATTTTATTTAGATATACTTACATTTACGGTGATTTTGTTGCCACGACTGTAAATTTTGTTGACTGGCATACCAATGGTACCATGCCGGCAGATGTCCTAACGGCAAGAGTCCGCCGTCGCCGGAACGCTGGAACCCTGGGAAACCTTTCGGCAATGCCGTCGGGAACATTGGAAAGTCTATTTTCGACACAACAGCCGGCACATCCTCATCTGTCTTACTACCGTCATCTTCAGATGTCTTATCGCCATTATCAAAAACACTTTTTTCTTTCTCTTTCTCTTTTTCTACCCGTGCTAAAATACTGTTTATAGAAAAAGATTTTGTCGCCGGCTTGTCTTCTCTTTTAGGCGTACTAGGAGACGTTTCTTTAGAAGTGGCTTCCTCCGACATTTTGAATCATACAGTTTAAATAACTTGTTAAAAAAAACAACAAATTATTTGATTTTTTTTCTAAATTTAAACTAAACAATTAGATCAAATTTTTTGACCAAATAGAAACACTTTTCTTTCTTGTTTTCCTATGGTTCTAAATGCCAAAAGACTACTGTTTTCAATGGAACATTAACCTTTGCAGTTTCATTTATATCAAATTTATCCAATTAATCATGATTGAGAAGCATATTTTCACAGTTTCTATTCTTTTCCTGAATGTTTCGATAAAAAAATCACTCTGTATCATCTAAATCACTTCTGGACAAAACTATCTAAAACAGACATCGAAATTGTTCCACACTCATTCCTATTAGCACAGCAATTCTTTCAGCAATATTAGCAGCTTTTTCACAATCAAACAAAATCTCTATTGCCCATTTCTCAATTACAAATATGTTTGCATAATGAGCCAAGACAAATATTTGTGCGATTACAATTCCGCGAGTTGACTTTTTCCGCAAAGCTCCGCCTTTCGCTAATTTGGTATTGATTGAAACGATGCAATATCTTTTATCATTGGCCGCTCAGAGAAAAAGAAATCCAATCGTCTGAAATGACTGCGATTTCTGTGGAAACAGCTATTCATGGCATCAGGTCTTGTGGTGAAGTTTCTAATAGAAAATAATCAATTCAACGAGGCATTCTTTTGTCTATTCAAATGTTTAAACGAACAACTATTATTTTCTTAAATTAACATCCGATCTAAAGTAATATTTTTGGTGATCCGTTATGGGCAGTAAAGAAAATTGCAAATCGGGCATAAAATAAGTTATAATTTAGGGGCATCTAATCTTTTCAATCAACAGTCACGGGTGCCCTATTGTAGTTCGGCCCCTCCCCACAGGTTGATGCGCATTCATTAGCTCTAATTACAGCAATAAACAGACGTCTTGACGAGAGAGACAAAAAGATCGCAATGCGCATGTCCCAATTCGGATACCTTCACCTGCCTTCTAACTTCTCTACTGCTCGCTTTTGGCACGTGAGCTCCATCGAGTGCCCGAACAAATTACCGTCTCTGTGTTTATCACCCGCGAAGACAGACTTAAGTTAATTTTCATCTTTGAAAATACGGCACTACGTCCTGTTTAGCAAAAATTTGAGAGAGAATGGATGTTACATAGAATAATAGCACCAGCTCTTACGGTTCGTTGCCAATGATTTGTCACCTTACAGGGAGGTGATCTTGATCAAGCGTGCTAAATACCCGAATGAAACCAGGCAATTGTCGCCGAACTCCAGCATAGAAAACAACATATCAAACTGCGCCAGGACAATGATTGGGGTAGAGTGACTTTATGCGATTAATTGGCGCTTCGTATTTAATTTTACGTCACATCTGTTGAAAAAGAAAATAGGTGTCAATTTAGAAACATTTAGAGTAAACGGGTTTGTACAATATCTGCAGATTTTAGTTTTGATCACTTCAATGAAAGCGCTGACACGGGTAATTTTCGTGTCAAATAAAAACAACATGAGATGGGAAACAATATGGGGTTAAACTTTCAAATTTCACGTTCGGGATGATTTTTTCTTTCAAAAAAAAAGGTTTCCATTTTAATGTCAGAGCATATTAACACAAGTTTTCATGTCATAGAAATTTTGAAAATGACATTTATTTGGAACGAAATTAAATGAGACTTAAGTTTACACACGTGAAACACAAGATCAACATGTTAAAATAATGATTTTAGATCGTAAAACTTCAAAAGGAACAATTTTTATTCGAAAAACTAGTATTTTCATGATACTAGGCTGAAGAATACTAAACAATAAAACATGACTTTTTTCTGTAGTTAAACACTATTAAATACATTGATGAATTTATGAATGCAATTGATGAATTTATGACAATAATCTAAATTAAAGCCAGTGTATGTAATTTTATGTCTTTGAGTTAAATAAACTAAAAGCAAAACAAAGCAAACAAACAAAAAAACAATAAAAAAAAGAACAACAAAAAAAAAAAACGGAAAATTTAAAATATAAAAAATGCTGTATACATGTCTCCATTAAATTCAAAACATTACCGACATCATATATTAGATTTAATTCGTTTTCTCTCTTTTTATTTTCGGTCACTGAAGTTCATTTGTATTTTTGTTTGTTTTCCGGCGTTCGTTTATTTTTGATTCATTATTATTGCCAGCTATATTTCATTATTATTTCATAAATGCATTATTTCATTCATTCATTCATTAATTTATTAATTCATCCATTCATTCATTCATTCATTCATCCACCCATTCATTCATTCATTCATTCATTCATTCATTCATTCATTCATTCATTCATTCATTCATTCATTTATTCATTCATTCATTCATTCATTCATTCATTCATTCATTCATTCATTCATGCATTCATTCATTCATTCATTCATTCATAATATGTTGATGACGTATTTCACATTTTTATTTTATTCATTATTTTATTCATTACTTTTTTATTATTTCTTTTTCAAAACAATCTTAACATTTATTGAATGTTATTCATTATTCTTTTTCTGTTTTAACTTTCTCATATTTTTCAAGCTAATTATTCAATTTGTTTACGCAAGACAGAAAAAAGGGACCGCACCTCTTGTCGTAATTATTGGTTTAAAATATAATCATTTTAAGGATTGTTTCTAAAATTCTAAGCTTGTTGACGTTTTAATAAAGAAAAATCTCTACTCAAAAAATAAACCTGTTTGGCAACGTTTTGTCTTTTCTTAAGTTTTTTAGCCATATATTTAGCGTCTATATAATTTTCTGCAATTTGAAACAAAACCCTCTCGTAGAATCTCGTCTTTTCACTCTGTCATTATTTCGTTATCGGGCCCGTGGATCTGTAATTGTTTCTTGTTTTCTACAGTCTAAAATAATTCGATACAATCTGCTTCTCCCTAATTGGTGACAAATTACATGGTTTTCTATTTTTATTTAAAACTTGCCTTTCTCTTATTGTAGCGAATTGCGTGCGATATAATCTCGTGTCAGACGAGATTTCAAAGAGGCACGCGCCAATTCGCGCTAAAAGGTAATGAATTATCTGTGGTATTCAATACTTCTTGTCAGGTATTCAAATTCGTTTCCTCGCTTTGCTGAATTAATTCAATAACTATTTAATTAAAACTTTCCTCCATTCACATCTGAATGTATCAGTAGTTACCACAAATGTCCGTCTTTCGCCGTTCCGTTTCCGTACTACAGAATTTATTCATTTACCTGAATACGACTTAATTTATACGATCGTTAAATATTTTCACACCATTTATTCTGTAAATGTGACGTACCGCAAAATCTTACAAATCAAGCAAGTTCTCTGATTCAAATACAACTAACTTCCGGAGCCACAACACAAGTATAAAAACACAACTTTTAAAGACTTTTTATAAAAAAAATAATGATCAAATATTATATTTATTCCAATCACAATGACGATCACCAAAAGAAAAAAATATGAATCGCTTCTGACAATTGTTTTATCATCATCGTCATCATCATCGTTATCATCATTATAATCATCACCCCTCATCATCATCATCATCGTCGTCGTCGTCATCATCATCATCATCATCATCATCATCATCATCATCATTATCATTATCATTGTTATTGTTTTGCTTATTTTAATTATTATAATAATAATTATTGTTATTATTGTTATTAATATTATTATATATAATATAATATAATATAATAATAATGATGTTAATAATATTAATATTGATAATAATAATAATAATTATTATTATTATTATTAATATTCTTATTATTATTATTATTTTTCTTATTATTATTATTATTATTATTATTATTATTTCCAGAAAGTATATTAGAAAAAAAGGAAGAATTATATACAGAGTAACAAAAATTTACATAATGTAAAGGACTGATAAATAAGCACAAACTCGAAGTTAAATTAGTTACACCAAGGAATATTTTACATTTCTACCTTACATATTTTAACCTCTGTAAAAGGTACCTCAAATATGATTTACGAAAGTAAATTAAAAAAAAACATTTTGATTATAGTTATTCTCTGTGTTCAGCCTTTAATTAAGTGTTAGACTTGGATCAAATGTGATGAACAGATTAGCGGAAGTTACAGGTGTTGACGAAATAAGACCGCACACAGCCAATCCAAACACCTCGCCGTATATACATTGTATTTTACCGTTTAAGTATGGCGGAAATAGCCGAAAAGTTGCGAATGCGTTAACAGCTTGCGTTTATTTATTCACGTCACATATGTGCGAGCATATACTTTATTTGTAACTGGGATCAAACTTTAAATGCATTTTGTTTAAGTGTTTGTTTTTCTGTGTTAAATCTTATATACATGAAATAACTCATTTTCATCTTTAAGGTTCGGAAAAAAGAAAGTTTGCTGTTTTTTTATTAGGTTTTAATGGATCAGCATTGATATTCAAATACCATCATGAAACATTCGGCATTTGACAGTTGAAGCTTTGCGTTTAACCTAATAACAAGTTTATCGATACAGAGTCAGCGATTCTTTGACAATATGTTGTTTTGTCATAAGGTCAAGGTCAAGTCTTTTGACCCAACCCTTTGCCGCATTTTGAACGTGAATTATATCTAGCATGGTCTTTCAATTTGAAAGTCACTGTATCTAGTTGTAATCGAATGTAATTGTTTCAATAAAATATACTAGTAATTTAATTAAGCTTAAAAATGCGTAATAATTCGTACTTAAGTTCAGTTATTTATGTTTTTTTTTTCTTTATAAAAAGAATTAATAATAAGTATTTTCAAGCGGTAAACGTTCACTTAACTTCTCATTGTTTCCAATTTGAGTTGTTTCCCCTCGTATATAAAATTCTATATACTAAGACGATACGAGTCGCCAATATTAACTTGAAATAAATACAGCGACAGAATAATTGACATTTCCTGAAAAAAAAGTTTGAACATTTCTTTTTCGTTTTTTTATCTCTTTTCTGGTTTTAATTTAACAGAAATTATCGCTGTGGAATATATAAAAACTAATAAATGGACTGTTGCAATTTTTTTTAAGTTAAACTGACATTAAGTTCATCCAAGTATATTTACGAGTATATAATGAGTGCAACGGTGAGTTTATGTAAGTTGACACTTTGCCATAATTCTTATATATATTTTTAACTTGTATTGAAGGTATAATAAACAACTCACGTGGCCAAAGAAAAGTTCAATAAATATCTATCGGAATTTACTGAGTATTGTTCAGTTTATTAAAAGAATGGGACAGTCTTTGTATATTTTAGATATATTTTTAGTTTATACTAAACATTTTCCAATATCAACTGTTGGTCAATCACCGTTTTAACAAACAATTTTTTGAAATGTTAAGTAAATTTAGTTCAACTTGTCTATGAGCATAATGTAACTTTAAATTGCTTTGCGCATACATGTATGTTACGCTAAGCAAAAAATGATTGTATTTGAATTCCTCTTTTTGGAAATTGAAACGAACAAAAATTCAAACAGAACATAATTTTTTGTAATGACGCTATCTTTATGATAAGGTTTACTTAAATTCAAGTCAAAAGACCGATAATTATGAACTATTAAATATCTTGTCCTTAAATTCATTGTATTATCTTCCCTTTATTTTAACACAAAATTATTTTGTTTATCTTTTATTTTTCAGATCAAAAATTATGGTTTTCTATTTAAACAGTTGGTTAAAATGCACCAAACAGCTACCAGTTACTGGTTGATGTTGTTCTTCTGTTTTCGTTATTTTTTATTGTTGTTGTTGTTGTTGTCAATTTGCACAAATTGAAAGTTTATGATTTCATGACCATATGAAAGTAAATATATTTTCTTGTTGTAAATGCGTGTTGAAACCTATGTTAAATATAATGATATAAGAGCTATAGAATATTTTAACTGCCGCGGTCTATAAGAATTATACCCAGTTTTTAGATGGTAAAACTTTGTTGGGGTTGATAAACATATTGAATAAAGGTATGTTATACCATATTAAAATGTTGGGTAGGGCTAGGATGGTACGTTACTATTATTGCTTAAAATTACATCTATTCTGTTTTTGGAAAATCGCTATAGTTAGTGTATTTCTCCGACCTTATGCGTCTTTCAGAAGAAAAAAAACGGCGGAAAATGCGCCATCTAAAACAATATGTCTTGATGAAACTAAGTAGGCGTCTGCACGCGCGCGTTTGTATAAAGCAGACGACTTATAATTATTCGGAAAGATCTATCATGAAGAAATTGACATGCATTTGTTAAGATTTCGGCTTATGTTGCAGTCAGGAAGAAAGACTAATTCACAGCTATTTAATATCAATCATTCTAGAATTTCAGCAATATTCAACATGAATTTAGTATCCGAAAAATGGCGACGTTACCAGTCGGTTCGGATTATATCGGCTGACAAATAAAGCAGAATTAAGACCGTCCACGTGAAAGATATATCATCATATAAAAAAAAAGGTTTTAAAAAAAAATGCACCAGAACACACCCTGATAGTCAAAACAAAGGGGTTTTCTTTTGAAAGGAAAAGTCTTTATTAATTCATAAAGAAAATAGAAAAAATCTGAGCATAATAAAATGACATTGGTATTAGATTACTTAGTTTGTATTTTAGAGTATTCAAATTTTTTTTTTCAGAGAAACAGTTAAAAAATGGTACAGTAATTTTGTATATTTATAAAGAATAACCGAGCATGAACTAAACTTTCGTCCGTCATGAAACGCTTATACATGTATTGTTAGTCAAATGTGTGAGCCACGTGTGGACATTTCAACTTCATGAATTTCCCGTTTTAATCTCCGTGAATTCACAATTTTAACTTCATGAATTCGCGATTTCTACTTGGTGAAAAAAGATGACATTATGAATTAAAGAAGTTGAATCGTGAATTCGTGAAGTTGAAATATTTAATTTGGGAATGTAATTTGCCCGAATTCGGGGGATGTTAAAATAGAAAAATTGTTTTTCCCGCAGGGTTAAAAAAAAACCACATAAATTTTCCAACGAAGTTAAAACCCAAGTGGGGAAATTTATGAAACTAAAATTTGTCCCCCGGCCCTTTCATAAAAAGAGTAAAAACCTCTAAGTTTTTCTAATAAAAGGTTTTCCCTGTATGGCTAGGGTTTTTGGGCAGATAAAAATTATTGTACTAATATCATACTTATTTCCATTATACTTACAATATTATTCATTATGATAATCATTTTTTTGTAAATATATAAGTCCTTTTTAAATGATAATTTTATAGAGCACCCCTGAATAACATTTCAAATTTTGATTAATGTTTATAAATACTTCCTTTATATGTATACACATATATTTCACATGTAAATATATTATTTACAGGTCAGACAGGGGCATGTAAATTAAGAAATATTGCAAATAACTTTATCCTATTTGCCTTAATTATCTCAATTTATATCATCATTAACGTTAAAATTAGACAATTATCTATTTATAACAAGTTCCAAAGTCACGTGATTTGTTCATAAATTGCTCCCATCTGTTATATTTATTTTGATACACACCCTGTTTGATATATAATACTTTGATATATAATACACGCGTACGACATTTGAAATTGTAACCTATACATTGATTTATAATTTTAGACATAAATATTATATAAAATATACCTTGATTTATAATTTTAGACACATGATTGCGAACGCACTATGTTGGTTTGCCGTGACGCGGCTCATTAATTAAATCATACTTCATTAAGGTTCGTTTTCCTTTTGATAAACCGAATTCATTATCAAATTTTTATTGTAAATAAAGTAACAAAGTCCTGTCAAAATGTTGATGTGATATAAAGAAGTCATTAAACATGGTTGAGAACAATATTGATACTATTGGACTCGTACACATATACAAAACTTATATAGCGCCTCGTTCAATATAGATTAAAAGCAATATTGTACTCAACACTGAATAATGACCTCATTTTTCTTTATTAACATTGTTTGATATGTGTTATATAACATATGCTTTGATTTATAATTTTCGAAAAACATGACATATAACCTATACTCTGATTTATAATGTCTGGCATGTATGTTATATAAACTAATTGGTAATAAGGTTATGTGGTGTAGCGGGTCTGTGGCGAGCTTTAGAGCTTTTGTAGGGCCCAATTCAGTAAGTCAAGCAAGAATGACACTAAATCATAAGATTATTTTCATTACATTACATTTTAAATCTCTAATAAAACGACGAAAAATCACTTTTTGACCGGTCAAGTTTTTAATTTAACATGATTATAAATATATAAACAATGGTTATATTACAGTTAAAAATGTCATGTGTTTAAGTTTCACGACGAATATCGTTTTCAATTTTATATGTAAAGTAATATTTAGGAACAAAACGTTATTGCGTTACGGTATGAAATTTACATCGTTTACGCAGCTATAATACAACATCCGTTGCTAAGTGTTGAATATAGTGTTCATCGATAGATTTTAATTACATGTACTATATTTGTACTCTTGCGGTGACCATCATTATGTTTTGTACATTCCGCTTTGTACTGTGGAATTATGGAATATGTAACAAATTGACGTCATTCGCAGCCATTTCGTACATTTGAAAAAATATGTGTAACACTATACACGTTTATTTTATGTAATTATTACGATAGAATGTTGTTACAGTATCTTTACTTATCATTAATTTAAAATATCAGTTTACTTCTCTTATATCTAATTACGAACTTCATACCGTCTTCTGGGCCAAATCATGCGTCAATTTAACAATATTTCTAAACGATTTCCTTTGTTTGAATTTCTATGTGTTATTCTAGCCTTAGGAGAGGACCATGTACATATACATGTACCAGTTAGTGTAGAACATAATTCTCTCAAAAATGTCATTGAAAAAGCTGTCCAAGATGAACTAGGCTTTTAACACCGGTCTTTGAGTAGAACTTGTCTCTACACCATGAAGATGCAGATAAATAGTAAGATAATTTAAATCTCTAAATTCAATAATCGCCAGGACATATCTCCAGGTACGAATAGGAAAAAACACATGACATGAGTTTTGCCATCACATGACAGCAAAATGGGGCACAGCAGCTAAGAAATCACAATACAGACGAGTTGGCATCACATGACAGCAGAGTGGACATCGCTTACCAGTTGTATTGGCTTCACATGACAGTTAATTGGGTATCATATGATAGTTTATCTTATAATTTGATGGGCTTTACTTGTTCAACTATTGCAAATTGCAAACAGTCCCTGAGAATAATAATTTATAAAAACTTCCAGAACTACTGATATGCACATTTCCAATAAGAAAAACTGACCAATCAACACATGATTTAGGTCACTGTCCCCTTTTTGTTTCCTTGTACCCTTGTTCTAGAACCCATAATATATGAATTCAAGTTCATCCTAGTAGGAAGTAAGCAACAACTTGAATAATATAGTGGTGTTACAACTTAAAAACAATATGATAATAAGGCAAAATAAAACTAAATTGGTTCATACTCGACAAAATTAGCAAACACTTTTTACATAAAATATAAGATATTAATATCTCAAAATCAATTTATAGTTTATAATTATATAAGACATATCCCATGATTTATTAAATCACAGCACTGGAACTTCCTGTTGACAATTTTGTCTTCTAAGTGACAGATTATACCTAATGAACAGGGAATAATAGATAAGCATTAACAAGACAGTAGATGGCTGTATATTATGCTTCATTTTAATTTCGCTTAGATTTAATGTCATATAGATATTTCATAGAAATATTACAGATATAATGACATAGGTAACTACAACAATTTCTGTGTAAATGTTTCCCCTAGTCTCCAATAAATAACATGTATTTCCATTTAAGACTATAAAAAAGTGTTGTTTGCTTGAAAAGATTTTGTACCTTTCCCGGAAAATTGCTTTCAGACATTTTCTTTCGAACGAGATTAGTCAGATAAATTTGACTCTGACATGCAGTGTTTGGTTTTAAGTGCAGAATGATTTTCTCACAAGCAAAGAAAGACGGTTTGCATCAAACAAAAATGTTTATTTTTTCTTATTTATCTTAATTATAAAAACAAGTCGGTAAGTAATAAAAACAATTTTCCCAATCAAATTTAAAATGATAGTTTTCATATTTTAAATCAATCCAAAGTTTGGGAAGCACCAGTGAAAATAATAATTTTATTATTAATTTTCCATAATGCAAAGAATTGTTAAACAAAGACATAGTAATAATCATGATGTTTTTCAGTAATCAAAATAAAATATGTCGTGTACAACGTCCGGCGCACCTGTTTTTATGCGGCCCATTACGCAAACATGTTGGTGCCTATTGTACTATTAAGCAATTTACTTTTCTTACGTAGACAATTGTACTATTTATAGTAAACTTCTACTGATAGTAATTTTTTACTTCTGTTTTGCCTTTTCCTTTAAATCCTTTTAATCCGGTCAATTATTGAACATTATAATTATCCATTTTTTATAGAAATGAAATGAGCAACCAGCAATAAATGTCATACTGAACGCTTTGTTAATAGATCCATTTTTATTTCAATTTTTATTACGAACAATCTCTTCAGCTATAGCCTCGGGTGTATAGTTCCCTGATTAGTCTTTATCGCAATCAGATGATTAATAACTTCGAAATATCAAATTTATTGTTTTCTGACTAAATAAATAGACACAAGTCAAATAAAGTTAATAATAAATTTGTTATGATTTTAATACTAAAAGACGATAACAAAGGTCAACAAGGAAAAGGGAACGTCCACAGGACGCAGCCCCCGACACACTCCAGCCATAACAGCAAGGCAACCAGAAGGCACCGAACAAAGCCAAAAGAGGACACAAGGGCGGCCGGCGAAAGGAGGGACATGTAATAAGTGATATGATAAAAACTAAAAGGGACCATACGGGAAATAAAGAGATAATGGGTGAAAAGTTGAAAGGGGAGAAGGGGAAGGGTATAAAATGGGATAAAGGATGGGGAAATGGACAATGGACAATACTTTCCGTTAACGACAAAATAGAGAAATAAAGAATCCCTAAAGAACGCAAAATGACAAAATTGAAAATGTTGCAGGCTTGGATTGATTGAAACTGTTCATGGACAGTAATGGAAAGTGCAAAGTTACCATCCAAGCCTATTTTTGATGAAAAGAACGATCAATACAACACAGACAAAACTAAATTTAAATTGACGTCATAGTATCTAATGAAAATGCTAATTTGTCAACAAGTATGCATGACATTGAACACTGCGATGACCTTTAGTATTGTTTTTATTGATGAGATGCTTGCTAATATCTTTTTTTTGACAACACCTTATCATGTTCTGATATCATATTATTAATTAGGATGGCCTGGCAATGGTCTGTGATGGTATAAAATCCTTTGTTATCCCATGTTCTTGCCCGTACAGCACATTTTCCTGGTAAAATCTAATAATACTCTAATTACGAACTTTAACGATGAAATGCCACTTTACAATGTCTTTCTTTCAGTCCGTCATCTTAAATCAAGGCCACATTGTACTGTCATATATATTATACTGTAACATGGCGTCATTCGGAAGAAGTAATGAGATGCGTTTGAACTGCTTCTTGATATACAACGTATCAATAATGAGGTCATGTTCCTGTTCAGAGTCCCTCTAATTGCATTTCATGTGTACACCTTTCATCATTACCTCTTTGTACTATGAAGCAATGGTTACATATAATTTATGTCTCAAGTCAACGTAATTTTTATATAGTTCCTTTATAATTACAGCATATACAGTTACAGTACATGAATTAGTAATTGTAATCAGCATTTAGTGCGTATAGCTGACAACATTTTGTTATAAAATATTATATCAGACGCACATGTTGCTGAAATTGAAACATGCTTGCAAAGTTTGCATTAAGAAAAAGAAATCAGATGACATAGCTCAAAATATTTTTTGGATATCGCCAAAGTTAATTAACTGATTTTTGATCGAGTGATTAACTTAATTCCCACACATGGCATCACTGGACAATTATTTGCAAAAAGAAACAAAACATAAATCTGCATCGCACCTTGAAGATTTAGTCAACAAAGATATTTTGTTTCGGGTACTATGTATCGATTCACCAAAGGTATCATCAATAAGTTTGTTATTTCTATCACCAGCTTATGTAATTCCAGACAAATAGGTATAAGTTCAACGTTAGAACAACGATAATATTGAATTCGGTTTCCATAATTATTTATTTAACGCATGAAAAGGTGACAAACCCCTATAACAATCACCTTTGGTGGTTGTTATGAATAACACGTCAAGTAAATAATAATAAAGTAATAACTTGTTAATTTAATAATTAGTTACAAATAAGGAAACAATAACAGGTGAATACTTTAATTAATGTTTGTGTAACTGGTTCTATCCAGATAATTCCAAACATGCTGCATTCCTTTTATAAGCTGATTAGAAAGTTCATAGCATGAAGTGTATATTTAACAAAGCATGCATCATTTTTATCATTTTTCTTACTATTTATTTCATCATCATCAACTTCACCAAAACATCATCATCATCATTGTTATCATTATTCTTATTACCGGTATCATTTTAATATCATCATTTTCAATACAATTATCTTTATCACCAGCACTATCATCATCATCATCATCATCTTTATCACAACCACAATCATCATCATCATCATCAATAGTCATCATCATCATCATCATCGTCATCATTTATAATATCATCATAACAATTATCTTTATCACATCCACAATCATCATCATCATCAATTTCATCGTATCCATCATCATCATCATCATCGTCATCATCATCTTTATCACAACCACAATCATCATCATCATCATCATCAATCGTCATCGTATTCATCATCATCATCATCGTCATCATTTATAATATCATCATAACCATTATCTTCATCACCACCACTATCAGCATAATCAGCATCATTATCATCATCGTCATCATCTTTGTCACAACCACAAACATCATCATCATCATCATCATCATCAATCGTCATCGTAATCATTATCATCATCGTCATCATTTCTTATATCATCATAACAATCATCTTAATCACAACCACAACCATAATCATCACCAGCATCATCATCATAATTATCAATATTATCATCATCTTTATAATCATCACCATCATCATAATCATCATAAAAGTTATCATCCTAGCCATCATCACCATCATTATTTCATTGTTATATTTCACATTTACTTAGCACTATATTCATATGAAAATTAAATCTAAAATGAGTGGGAGAAATTGCAGTATAAACATGGCGATTTCAAAACAATGTTTTGGTCATCAACCATAACATTGAACTTATCATAAAAGATCAGGAGACAATTACCTCCAATAGATAAATCTTCCATGTACTTAGGTACATTATAATTGTATATTATCTCGTGATTTATGAAACAATGTCTACATATAGTTTTAAGTACGGTCTGTTAAGTGACGGATTATACCTAATAGATAAGGGTGTAATAATTAAGCATTAGTCAGACAATTGAAGAATCTTAGGAATATCTGGTTTCAATTTAGCTCCAGTTTAACGTCATAAAGTGTATATTATACAGTATGCTTTAGCTATATTAATATAGAGTTCTACAGGAAGTACTGGGAATAGATTTTCCCCTGGTTGACATAAATAACATTTATCATCATATCTATATAACGTTATTTTTGCTAAAAGATGTTTTTGAGTTCACTGTCTAAATTTGCTAAAGTCACCATTTTATAATTATTTCCTTGAACTTTGAATGTCTATGATTTGTGTGTATAATTGATTAACGTCTTAGAAAAATTAAGAAACGGAATTTCTGTTCACGATTCTGTCTAATGCATTTGAAACAGTACATTTAAAAAGAATTAAAACAATCTTTAGATTGTTGTAAACAATATTCACACTTCATAATGTGCAATTATTAACGTTATACGTGTATAAAAATGAGTTGTATATTAGAACAAATAATTAATGGCTTAAAATTTATCAACATGCTATAGATTGCAAGATTTACAAATATAAGAAACAAATAGGAGGGCAAATGTACGGAAGAGTATACTGACCCCCTTATATATTTTTTATGCCTTCAAGAAAAAAAATCCTTTGTATAATACATATCATTAAAAAATTGACAAGTTATATGATATCTAAAATAGATCTTGCAGAGTTTTATCTGTTATTATACACCATAAATCACAAATGTGCATTGTTTCTTCGATGATATTTGGAAATTTAAGAGAACAGAATGTTCTTCTTAACATACAGTAGTTGTACACTTTAGCCTTTATCATATGAATCTCATGAAAAAAGATGTATGAATTTATAAATTAAATTAGATTATCTTGGTATAATAAGTCGCATCTATTATTATAATATTAAATGGCCCTTTTCTCGTTTTGATATAAAAAAAAACATGTATAATCATTGATAAAGATGTAAGAAACATTTATAGTATAAGTTACTCCAAGTTTCAATACCATTTATATAAAAATAATATATATCAGTTAAATTATAATATTTTATATAATACTCGTGTACCGCAAGCGTGTTATCATAACGATCAACTTATTTTACGAAACATATAAAACATCATCTAAGCTAAAAACTCAGGTAAAGATTATATATACTATAAATGATTATATCATCTCTATATCTGACAAACAAATAATGCCTCAAAAACATACTGTTTTCAAATAAATAAAAGCGTTTACTCGAAGAAAACGTCTGCTTCTTGAGGTAGAATTTCAATGAAAAGAAGAAAAAACATATTTCTTATAAATAAAAGTAAGGTCTTAAGAAAGAGTTAAGTTTATAATACGTATCTTTAACAGTATAGTAGCAAAAAAAAACAGAAAAGATCAAAATGAACTACATATATAACTTTTAAAAAAACATTACGAACTATGTTGTTATCATGTATCGTCGTATTTTAAACAGGCATATAAAATATATAAGGGGGTCAGTATACTCTTCCGTACAAATGTGCGCCCTTTCCAAAGATATGAGGGCGGAGGGGGGGGGGGGGGCAAATCGTTGAATCGTCCGGCGGGCAACTGTCCGTTTACCTTTGATAATATATAAGACAGAAGCCTTTATCTAGATTTTTTGCTAAATCAAATGAGCAAGCCCGGTGTTACCATTCTTAAAAGGTCTACTTTACGATGAAGCACTGGGTGTTATATGGCACCTACAGGCTCTGATTTGTAACACCAGCCGGTCATTAAGGCTTTTAATTGTCACAAAATTATGACAGAAATAACAGGATCGCCCCTGACAATTAGTGTCAGGGTTTATTTTATTCTAATTTTTTATTGCGAACAATTTACTAGGACTACGATCTCTGGTATAACGTTTCTCGTCGGCGTGTGACACATGGGATTTCGGTTGTCTTTTATAATTACGATAAAGCTTAACCTTGAAGGAATTTAGATTTTTATACCACAACAATTCAAATGTTGTTTTTTTTCTTGTTTTTGTCATATACTTAAACGGTCACAAATGAGTATTCATTGCACTCCTGTGTAATCACCTAAGTAATAAATAATGTGCTTTTTCCATTTTTTAAGGGGGCCCAATCTTTGAAAAAAATTTTTAAAATCTCCCGTTGTTTAAAAAAATGTCCCTGTATTTTTTCATTCCCTTTTTTTTTTTTCCTTGTTTAATTTATTATCGGGGGGGGTTTACGGGGAGATTTTATTTTATTTTTTTAAAAATTTTTAACTTTAAAATTTTAAAACCCCATTTTGTGATTAAACTTAACTTGAAAAATGGGGGAAATGTATTTTTTGGACCACGGGCTTTTTGGAAACACGTTTTCTGAAAGTCAAATAAAACAATGTCTAAAGTAATTATACGTTTTTAAATTTTTAAATATTTGAATGTCTAGTTTTTAAAAATTTAAATAAATTTAAGATTTATAAAAAAATAAAAAAAGTACAACCTAATAAACCCCCCGGGTTAGTCATGGGAAAAAAAAAGGCCCTAAGGATCCTCACTAGATTTTTTTTCTCTTAAAACTCTTAAAATTTTTTAAAGGCACATTTAACCCAGACATGAAAAAAAATTTACTTTTTTTTAAAAGGGTTTTAACCTGAATTTTTATGTTTAAAAAATGGTTTTTAAAAGGCATGAAAAACGCTAGTTCCCTGAAAAAAGAGCTCTTTAATGGAAATAGCTTGTGGGCAAAGTGGGAAAAAGAAACCAAAGTAGTATTTTGACCCCCTTACAAAAGTCAAACCCTTTAAAACAGTATAATAAAAAAAAAGCAAACCGAAAAAAAAAAAATGGTTTAGGTAATAAGTAAAATAATAACAGTTTTGGAAAATAAAAAAAACCCAACTTTAAAAAAAAATTGCTTTTGAAATAATTAAAGCTTTTTTGCCCGGGGGGCCCAAAAGGGGCCCTTTTTAAAGCATATTTTTTAAAAACCCGCATGTCTATTTTTTACAAGGTTGGGGGAAATCATGAAAATTAAAGAATACAAAAAAAACTTTTCCTTCCTGTCTTTTTTCTTCTAAATTTTATTTAAATCTTTTAATGAAACACAAAGAAAATTATTTTTTAAAATTTACTGATTCAAAATTTCACAACCGATTCTTTTCAAAAATGTTTAAAAACTTTTTTCCAAATGAATCTGATATATACTGTTTTTAAAAATTTTGATTCTTTTATGTACAAATTAGAGCATTTTTAATTACATATTATGTACCATATTTAGTATGATAAGATTTTCATAAGCTGCCGATCAAATGAGAAGTTCTTCCAGGCCAAACTAGGACTAGTTTCCGAACTATTTCTACAATGCCCATTCTTATTGCTTTAGACAGCGTGATTAACTAAATCTAATTGTTCTTATTAATTACATCACTTAAAGGCCCATTGCATCTCAAATTGCTATAACTTTAAATTTACTTCTCATAACCTTTTATGTTTTTTTTTTCACTTTATATTGTTATATTTAATTTTGAAAAATATCTAGAATGTATAAATGAAAGAAAATATCAAATAGCATTATCTAAATTTAGATTGTCTTCTAATCAACTAGCTATCGAAAGTGGAAGATACACAAATGTCGCTCGACAACTTCGAATGTAATATGCGCATGATTGAAAATGAGTATCATTTTTTATTAGTATGCTCGAAATATAGTGAACTAAGAACCAAATACTTTAAACCATATTATTGTAGATGGCCATCAATCCAAAAGTTCATAACCTTTCTATCATGTGAATCCTCAAAAAGTATTACCAATGTTGCTAAATTCATATATTCTTCCTTTCAACTACGAAATACCAATAACAATGTTTAAATACACTGGCGATTTATTTAGTATTTTATACTATCATACTATATAATGATCAAAGAAACGCAATTTTTTATAGATAACTTTTTATATACTGATCTAGTCACAGTTGCAGATAATTTGTATTGTTTTTTAAAAATTGACTGAATGTACATGTAATCAATATACTTATCCTTTTTGAATTGATCATGTTCTTCTGTTAAAAATTTCATGTCTGTACTTCTTGCATTGTAAATGGCTATGTATGTATGTAAACACATATTATGCTAATAAACTATATGTTATGTTATGTTACATTTTCTAAGAAATATTAATTTGCAATATACTAGTAGATGAATTATCCTATAGTTTCTTTCTCATAACTATATAGTGACTTAGTGGTTTGTATAGAAGTTAAAATACTATTTTGTGTATATTTTGTTACTTTTAAGACAAATTACTGCGCGCTCAGCACTACTTTCTTCAGTTGTAAAATACCTTACATGTTCTAAAGCCTCTATTAAAACATTTTTGGAAACAAACTTGCCATTTTTTGATAAAGAATAAAAAGCTATATGGATATCTGAATAATGTGCCTTTAATTATCAAATCAAGTTTGATGATAGTTTTGTGACAAAAATATTAAGAACATCACACGTCAAAAAGTGTCACAATAAATGACATCTTTAGTATTTCATTTTAATTCCGGTTTTTATTACAAACGATTTCCTTGCGCATTGAACAGCGGTATAATGTTTCTTCTTGGCTGTTAAAAACCTGGCAGGGAGTATTGTTTATAAATACAGTTTAATATTGCTGAAGAAAACAATACTTTAAGTGTACACAACAGAATATACAGAGGGATGATCCAGAAATACCCGGAACTAAGCTATTTATTCTATAATACTTATTAAAATTTCATATAACAGACACTGTAGCAATGCTCAATATATCCTTTTAACAAGGAAACAAAAATTATAACAAATAAACACATTATGGCAACCACATGCATATATAAGCGCACATAGTAATGCACATGTGATATTATATTCATAACAAAGTAGCAAATGCTTGTTATCAGTTCAATACCTTCTTATTGTTTCGAAATTTATCAGGCCAAGTGTCAAATCCTTTATGTGCTATGTAATAGATAAAGAAATATTAAAACATGACCTATGAGTATCCGAAAACAAAACCATTTCAAACCAGACCGTTTCCATAATAATTACGCCACTCCTGATATTTCAATAATAGATTCACACATTGGCGCTTTTACTTACGTCACATTATGTAAGAGAAGCCGATCAAGACACTTATCTCACTTCCATAAAATATCAACAAAAACGGTGACAAATAAATATAATTACTAATCAGTTTTTTGCGCGTTTTACAACGCGTCATTTTTCAGTAATTAATGGTAATTACAGAAAGTAACAAAAGACACAGACAAAATCGACACATTGGTTGCGGTGAATTCTGTAGCTACGACGCTTGGATAAAGTGTGACTTTAAGAAGAATGCTGAATGTGTCTGAAAATGGAAAAGTGGTAAGTTAAATCAGAACGTTCGGAGGCATAAAAGTGGCATTTGCAAATTGATTAATTAAATTTATTTATCAAAAACAGTCATTACATATTATAATAATAGTAACCTCCCATATCTTTAATTACGCCATTTCCTTGTTTAAAATGGATGACTATTTAGAACATGGTAATTTTCACATCATTAAATACTTATATTTATCGTACCAGATGCAATTCTTCCCAACAAATCTAAACGGCGAACTATGTTTCAAATAAATAGGGTAGCAAACATGGTACTTTGTAATTTATGTTATTTGAATATTATTATGTATGAGTTTGGATTCTATTTTTTTTTCGTGTGTTACTTGGACTTTTTTGTTAAGGAACAAGTATAATGTCACATGATTATGCATGTTTACAGTATAATATAAACCAAAGATGAAACTGTAAATTTCTTTTTCTCTCGCTTCATACATGAATTAAACACATTGCATACTGAATCACTGAACATTTGATTAGACATATTATTTGTAAATACTTAATGAAATTTGATGTTTTGTTCCTAATGCTCTGAAATTTCTTTAATATGATAGAATAAAGATTTGATGCACAATCCCATATCTCACCATCCCATTATAGTTATAGTTAAAAGTGCTGTAACATATATATTATGTTGTAAACTAATTGTTTATTTGTTACATGTTTATTACCAAAAATGTAATTTTTTGTAATCTGTGTCTATGAAATAAAAAGAAATGTTCTTTTCTGTTCCCTTTTCTAACTGGTTATACCATTTATCACTAAAAATCAATTTGCCAAAAGTACCCACTTCGTCGTCTTGTCCGTTTCTTTCCAAATAAGAACTAATATAAAATAAATAAATAACATGTAATAAATAAATGTTTATAATAAACTAAATTTTACAATTTAAAAAAAGTGGACCAAAATGGTCGGCCAAAACCTAGACTGGGTCGAAAACGGGACTGGGGCCCGATTAAAAAAAAGTTTGGGCCTAAAAAAACTAATTGTAGCGTGTTTTTATTCCTCAACAAAAAACCAAAACCAAACAACAAAATTGCCAAATTTTCAACTTTTTCATGCCAAACCGTAAAGAACGTTTGTGAAATGTGTTGTTTTTTTTTTTTTTTGTTGTTGTTTTTTTGTTGTTTTTTTTCAAATCTGTTTAAATTGCTTTTAACTGGCCCACCAATATATGCATCTAGTACTTAAACAATTAAAGGGAATTACAAAGATCGTTCTTTGTAAAAAAAATATATTTAAAGGGACACTATGCTCAGCAATCAATATTTGTTAATTCTTTAGAAATGTCAAACATGTGTTTAATAGTGTTTGAATAATGGATTTAGAGCTTGTTAGATGTTTAACGCACTGAATGTGCAGTTATGTGACATAAAAGTAGCAAAATGTAAAACAAAGAAGTATTTTGACTTCCATACAAAATACTAACTATAATGATACAAATTATATAACAAAACTTTGGTTGCAAAAGATAGTCAATACATATGGCAAATGAGTATTACTTTGAAATCAGTAACAAGAAACCAAAAAATAAACGTTTTTGGAAAATAAAATAAGTCGCATTTCTTAGGCATAATGAGCCTTTAATAGATATAATCAGTATAATTATACTAATAATCGGCAACATGTGCGTGCATTCAGGAATTAAATAAATAGGGCCGACCGTTAGCCCAAATAGAAATTATTATAATAATTATTAGAATTCTGGAATTTTTGGTGTATGTTCGGTCCTTAAATTTATCCGCCCTCCATTATTTCTTTAAATCTTATTTGGAACCGTGCTTTTATATTTCTTTTAGTAAATTTTTCCCCGCTAATTCAATATAACCTAAGGTTTCATTTAATGAACATAAAGTCAGGACTAAAGCATTTTATTTATAATATTACAAATAAAGTCATACAGGTTCATTTATCGTTTTTAGCTTGAAAATGTCCTGTTCTTAATTTTTCTTCCCTCATTGGTTGCTTGCGTTTAAAAGCAGGCACGGTCTCCAGGATTCATTCTAATTATCATGAAAATTTTACAAATTTATCTAAAAGTGAAATATTGTAAAGTGAAAAAATAAAGAAAAAATACACGCCGTAAACTTCACTTGCAACCTACGGAAAAAAAAACAAAAACAGGTTAAAATAAGGAACATTAGCCCTTCCGCGTTAGTTAAGCAATAGAAATATGGTGAAAATACTGAAAAATTTTAGAGTCCTTAATTTCCCCCGTAAAAAAGTAAATTAAAAATTTTTACCTTGGGAAAACTTTTAAAAACTTTCTTATTTATTTGTATCCCTTTTTCTCAAGGGTTAAAATGTTTCTAAAAATATTTTTGGCTCATTCTGGAAGGACAATGTAAGCAGAACACCCCTGCAAAACTATAACACCTAGTTAAAATAAGCTCGAGAGTAAGGAAAAACCCACAAACAAGAATCTAAAATATGGAGATAGGGCAGGAAAAAAATGTAAAAATTGTTCTATAATGTTTTAAGGTCTATTTGGTACAAAGATAATTATATGGGATATATTTAGTTAAAACATAACACAACAAACCAAGAACAAAATTACCATTTAACAATTCAATAAGTCTCACATAAAATTAAATCTTACCATTGGGTAAAATAGGTGATTAAGGGGAAATTCCCCAAACCGGTGAGTATCGGTTTTCCAAATTGGGAAAGGAGCTTTTTGGCGGAGTTTCCCAATGGAACCGATTGCCCGAGGGTTGGGTTCTAGATTGATAAAGAAAGTGTTGTAAGTCATTACAGAGCAAATCTTCACTGAACCGAATTGTCTTAATCACTTAAATTTTTATCTGACCAATGCATTCAGAGTTAAATGAGGAACGGCACACGCTCAATCCCTTTGTTATAAATTATTATATGGTAAGAAGTGAAAAATTTTTGGAAATCAAAATTACACCTATGATTTATGCCATTTTTAAGTATGGGGTCTTAATTAATAATTTGGGGTTTTCATTACCCTTATTTTTTAGAATTTACTATTTAAATTTTTTGCCTGAAAAAAGACGGTATTCTGAAAAGTTTTGCACCACAGGGAAAAACCTACGCATCGGTCAACTTAGAGTATTCGAGAGTGTATAAGGGAGGAGATACTCGCAAACAGGTAAAGCACTTAGAGTTTCATTAATCCGTGCGGGCAAATGAAAACTTACAATGTTTCTTCTCCAACGTTCGACATAGCTTATTGCCGACTTTAAAGGTTTTCTGTTAACGGTATAAAACAGGCATGAAAAATGTTGGTAGAAACACAGGCTGGTATGAAAAAATCTTGATGAAAAATATTTTGAAACAGTTTGTTATTACAATTCAACATATACATCAAAACCAACCTAACCGATTTTCCTTAATAACACCAATTTCTCCGCAAGTGACCTACGACGAATCCGCTCGAGGATCCAAACCAGCGACCTAAGTATTATAAAGCCGTTGCGGGCGCTGTTGAGCAAGGTTTTAAGATTGAAATCGTTTGCAGTAATGTTTTGAAAATGTAAATTCATGTAAATTACGCATGCAAAATAAATGTAGTCATTTTGAATTAAAAAAAAATTAAAAGGACTAGCTATTAGTCTTCTCAAAGAAACATTTTCATCAACAGAATTAAAATGAAGGTTTAGAAGTATTAACATTGGTTCCAATTGATATTTTGCCCTAAGCTTTCGTTGGTTCAATCAACAACATGTTCCAAAAAAAATTAACAAAAAAGGTTTTTTTTGTAGTTTCTTAAGGGGGAGCGAAGAGAAACATTTTCAAACAAATTAATTGCTTCTCCCTTTAAAAGTAATAATTTAGACCATTTAGTCCGTTTAACCCGTGTAACATTCCGTAATTGAATGTTATTACAAATAATTACGAACGCCGCGCAGCTTCCGGTGAAGCTATGCGGGTCTGTTATACTCTAAAGCGTTTTGGGATCGAGAGAGTTTAATAGAGTTACCGTGATTTGTGACAAATTCTAATTTCGTTTCAAACACTCAATTAGCACTAATGTCTCATATTTGATATTTATTTTCTCCTGGAGGTAAAAGCAAGTAACTTCCATTAAGATACAATATTGTCATCTTTTGCAAAATGCTGTAAAGGCTGTAAGGGCAACATTTATTTTTTAAACTCGACTTTTGTTTTGTAAGGAAAATGGGGAAGAAGAAAAACTGATGTTTATTGCTTCGAATATGATATTTGTTTAAAAATGGATATTATTCCCAAAAAAGACCACATTCAATAATGCTGATTTTTAAGGTCTTTAAATATTGCATGTTTGTTTATTCCAATGAACAAAGTGGGCATTAAAAAGTTCATGTTCTACTGTGACTTACCATCCGACGGCAATCACCTGTGGCTTGACCTCTTTCTGTTTTTTGTTTGGTATCCTGCATTGGGTTCCCTTGGCCGGATGGACCCGATTTTGTATTTTGAGATTGCGTTTCATTAATTGCCAACCCCCCTTGTTTATCTTTTATTTTCATAATCCCCAAATTGGCATTTTCAGGCTGGATAATTTACGGCAACTCATAAATATATAAGTTTAATAATAAAATTTGCTTCGGCTCTTGAAATTCATGGGAAACGTTCCAATTTAAAATTTTTAGGGTCGCCAGGGTGCTTTTTGCCGCCATGCAAGTATTATTTAAAAAGGCTGAGAAAGTTGTGCCCCAAATGGATTTTGAATACTTTTTGAACTAAAAGATTTTTAACACATTTTTTGCAGACCGAAAAAACCGAGTGCGTGTTCTGTGGCGGCCCGTTTCGATTGTTTTTTAGCAAATTAAAGAAAACCAATTAAAAGCAACATTAACGTGATTTTTTTAAGACAAAGCGAGAACAGGGGTGTTGTGTTATTTTTTTCTATTCATAATAAAATTACATTTGAGAAAAAAAGCCATTAAAATATTGTCCCAATTGCGGCAAAAAAAAACTGAATGTTGTCATTTTTATTTTTGAAATTTGGATTAAAAATCAAAATGTTATAAATAATCCTTGCTTTTCATCCACAAAAGCTTAATGGAAAATTATTTGGCAGTCCCCAAGGGGTGTGCATTTTAGCGTCAATGAATTTGAATTGAAAATGGTTTTTTTAAAAATTTAAGTATTTGAAATATGATGTTTTAATTCGTTTTCCAAAACGGTTTTTACAGGGAAAAAAACATTCCATTTAATCCTTGACTTTTTTTTAGATTGGATAACATAAGAATGGGAATTTAGTTTTAACAAACCTTTGAAAAATTTTATTTATAAAGAAGAAATAAATGGTTAATTAAAATTTGTTAAAAAATTTAACAACACTACCCAAATAGAATAAAACTTATAAAAAAAAAACAATGATGAATTTATAGAAGGCTTCAATGGTCCCCTTTAAAGAATTTTTTAATGGTTTACAGAAACAATCGGAATATTTGTAATCAAAAAGAGGGAAAACTTGAAAATCAAAGGAATTCGAAAAGTGTTTTAAACATCCGATAATATTTGGAAAATAGGAACATTTCGAAGGGGCTTATGCAGTTTAAATATTTGATAAATAATTTAGGTATAATGGAAAATATTAGGCTCTAACAAGGCCCTTAGAATCAGGTGGGGCCTCTGGTTTTACATAAGGATTTAAAAAAAAAAATCCAAATCGTTAGGGTCAGACAACTTTTTAAATACAATTGACATACTCTAAATTTTTACTTAATATTTGCAATTTTTAAACAAAAGAAATTTCGTTAACAACAACGGTGAACGAATGGAAATTGTAATTTATTAATTTGCTAATGACCATTTAATTTGATTTCAATGGACTTACCTTAAAATTCTCAAGAGGGAAGACATAAATGGACCGTTGTCGTGTTTCATAACATAAATTATTCATGTAGAACGGCACAAAGAGAAGGATGAATTGCGTAAAAAGTGTTCGACAGGAACCATTATTTTATAAAATTACCCCAGGGACAAGAAAACAAAGCATGTTTATGTACAAACAGAAGTTTCTCGTCCCTTTGTGCACAAGATTATTTGGGGGTAAGGGAAAAAATTAAAGTTTTTCAGTATTTTTGGAACATTTTTCATTTATTTGGCAAAGATTCCCTTTTGGGAAATTTTTATAAAAAAGGGCATCTATTTAAATGTTTTTGAAAAGGGATTTTTGTTATATTTCTGGGACACGACATTGTAAAGGTTTACACTGAAAAGATAAACGAAAAAAAGTTCTTTAAAATTTGTTTTTTTAATTTTTAATAAAGTACAGTAAAAAATTTTTCCCCAAAATTTATGGTTTCCCTTTTTTAAAAATGATTGAAAAGGAAAAACTTTTTCTTTGGGTTTTTTACCCCGGAGGTCCCCCATATTATTTTAAAAAAACTTTCACTACGAACAGTTATTTTGAAAAAAATTTTCCCCCCTTTTTTTTTTTTTTGTTATTCTTCTTGATAAAAAACTTCAGGGGCCTCAGTTCTTTTTTCGTGTTATATAATATTTATTACCCCTTTTTTTGGGTAATGCTAATTTCTCATAGGGCCTCTGGGAGTTATTCTTACTGTTAATGCAAGTGTACACGTGACTACGAATTTTTTAACTGTTACATAGGTAACAGTATTTTTTAACAGTATAAAAATCTGGTACGTGGTCTATTTTCTAAATTAAATTGAAATAAAATGGCCCGCCATTTTTTTCTCGAATTCATTCTTATTTTCGACGATATGGCATCGCCGTAAGTAACTAGTAATTCTGATAAAATTTAGTTCTTTGCACCTAGAGTCCCTTTCGCGTATTAAATATCTTTTTGTTTGGAATAGTCAAACAGGTAACATCCGTTTACAACGGAAGTAATTGTAATGTAAATAATTTTGTGTCAAACTGGAACATTGCAGGACAATTAAAGCACGCAACAGAAGAAAAATTTAAACATTTTAACCAGTGAAACGTTAGACAGATAGAGTTGGTGGACAGACATCTCTGTAGTGATATTATCGTTATTTTCTAAATGCCCTTTTTGTCAAAAACCATGCGAAGAATATTCTGGATGCAGAAGGAATCAGATTTTTCACAGATCATAACCTTATAAATGGGTTAGTGTTTTGTTTTCTGAAAAAAAAAAAAACACCGCTTATTTTATGTTTATGACTGGTAGATATCATCAATGGCCTAAAGAATAAAAGAAAAACAAGCGTCCTCAAGTAGGCCTACAGTGCACTAAATGCGCTTGCAAGGTAAGGACAGTTTTTAGTTATTGCTTCTCTTGGCTCATTTTTGTTACAAGTTAGATTTAGTTGACAAAGTCAGATCATCACAGGTATTTGTTTCGGGGTAATAAAATAAAAAAACACATGGGTTTTGTGGGTAACAGTAAAACATCATCCCTCGTATAAAAACTGTTACCCCTCGGCTACGCTTCGGGTAACAGTATTTTCCTCGGGATGATATTTTTACTGTTACCCTCAACCCATGTGTTATTTATATACTGTTGTATGTGCCGATTAGATTGCAAGCCATTCCCTCATCTCAGCTGGAAATTTACCCTTGAAGCTTGCTGGGCCCGCAACAGATTCTACCATTGCGGCCAAGTGTTGACCTATCCATGCAGTCTTATTCTTCACCCGTTCGCTATTCCGCAAAATTGATTGATTCATTGGGTTTTTATGTCAGAACGAACACTATAAAGGTTACATGGCTACTTTCCAGTTTTACTGGTGGAGGTAGAGCTAATGTGAATCTTCAAGAATTATTACAAGCAC
Organism: Ruditapes philippinarum; assembly: GCF_026571515.1. Classification (NCBI taxonomy): domain Eukaryota; kingdom Metazoa; phylum Mollusca; class Bivalvia; order Venerida; family Veneridae; genus Ruditapes; species Ruditapes philippinarum. Next base: position 323,947 of record NW_026866001.1, on the reverse strand, counting down.
AAGAGGGCACATGAGCAGAACCACCGACATAGTATAAGCTACCTATTTTCAGTATGTACAAATTTGAATTTGTAAATTTTCCTAAATATAGTAATAGTTTTGTTCAGATTTAAAGACGGAGAAGTATATTTAAGATTTATAGCATGGTAAGGATAAATTTTGACATTTCAGGGGATAAAGTTGGTACCTGTAGATTTTATATAAAGAAGGAACTGTAAAACAAAACACGAAACAGTTACTGTTATATTTTATTTATTTTAGTTATTTTTCCAAGGTTTACATAAACATATAAATTTGCTTATTTCAAAATACTGTCGTCAATCATGAATTTGATTCTAAAATATAAAACTCTTTTATTGTTGTTGTTATTGTTTTTGACAGACGAATCCCTAAAATGTTATTTTCAAGTAAAACATATGCATAATAGATATTATGTTTTTGTTCAAGGCCCTTTTTCCGAATATATAAACAATGAGTAAAGAAACTTACAATGTGAGAGAGAAGTTGTACTATCAAAATTATCAAACACTTACTTTCAGTCATTAACTTTGCTTGATTTGAATGAGTTTTTACTCTCCTGCTCATATGATATATCTTTATATACGTAACCGTTTCTTTTAACTTTATCGTATTTAGAAATAACAACACAATGCTTTTTGATTTGTTTATATCATGTAATTTATTCGGCATTCAAAGTGATTAATTGTGAATTGAAAGATACGCGCTACAATATTCAGGTTTCTGTTTTAGCTTCTTTTTTTCTGGCGGCAAAGCATAGACAACTAAGTAAAAAGTAAATTTCACGATTCTATTTTTGTTATTGCTACAATGGAATTCATTTCAAACGTGGATCCTGAGTAGCACCACCAATGTTTCGTTAGCTAGTTTGATAGTTTCCTTACACGAAAAATACTCAAAGTGCCTGGTGGGACTGAAGTATTCAGGACAATGGTTTATGTTTAAATCTATTTAAATCTTTAACAGCGTAAAGGCGATTGGAAAATGATTGTGATTAGTATTTCGTTTTAAGAGATGTTTTGGAAAGTCTGGAAGTTCGAGTATATGTTGAACCCTTTGAAAGTGATTTTGTAAGATGTAAAACACGTTTGTTTACAACAAAAGCAAGCATAATGAAAACTCCCTGACAGGCATTGAGAATGATGAAGATGTACGACAATGCATCAATATTTGTCCATGTATACAGAAGACCAAAAATCCAAGTGGCACCTGTTATAGTGGATAGTTTGGCAAATACACTCAAATCCCTGCGTTCATTTTGTACATGTTTCTGTGCAACAGAAGCTCTCTTAATCTTTATGATAACAATAGAAAACATTACCAAGTTTGAAAATACTACAAAAGCAGTGGGAATAACAAAAGTGAAGTTGATCATACTCTGTGTTGAAATATAACAGCTATCGCCGCCATATCCTAATACACCTGACCTGTAGAATGATGCGGCGATATTAACTGCCACGAAAGATGCTGATATCAGTATAGCAAACATATGATAGCAAATAACCTTTTTGTTTCCAGAATCTTTAGAAACTACTTTTGTTTTAGTAAGGACCCGAAACATATGGAACGTGCAAATATTCATCCAAAACATAGCCATAAGCCAGAAGAAATGAACGCACATTCCTAAAACTAAACACATTTTTGATTTTTTGTCAAGAAGATTCAATCCGCTAACCATGTACAAGACATGCGCAATCAACATAAACAACACTAAAGACATGTTGTTCTTTCCGGGAATTGATTGCCTTAACTGGGGTAGAAGGGAAAATATTGTGAAAGAAATAACAAGGCTAATAATAGACAGAGATGAACATACGATTGATAGAATCGTTGATATTGAGTGTGATAATGATTTAGAAAACGGTGCAGAGGTTATAAATTCCACGAATTCATCTACACAAACCATGACATTTTTATCATAAAAATAGAAATTTTCCCAGATTAAATGAAAGTCACCTGGTTGTAAGACGATACCCGTAATTATTTCAGTCCACGAAAACTCCAAAGACGACAACTTAACTTTTGGACACGGTGTAAGCCAAAGAATGTTAATAGCAGGGAGATCATTAATGCATTTTCTGTAATCATATTTCATTGAACTGAAGACAGGAAACGCCAGAAGATTTTCGTAACCGGAGAAAGAATAATCGTGAATCATTTTATTTCTACATTCTATAAAATCCCCTTCATCGATAGTGCATAATTCTGAATTGTCATTCATTTTGGAAAGTACAGACAGCATGTCAAATACATGTTCATCACCGCCAATTACAAGTAATTGAAATGTATTTGAACTTGCAAAAACTGAAAAGTTATTAGACCGGAAAAAATTCAAGCTTTCATTAGCTTCGTGTTCATGTGCAACTAAAACTTCAACTCTGAAATCATAAAATATAATACTTGAATTTTCAACTTGTTGAATATTTTTGAGAACGGATTTGTCTTTAAATTCTAAATTTGTTTGGATAATCATCTGAATTTTACATAAATATCCAACACTATAGATAAGGCTACTTATGTAATCTTGCAATCCTCCAGACCACTCAACCGCTTCGTTTATAGTCATCGTCTCGAATGGTATTACTCGCATGATTGCAGAGTACATAGTGTTTTCAATGGTATCAAATACTTCTACACATTTGCCTTGAACAAGTTCCATGGTGACCGGGCAAACCATTTTCCTGCAGTCTCCCTGAAACATTAAAACTATACTATTATCTTTTTATCTTTTTACAGCCTTTATGTTGAAGGTTTAAATTCTAAAACAAATTTACTGATCACAGTATCACCTCTTATACGAGTACATGAAAGAAAAATATGATAAACAACAGGAAGGAACTGGAGTGCCATAAACTAAATATCAAATGTTTTCACTGTCTTATTATGAACTGGGGAAAAATCAATAAAATTTACTTCAAAATGGACTAAAAGCTAGAAATACTCGTGACAAAAAATACAATCAAGACATATACATTTCAAAAAGAACATGACAATCGTAATCAAAATTTGAAATTCTAACACGCCCCGCATTTTTCCCTATTGAACATAGAAGAACAGAAAGTGTGTGTTTTTATGCAACAGATGCACAGTTTGACGTTCTATATTTAGACATGTGACGTAATCATTATACACTTGACGTGACCACTAAAAATCCGACGCGCTGAAAATAAGTTCGGAACAAATCAGACGGAAATTTGCTAAACTATCATGTACCGCAACATTTATTTATTAATGTCGTGTTAGAATCGAAATAATATATCCAAAGCAGTGATTTTATCGCTTGATAACATCAGTGTTTGTCGTTCGGTTGCGCATCATTATATACCTCGGGCTACGCCCTCGTGATATAATTCCTCGCATCCGAACTCCAAACAGTGATGTTATTGAGCGATAAAATCACTGTTTGGGATATATTATTTCTTAAATAACACACAACTGATGTACAATAATAACCAAATCCGAATAATTGTCAACATTTTGTACTTTCGGTTTCTGCAACCAAAGTAATTAGTATATAACTTTACTTTAATATCTATAAATTCACTTAACTTAGTTGGAATTTTACCCGATATATTGGGAAAAAACCTAAGTCAGTAACTCTTGTTTTAAATTAGTTTCTTGTTAACATGTTTCTTGGCGTAGGGTAAAACGAAATTCCGCATCTTTCTATTGTATTCGAGGTTCTTATTCGAAGTTCGACTGAAAGGGCCGAGACGATGCGGCTGATTAATGTTATTTATTGGTAGTAGGAGCAATACATCTAGTACTGAAGAATTTTCTAAACGAATAAAAGTTACTTTAAAACAAACACTTTAAATAAAATTTATATAAGAACCGGAAAAACACACAATACATGAGATGAACAATATAAGGAAGGTATCTACCCGTCCGATGCAGTCAGAAGAATTAATAAAGTCACCCACTGTTACTCAAACTAAAATGAAATAAAAATGACAGAAAAGACGTCCAAAACGGCAAAATTGAAATTGTTAAGTCATTTGCTTTATTTATAAAAATCTGGGAAAAATTAATTACTTTATTACATCAAAAGTGCAGACTTGATTGGATTTAGTCTATACATGAGGGATAATGAAAAAGTGCAACATCTCTCACGCTCGCAAGCACCGGCACAAGTGGTACTGAATTTTCAACACTTAAAGTGTTTGAATCAATGATCCCAAAGGACCAAAAAATATATCCAGTCACGAAGTAAGAGAAATACCTTTATACAGCACTACCGAAAAAGTAAGTCGGCCGCCCGAATTAGTAAACAGTTCTGTATCGCATATATAAGTAAATCTAGATTTAAGAATAAAAAATACCGTAAGGACATCGTATATTTCATCATTCGAACACCTGTCATTTGAATAAGGTGACTCGTTTGGTAAATGTGTTCTTTCCTGTTTCAGCAAACCAGAAAATGAAAGTCCATTTCCACCCTCTGTTTTTCCATCGTTTTCGCATTGCAAGTATGAATCGCTTATACCATTACATTCACTGCAGAAAATATTGTTGAAGTATTTGGATTCTTCATTGACATTGTGTAACAATCTGTATAAAGCACACGCATTTTCTACTTGCGGGTTGTAATTTTTCCAAAGTCCTGTTATGTTACATTTTGTTATTGCTGTTGTACAACCGAGATTTTCTATTGATAGTTCAGACTTGAATTCTACATCACAGATGCCATTGTTAATTACTTCTTGAACCATTCTGCTTTCCGACCCACCAGAAGGAATTGATGTGCATTTGAACTTCTTCCTCAAAAATTGTAAGTTATCATGCTCGATTCTATGGCAATATGCACAATATTTGTTCCGGTACACAACATTAGAAATCGTGTTAATGACAGGAGTTACATCATCGAATGTTGCTATGTCACTCAAATAGTCTTTAGAGCAATTCAGTGCAAGTTGCTTGTTTGTTTCAGCCGGGCATTTCGCATAACCAAATACGCCAGATCTTTTAATGAAGCCTTTTGACAGATGCAAAGAAATGCAACTTTTTTGTGATTCTGCACCTACTAAAAATTTAAGGTCATGTTCCGTTATCAAATTATTACCGGATAGATCTAAATTATAAAACAATATATCCGGACAACAAGTTTGTGTGTGCAAACATTGCGGAAAATTGCATTCACATTGATTGCAACAATTTTCGTCTTCAAGGTTCAGCCCAAATGTAAAATTGCACAGCGGCGTGATCGGACATCGCTCAAGTTGCTTTTTAACAACCATTTGTTGAAAGTTATTCTTAAATCCAGCAAGATAATGCTGTGTTTGTGGTTGTACCAAGAGATGTTCCACATCCGCGTGAGTTAGGTAGTTGCCACCTCTAGAATTGAAACACTCTACTGTAACATATAGTCCCACTAAAATAAATGCGAATGATAAATGTGACTTAAGCAACATATCTAATAATGTTCAGTACAGAAATTAAAACGAAACACGTTGTTTAATATTAAATATTCTTGTTGCTAATAACATAACGGATCACCATGTTAGATTCTATTGCCGACGATCAACAAGTGTTCACTATTTATATAAGAACTTGTATGTATCTATTATTAAATGTCAGTTTACACCTAATTCACGTAACTGTAAATTAACCATTGGGGAGTTATTTCAAAATAAACACTCACGATGTTTCAAAGGCTATCTTTCACATTAAAGGAAAGACTGACATACTTAATAAAAAAAAAATATAAATTTTATTAAAAATAAATTGACGTATATGGTCAGGGTTCTCATGACCGTTTACGTTTTTGAATTGGTAATTGATACCATCAAAACGATTCCAGTTAATGGACATTTTAATACTATTTCAAACACCTCAGGACTCATTATCTCTGGAAAAATATGATGTATAATGTTAAACTTTTTTAAATTTATGTTTATGATAAGAATCTTAATGGATTAAACTTTATGTTCCCAAAGTTCAGTATTGATGATAGATACGTCAATGTGTGATAACAGATATGCAGTTAAGATTAAAAAGGGAATATGTTTTTATGTTTCATGATACTTTGATACAGTTATATATGGATTTGATTATAACAGACATTGCAAAAACTAATTTAACGCAAATTTACTAGAGAAACGTTCCTAGCTCAAATAATGTAATATCATCTGAGAACAAAAGTCGCCATTATTCTATCTTAAAGCAAAGAACGAGCGTCTTAAACCATTATTTCTCTTTAAGGAGAACAAATGAAATAAACGACGTTTTATATTAAAGCAAATTAAGAGCGTATAATGGCCTAGGAAAGGTCGGGAAATCACGACAACTCCATTAAACAATCGCATTTCCATAACGTTGTTAGTATTAATAGCCCGGATGTTGCGCTATAGGCCAAGAGGCGCCTTAATGCTATTTGAATAAGCTTTTAGAAATCTGTAAATGGAAATGAAAGCAAGCTTTCCTGAAACGTTCTACCATTTTGTAAAGTAGGGAAGGTTTTAAGTAATTAAGGTATATAATTTGAATGTCACAGTCTCTCCGCATTGTGAGACGTATACGATTTCCATTCAATTATACTAATGTCTTATTTCAACAAACGAAATAACAAAAAAAACTGAAGTTCTTTGAGATTCACTTGGATTGGCAATGATCAAATTTACATTTGTGTAAAAATTTGTTAATATAAAAAAAATGAAAATAAATAGTTAAGAAATGCACTCAAATAAATTACTTTAATCAAAACAAACTGTTTTTGAATGACAAAAGAAGTGTATTTTACGTATTCTTATGGCATCGTGTGTCTTAAAAATAAATCTCAATTGTTTGATTATTTCATTGTTAAGGTTTTCATTCTTATTCTCTAAATTTATTATTTATTTATTTATTTATTTATTTATTTATTTATTTATTTATTTATTTATTTATTTATTTACTCATTCATTCATTTTATTTTATTTTTTTTTTATTTTGTGCTAAACTCAAGATAATTACTGAATTTATTTCGATGTTGTAGCACAAAAAGGTCACAATACTGCTTTTTATAAAGAAAATATCACAATATAGCATGCAGTGAGCATGACTTTCTGTTTATCAAAAAAATATTTTAAAAAAGTTGAATATTTACGAGGCTGTGGTGAGTAATTTTTTACTTTTATTCAACATATTTTAAAGGACACGGATGTTATATTCTTTTCATCAAAAGCTGTTAGATTATGCCAATCGCAATTGTCATTTCATTGTAAATGAGTATTTATGAGTTACGAAAGTACAAATAAATACGCACTTAAAATAATTTAACTAGCATTTCAGAAGTGAGTATACATTTGTGTTATTATACATTTATACGTGTTTGTATATAAGACCAATTGTAATTATTTTACAATGTTTGAAAAATAACGTGTTATCTTATTTTCTGTAAAATAAATAATTTCTGACAAAAAGTATCATCATTATTAAACACTTTTCAGTGTTGTTGTTTTTTCCCAATTTTAAACAAAGTTCAGTAACATTTCTTCTCTTTTATTTCACTGAAATTAGAATTCATCACAGTCAGTTTTTTTTTATATTTGTTTGGCGTCCGCTGTTCTACTGTAAATGTCGGGAGAATAAATAAAGCTTTATTTGCGCATTTTGACAATGCAAAAGCATAATTAGATATTCATGAAGCCTAAAGCACTAGTGATATTTTAGAAGCACTTAAGCACATTTGAATTTGCCATGTGCTTTCAATCAACATCATGTTAATAAGAAAGTGATTTAAAACTCCCCCTTATAGTGTATGCCCAGCTGCTTTAATTTTGGTTTTTAATATATACACGTTATTTGAAAATAAGAAGAGAAACTGCAAGTGTGAACTTAATATTTACTTTACAAAAGAGCATTAGTTTAAACCCTTCGCATAATCAGTCTTTGGGTATTGCGAGTAATTTACACTCAAGAAACAAGATTTCTACCCTAAAAAATGCAAAATATCAAATTTCAAAATAAAGCATACTTACATGTTAATATAAATAAATAATCATGACATTATGTCCCATTTTTTGGCATCCGACATAAAATGGCCGGAGCATATAGTGTTACCCTGTTCCGTCATTCTTTCATTCCGTCATCATCTGTTTCCGTTCATTATCATGGCAACAGTCGCACACATTCAACTCAAATTTGACGTATGGATACAAAAAATGAATATGCAGGTGAAGTTCGAACTTTGTCATGTTCTGATGACTTGACAGAGTTATGCCCCTTGAAGAAATTTTCGGTGTCCGTTTATTATCTTCCCAACAGTTGTACACATTCAACTCAATTTGCCATATATATACGTTAAAGGAATGCTCAGGTCGAGTTCAAATTTGGTCATAATTCAATGATTTTTGGCAGAGTGATGCCCTTTTAATTTTGAAAAAATAATAAATTTTCAGTTTCCGTTCATTATCTTCCCAATAGTTGTACACATTAAACTCAACAAATTTAAGAAATGAATATGTCATAGAAATAAGGAGGTCAAGGTCGAATTTGATCATTGTTTGATTATTTTTTACAGAGTTATCCCTCTTAAACTTTAAAAAAAAGTCAGATTCCATTCATTATCCCCCAAAGATGGATATGCCATAGGGATACGAAGGTCTAGTTCGAATTTGGTCATGGTTCGATAATGTTTGACACAGTCTTCCCTCTTGACCTTTGAAAAAAATAGAAATTTCAGTTTCCGTTCATTATCTTCACATTCAACAAATTTTTTGACATATAGATACATCATAAGAATAAGCAGGCCAAGTTTGAATTTAGTCATGACACACGCTGAATAGTTTCAGGGCCTTGAACTTTGTATAAAAATGGTTTGTGTTAACATTGAACAGAATGAATAATTGGCATGTGCAACACATTTGGAACTTAATATTATTATAACATTTGAAATTTAACTGCATGCGGGCATTCGTTTGTTTTTGTTTTTGTTGTTGTTTTGTTTTTGTAGTTTTTTTGTTGTTGTTTTTTTCAATATTTTTAAAGATTGGGTTTTATTACGGTGTTTGAATGTAAAGGATAAAATATAAATCTGCATAAATATAAAAACACTGCCCAACTCGTTTTGTAAATTGATCGTTACAGGTAAATTCCGAAGAATTAAGTTAATATTTGTCATTTATCGTTCATGCAAAGTAATTTATTAAATTGAAAGGTATTGTGGCAAAATATAAACCTTGGATGGGCATAATGCCTTTTTCTGTTATACGCAATCTTAAAAAAAACCCACATATTTATAAAATATATATATAACATATTAACGATGTTTCTATATTTAACAAGTCTTTATTTACAAAAGAGCTTTATATCTTAACTCAGAAATGCAAAAGCTCCAAGTGTCTTGGGAGAACATATACTGGAATACAATCATTGTAAACCCAAAGTAGCTTTTAGACAGGTCCTAAAAAGCAACACTTACATTTCTGATTTACGTGGAATTTAATTCTTTATCTTTGTCGTTAGGGACACTTAACATCAGTAAAACTGGGCGAAGAGATTCCAATAATCTCCGATCGTCTGACAAATGCTAAATTATCACCGAGTATCCATTAAAATGATCTGGTATTTTTGACTGAATTGTACTTCACAAGACGAGGAAATAAGGCCCTAGTACAAGAGACATATACTGTGTAATTGCGTGGCATTATTTAGATATTCTCAGCAGACGAATAGCATGATTTCTGGATAGAGGAAAGATTTCTAATAGTTTGTATGATATCAAAGATTAGGAAAGGGTTTTGAGAAAGGGAGATTTAGTTAGTGTTGTTTATGTGATACTAAACTTTGAGTAGGATTGTGGAGCCTTCATTATCATATGGTTTGGGACTTTTTCTTTGCTTTTTACTAACCTAAATATACTCAGTACACTTTCAATGAGGATTTAAAAGCTGTATTTATATATAACAGTACAGCTTTTTTCATTGATTCATAAAGGAAAGAAATTCAACTAATAACAATTGAGTTTCTTTTGCATCTTTTAGATATCAATGTAGTCTCTTTTTCACAGAGGTTCCAAAGGGGCAGGGGCACCGAACATTCCAAGCAAAGGAACTAAATTAAAAAATAAAGATTAAATAAAAAAAAATAATCCACCTCATTCAATGATTACAATCCAACAATGTTATATGAAAGGTTAGCTTGGAATTGTAAGACCCTTCCTGCCCTGCGATCCCTTTACAGTCTCCCTGTCTGTGCAGTACGAAATTAAACAAATGGCACCTAGTTCTTTATGCTTTTTCAAACATATTATCTGGTTCTTCTAAATATAGTAGGTGGGATTGTCCGTTCATTTAAGAAATAATATATCCCAAACAGTGATTTTATCGCTCAATAACATCACTGTTTTGAGTTCGGATGCGAGGAATTATATCACGAGGGCGTAGCCCGAGTGATATAATGATGCGCATCCGAACGACAAACAGTGATGTTATCAAGCGATAAAATCACTGATTTGGATATATTATTTCGATTCTAACACGACATCAACAAATAAATGTTGCCGTACTTGATAGTTAAGCAAAATTGCGCCTGATTTGTTTCCGTACTTATTTTCAGCGCGTCGGATTTTTAGTGGTTACGTCACGTGTATAATAATTACGTCACATGTCTAAATATAGAATGTCAAACTGTGCATCTGTTGCATAATAACACACACTTTCTGTTCTTCTATGTTCAATAGGGAAAAATGCGGGTCGTGTTAGAATATAAGATATAGTATTACTAATATTACTAAATGAACGTGTTTAGGACATTTAATTGTCTTTATCATAGGACAAAGCCGATACTAGACACGTGGATTCATATTTGAATATTTGTGACTGGAAACGAGGCCGACTAGTGAACAACGACAAACAAACAAAATTATCTTTTCCATAAAAAAAAAACAAACAAAAAACATAATTGAAATAATTTCTATTTAAAACTCATAGTTTTATTTTACATTTTTGTTTTCAAAAACTAACATGAAACACAGACACGGCTATATTAGAATAAAAATAAGAACCACTAACAATTTATTTTCGCACACGCAGATGCCAGGTGCGTACCCAGCTAATGTGACCCTTTTGCATATAGCGCAAATGTGCGGAATATCAATTTTTTACTACGCCATTGAAAGTCAAAACCTTATGAAATCATATATTTAGCACAAACGCAACCGATTTAAGTTTGTTTAAAGTTTCTCCAGAACCGGAAATAAAATGTTATTTGTGTTCTTTATAAATTACAAATATAATGCGAAATATCATTAAAGAAACTCTATACTGAATTCGATGTGGTAGATTTTAAATCATGTTTAACGCATATTTATGCAAAAGTGTCATTTCTTTATGAAAGATGATTTTAGATTCTTTTTAGAAGGACCTTATTTATTAGTGACGAAATGAGAAAAATGCAACACTTATAGTAAAATTATGTCATTTAGCAGAACAATAATACAAGCGTTAGTATATATTAAGTAAATAGTATTTAATTGAAATGTTCTGTGTTTGTTGTTGTTGTTGTTGCTGTTGTTGTTGCTGCTGCTGCTGCTGCTACTGCTGTCTACCCTTTCAAAGTTTAACGTTTAAGTAACACAAAGCTTATTTAAAAAAATAGCATGGAAAGTAACAACTTTAAGTTGAAAATGAGAATCTTGGCGTAATACATGATTACAAAGGAGCGCTTTTAATTTCATTCTAACGAGTGTAACTTGATATAAATTTAAATGAGCCACAAACCTATTGTTGAATGATGTTTTCTTTTTCAATATTAATATAGTTGTTTTTCATATGAATTAACAAAATTATACCATCTTATATAATTAAGGACACTTTTGTGATATTTAATATCATTAATCTGTTGTGTTTAAGATTTTCTTGCATGATAGAGACACATTAACTGTACTTAATTGATAAAAGTGATCATTTAAGTATCGAATATTTATCTTAAATAGTCTTAAGATGTGATACGATCTGTTGTATTTAATGAGTTCCATATTTGAAAACTATACTGTACAAAACACTTACAATCTATGATACCATACCAACGATGGGACTTTATATATGTGATACATCTATATCGTTTGTCAAGTTGTGCGTCCGTTGGCAAACCCTTGCCTAATATTATTTTACAATCTCCTTGATAATGATATATATAAATCATAACATTTTTTTTTTTAGGATTTTACGTCATAGCGGCAAAGAATAGTTAAACGGTGACTCGAAGCTTTACTGTTGGAGGGAGACCCCTGGTTCCATTTCTTTATTATATCAGGCACAGGTACCTAAACTGGCTGAATAGCTTCCTAACATGAAATTATCCAAAATCTCTGTCGGGACTCAAACCCGCAGCGATGAGGGACTATTGATTTGATATCAACGACCTTTACCACTCGACAACAGAAGCCCATTATGCCAAGAATGTCAATGTAAGTGAGTCGTGTCTTGTATGCTGTTATATATTAAGTACGTGCCCAATTGAATTTGGAATGTTTAAATATAAAGTCAACAATGTAGAATCAGGCAATGATGACAGATTGTTGAGAGATTTTCTTTAAATTTTCAAATATAACGTTTGTTCAATAATTAATGAAAGTGCATTTTTTTAATTGTTTCAACCAAGATATGTGGTTTTAGAAACAAATAAATGGATCTACATTTTAACATTCATTAAGAATTTCAAATTAAACAGCTGTATAAAAGTTTGAACTAATAATCTTATATTTCTTATCTGTATAGCCAATTGTGAACTTTGCACTATTTACTTTATAGCATATATTTCTTTTGCTCAGTATTTTTTCTGTTACCTATTCAACGGGCTTGTAAGATGACTTAGAAATACTTCACAAATGGACATTATATTGATAATAGCTGACGATCTGTCGGTGTGATCGTGCGTTATTGACAGCGTTACCGTGTCATAGAATAACTCAGTCGCCCCTGGGGTTTTACATGCAATTAAAAAGTAATGATAATCTATGGAAAATGGTGGAGTCTTTTACAAGGAAATTTTTATAATACTAGTAACTTGAAATATGACATGGATTGCTCCGCAGTACACTGTTTTGTCAGTATATGGAATGAAAGCCTGAAGGCAGAACGGTGTGACAGGGGGGCGGGGACAATGTCATATACATGTATAGAATAGAACAGCCCTGTATAAACATGAGAATACTAATCATGTTTCGCTTAAGTCACTGTTCTTAAAAGTGGCTTTTGTATAATAGTTCTAATTGACGAATTTGAGTTCAATTAATACATTTACTACATCTTATTGGCCATGCATTGTGTTTTCAACTTTCTTTAATAATAGAACATGATCATAAGTTTGGAAATAAGACACGCGTACTTCAGGTGTAAGCATCACATTTTGCAGTGGTAATTGGCTTAAAAACAATGTCGCTAGAATACTGCAATGGAGATAAATGTATGCTAGTACCAGCAAATAAATTAAGATCATTATAATGTGTGACCAATAATCTTTACTTTTGAAAGACGACACCAGATACTATTTCTGAGAATTATATCAAACAAAGGAAAGTAAACACCACTGGGAAGTTAAGAAAACATGAAAGCGACAGAAATGCATGGAAATTGCATACCCGGTAAATTTGAGTCCGGTCATTAAACTCATGAAATATGAAACCTTTATATTTTTTCTTATAATGACTTATTAGTGTTTATTCTTCAACACTAAATGTGATAACATAAACCAATAATACTGAATAAGTGCAGGTCACAATTTAACATATACTTTACTAAGAATAAAAAGCCCTTTAAGCGGATAGGCCTCGACTGCAATGGATATTAAATAAAAAGAAACGAAATACCAAAACGGCAAAAATGCCATATGGTCGGTTTGATTAAACATTTTCATGGAGGGTAGAGGTAGGTTTAAATCTGACAACGACAGGACATGGTGCGAGTAGAAAGTAGACACATACGTAGATATATTCATACGGCGGCAATCACTACAATATATCTTCTCTATCCATGGCAGGTAATTAATAGGTCATCATCTCTTATTCCCCTTGCAAAGCAAGCATAACATTTAGAAAGAACAATGTACAAACAGTCTCCAAAATGATAACTTAAAAAGATCCTGTCTTTAAAACGGATTTTAACTCCGAAACAGTTGGCGCTAATTTGTTTAAATCCAATGATCACTCGAATTGAATAATTCTTTACATACATTGCTCAATAGTTGCCGTTTACGCTCCGTGACACCGCTAGTGATTGTGAAAAATGGTGATGTATTGTCGGTAAAGCTGTAACAGAACAGATTATAGCGTGGTATTGCATATGGTACGTACTTTTTTTCCCATACCAGAATACAAGAAAATCATCAGTATAGATAGTATAAGCTATGTTTAAGAAGTTTGATTATTGCCTTATTTAATTGAATAGTTTAAACGAGGTTGCCTTGTGGCGGTCGTGAAAGATCGCCCCGTACATGCAATCACTGTTGTTATATTTTCATCCTCAAGGGATTGTAGGCGTTCATTGCTGGTGTCCCTCTCCGTGTCCAATCTGCATATACTATCGGCTAAGGTGGTTTGTTATGACATTGTTACGAGCCAGGCGTAACGAGAAAGAAAAGCCAGCAACAAACTTGAAACAATAACAAATTTATTACAGAAAAATTATCAAAGAAAAATAAAATAACAAATAATCTTTTCAAATACCTGAAGTCCAAATAAAAATTACAAATGTCTAGTCTGATCCTGGAATGATCCTTTTTCAATAGCACAGTTAAATCCAAGTTAAATCCAAGAACACTTTAGAATAAATTCCCACAATAAAATCCACAAGAATAATTAATAATCCAAGCTCCAATAAATCACTTAATTTCCAAGTTGAATAATACTCCAAATATATTGATGACTTAAAAGATTACTGATGACTAAAAAGGTAACTGATGACTTAAAGATCACTGATGACTTAAAAGGTAAGAGTAATGAAAAATGTCTCCTTATATATATTAACTAAGAAGTTTCCAGAAAGGTCTATTATGTTCTCAAGTAATCATAATCTAGCAACTTCAACAATAAAGAACATTCCAGAAGTTTCTATCTAAATATAATGCATGAGTTTTCTACAACAGGTAAGAAAGTTCTAGTACATACATGTAGTTAATGTTCTAAAAATAGAACAATGATAATATTGGAAAAACCAACTGGTCAGATATAAATTATATACATGTAATATGTTCCATACATAACAACATGAATTTATAGAAAATATGGCAATCTTTGTTGACCTTTCCCAAGGCTACAAAGCAAGGGAAAGAAGAAAAAAACATCAGCCATTAAAAACTGATATAACAATATCTTTGAAGACATGCCATTGTTCTCAACAATCAAGGTCTAAATACCATACACGTGTGTTTATTGCAGCTTATTTCTAATAAAGATATTTAAAGCCAATTTTAGACTTACACAAAAGTATCTAACGTTGTTAGCATGCGACTAATTAATCATATAATTAAAGATTACGTGGAAAGTGATAATGTTCATTCATCCCATAATAATTACATTGTTTAGCCAAAGTGTTTAAAGTAAGATGTTACTCTGTCATGTGCTAAACATGGTTTTTTAATCTTAATTAATTTCTAATTAGAACTAATTGGCAGATTAAATGGGCTATTATACAGTATCATATTATGTTGTTTTTTCTATATTTAATTTTAAATAGAAATGAATCGAATAAGTAAGGGGAAACGTCACACGCACATTCTTATTGATTATCATTTTTCTATATTAATTTTATCATTGAACATTATGTTTAACGTAATTAGGCATCACACCTTGTAATGAACTGACAAATAATGTTCACTCACGTAGCAATGACGAAATTTAATACAAAATAATTCACGCTATGTTCACGCAGTCTATTGCATGTAAGAAAACAATTAAAGGCAGAATATGAATTCTAATTGCTATTCCTTTCTGAAATAATCAATTTCGGGATGTGATTTGATACGACAAGCTTTATCATATAAAAATGCAATTTTCTGTTCTTACGAATACCTCAGTTCTGCTGTTTTGGGGTTGTTGTTTTTTTGTTTTTATACACCGGGGGTTGGGGCTAGCTAAGAAAACACAACTTTGTCCGAGTTCATTATAACATCTATTAATCAATCATTAATGGATAATATGTTATTGAGCCCTGCCTATATTTCGTTAAAGAGTCAATTTACTCAGTGTAGTGCTGTTTTCAGCTGCAGACTTTGATAAAAAAAAATGGGCATACTTAACTTAATATATTTTATGTTATCTTAATGTTCTAGTTTGACTTTTGTTAAGATTGTACCCAAATATATAATTTTGCAAAACTTATTATCACAAGTTGGACTTTGTTTAGAAGAATTTCTTTTGTTTTAATAAATTTTAAAATATTCTAAAAAGGATATGCAGGTTTTCTTATGCTTAAATAATCAAAATAATGGATAGTTTTTGTGACAAGTAATAGAAAGAGCACCGAAATACGAGGCTATCTGAATTGTACGAGGGGGCGTAGCCCCCGAGTATAAATCAGATTGCCGAGTGTTTTGGTGTTCTTTCTCTTTTGTATCATAGTCAAACATGACAGCACGTTCCCTGTTGTCATAATACGAAACCCCAGAAAAAATGAACCAATGACAAGCATTTGAATATGGCATTTCTGCCCCTTTCCCTTTCTCTGCCGTCACAATATGTAAACCCCAGCAAAAATGAACCAATCAACTGGCATTATCTGGAGTGCGGGTAAAGTATGATACCTGCACTCCAGTTACCGCACTGTGCATGTATATGTATACGATTTAACTCTGACACTCTGACACATTTTCAACAGAAAGGTCCCCAAAGTATGATACAAAATTTAGATATAGTACGATTTTCCATAAATTTACTTGGTCTCTATCAGCATGATTTGTCCTAAGAGCGGTTGCCCCCCCCCCTTTCACCTTAAATACACGGATACAGTTTGAACACTTCCATTTACTTTTAATTTCATATAAATTCCCAGTAGAAGTAATGCTATTACTCGGCACGGAATGTTTATCCTTTGTAACAACAATTGTCTGAATTTTATGTCACTCGCATATGTCTGCCAATCAAAGTATTCATTTATTTGTGTGTGCTTAGCGCAATATTTATGCAGCCGAAGTTGTGCTATATATCAGTGCATAATTAAATAACTTCCTTTCTTATTTTGTGTTTGTAGCCGTTTTACTTCACAACATTTTCTTTAACATCATTTTTTATTCATTTAAAAAATGAACAAAAAGTGTATTCATAAATTTAATACTAATGTATTAGAACTTTAAATTTTACGCTTTTCATTGGATTACTGATTTATCCGTGAAAATTATATTTGATAATTTCACATGGAAAATTATCAAAATATAATTTCACACTTTTCAATGACGAAACTACTTTTTTAAAGATTTTCCCCATGTGGTACCTCAATTTTATTTTTGCTGACAATTTTGACAATGCCAGGCTGTGAAGAGAAAAACAAAGCAGAAATTGATAAATAACTTTAATGTCAAAAGTAATAAAATGAAGAAAACTTACTTCTATTCATCCCAATTACCAATCACCAAACATCGTTTCTTAATTTTTTTGTTTCATTTTTATAGTCTTAAAAATACATGCCTTCCACGTGCAAAACTGTTCTTGATGACATTTGGGCATATTTAAGTATCCTACGAGTAATAACTGCCGTATGCTTTATGAAAACGAAAAAATCAATGACAGCCATCAACCCAAGAAATAAGTAAACAGCCCAGCGTTCGTGAGGCAGCCTTTCAACAAATCCAAGTTTCCAAGTTTCTAGCCCTTTTTGAATGTTTACACATCTATCATCACTTATTTATTGTCTGTTACAATCCTCAAATAAGTTTTCTTTCTTTTGAAAAGGTGTATGACTAACAGATCTAAATGATATCCCTCTGAATCAAACACAATTATTTTCGAGCTTATTTTCAGCCCAATACTTCTTGTATTTTATGAGAAGTTTGACTAATGCATGTACATAATAGAGGCTACCATTGGGGAAAACATACTTTAATATAAAAGTATATATCAAGGAAATTTCGTTTTAACTTTTTTTAAGCATGACATAAAAAGAAATGTGTTTGTTTGTTGTGTAAGATGCAATTTTCGTTCATCTCGTGAACTTAAGAAACAGTATTCTCACGAGTCATGGAGCCACTCGTGGAAAACTGTTTTTAAAGCTCACTCGGTGAAATAATATTCTATTTTACACACAATCAAACAAATCTCCTCTATGTAATGT
The DNA here is from genome assembly GCF_026571515.1 of Ruditapes philippinarum. Lineage (NCBI taxonomy): Eukaryota > Metazoa > Mollusca > Bivalvia > Venerida > Veneridae > Ruditapes > Ruditapes philippinarum. The sequence goes on along the minus strand of NW_026866001.1, from coordinate 305,687 downwards.
AAATATATTGTATTTGATGATATTTTGTATCATTTTGTATGATAATGTAATCTGTACATGTCAGGATATAGTAATGATCTGTTCATCAATAAAATGAAAATGGCATTACAGGGCACTGTTACAAAGGAGTCACTTTATGCACATTCAGAAAGCAACATTTAAATTTACCAACCCGCCACTTCTCTATTAACAGAGATCTAAATCATATGATATTTAAGTTTAATAATACTTTATTTCAACTATTCAATACATATATAAATGTAAGGTAACATAAATAATACAAAACATTATCCACAAATTGATTTGGCTACATGTTACAACAATATAAGCAACAACCCTAGAGACAAAGTATCATATCATATCATATTTTTCGACACCTCTCATACAATTAACTACTTTAATTGAACAAAGAACCGAACGTCGGATGATAAAAAAGATAAGAAAACATTAATGACAAACAAAAGAAGGAAAGGAAATTATCAGTTATTTAATATGATTATTTTATAGTTATTATATGATATATAATTTATTTTAACTTGCCTTTGTTCTCATGTTAAAAATCTTAAGCCCATTCAAATTCTTTATCAGCTTTTGTGGAAGTAGTCTTATATGTTGTGAAGCACCCTACTTTTATCCTTTAATTGTAGATGACTTGGATTAATTATTCGATTTATCAAACAATGATTACTTTTTCATGCTGAGATGCTTTAAGTTAAATGTTACTTTGTCTTGAGCTAAACATGTTATTTTTTATCCAAATCATTTTCTAATTAGGACTTTACGACCAATAATTGGATAATGGCGTAGTTATCGCAAGAGTTTGTATATGTAATATTACAATCATATTTTAATGAACAAATTTGATTCGGAAACGAGTTTTGAAAGGAGAAGTTATCACGTACATTAATATTGATATTGTGTGCACTAATAATATGATTGAACGTTGTTCTCAATTTAATTAAGCACCTCACCTTGAATATTGTGTTTTAATTAATTCAATTACAACACGTTCGAGCTTGTTGGGGGTATTTGAAACATGTCAGGAAAAAATTAAAGAACTTAAATAGGTTTTAATTATTATTCCTTTTTTACACAATCCTTTCATATTCTCTTGAATCGTCGTTCCTTTTGATATATTGCATACAGTTAAAATCTTAAATTGCCGTACATGTAATTCTACAATCGAAAATACCTTATTCTGTAACTGGTGTATAAAAATATTTCGAATCAATCGGAAATTAACACAAATACACAAGTAATATAAAAAGCAACACCGCTTGTATCTTCCTTGCAGTATCAATGTGTCTGCTTACAATATCTTTATTTTTTACAATTTTGTTATTGTAGATCATCAAATGTAAGTAATTATTGTAATTTCCGTTAATACTTTCCAATTTCATTGAAATTATATATAGACATTTATTTCTGTTTTAACAGAAAAACCTTCTTAACAGCCATTCCTTATTAACAGGGAAACAATGGACAATATTATTCAATGCTTAAAGGGAATAATCTAATAAAGGAGTGTTCTCAGCCTGCATAACTATAATATGATTGGCTTATTAAATTTGTGGCTGGGAAGGTTGCTTAGTAAAAGTCTATATTTAAAGGGCAATAATTATACCATACAAAGATGTACAACATTTTTTTCCCTTTCATGTTTTGAAAAGCGGAGTTGTAAAGTACAAAAATGATGTACAAGTGCATTCGAAGAAAATTCAAGTTATGTAATAGATCAAAATATTTGACAAAGAATATGTCCATATTGTTCAATGGAGTAAAAGATTACAGTGACATCATGCCCATCCGAGGGTATATAGGAAGTGAACGGGTGAAGATCAAAATATTAAGTTTTTCATTTTGCCATAATTCCTTTTGATTCAATAATTAAGTTCGCGTAAACAATAAGTAACAAATAGATCCAAACGAAATTTCTGTAAATATCCATTACATTTTGCCCATAACGTTTAGTTTATAAAAAGAGTGGGACGGTCTTTTTAAATTATAGGCAGATGTATAATTTTATCCTAGGCATTTTCCAATATAAACTGTTGGTCAAACACCATTTTGACAGTCAATCTTTTGAAATATAAAGTCAATGCAGCTCAATTTGACTTAAAAATATGAGCATAATGTCACTTTAAGATAAATTATTGCTATATGTTCATATAATATGATCTCATAAACAAAACGAGAAAAATAATATAAAGAAATATAGATAATAACTTTATAAATTGTTTTCGTCCTATAGCATAAGAGTATGCATAATTCACAAGAACCTATACACCTAACAAGAAATACATGTACCGCATTCATAAAGTAGATTTGTATGCTGTATAGAAGTGTAATAACGAGGAACTGTTATGTTCAATTGATATTGTAAAATAAAATAGGTTCTGTTCTGTTCTGTGAAGAAAATTGTGTCAGGAAAGATACTCAGAAGTATTTAATTAAGAAGGCGGGAAGAAAGCTTGTTGTTCTTGTTTTTTATTTTTGTTTTTGATTTTGGGACTTTTGTATGGTTGTTTTTGTTTTTGTATTGATGATTAAATAGCACACCTTAGCAAAACATCTTTTGATAAGCCTCTTAGTAAAATAATTTTTATTACACAAATGATGACAATCGTTGTTTTATTAGATTTAGAAAACCAACCAATCAAAATAGATCAAAACATATTGTTATATTACAACGTCAATCTTTAGGGACACTAATAATCCATGATTTTACCAAATAGGTATCACAAAGGATCAAATACGATTCAATGGTGTTAATTAAATATTTCAGTGTAAACAACTTGACGTTTTCGGGAGATTTCATAAGACATATAGGCAAAATTAAGACATATAAGCAGAATTAAAACTGTTCAGTAGAATTTCTTTAAACTTGATAGAATTTTTTTGATCGAAAACAGATGGGTGGTTACCTGTCCTTTAATCCGAATTACATTGTATTTACTTTTTGAAGACATTTCAATATTTGCCTATAATATTATGACTTTATGAAGAAAATGTTTTTAAAAATCAAAATCAAAGGAATAATATAATAATGTATATACATGAATTAGAACATACGAGTAATGTGAAATATTATACTTATGTGTATTATAAACATTACTAACTAAATAAAAACTATATTTGCATAAAGATACGCTAGGCATGTAATAGTTTCAGAGTGACTTTTCAAACAAAGTAAAAGACGTATTAGTGTTAAGATTTTTTCCAAAACTCTTCACGGCGGTCAGGGGCGAGTGAATTGAAGATGAGTCGTATCTTGTATGCAGTGGTAGGGTGCATTAAGTATTAGCCTAAAATAATTTAGGATGTTTAAACGTAAAATCAACAGTGAATAATCATGCAACGCATCGTAGATTGATAAATAGAGATTGTCTTCAAATTAGCAAATAACAAGCAAGTACAATAATTAATGAAAGGGTAATTTTTTAATTGTTTTACGCAATATATGTGTATGCTTTAAAAGCACATAAATATGTTTTAACTTCACATGAAGAATTGCAAATTAAACAATTGAACAACTTCGAACCTGATTGATCTTACATTTCTAATCTGTTAAGCCAGTTGTGAACTCTGCACTATTTACTTTATTCTTGAATTTTTTCCTAAGCTCAATTATTTTTCTATAACTTTCTAACGGGCTGTTTAGATGATTTGAAAGTATTTTACATGATCATAGCTGACAATCTTTCTGCGTGATCGTGCGTTATTGACAGCATCACTGTGTCATGAAATTACTAAATCCGCCACTGGGGATTTATATGTAATTCAAAAGTAATGACAATATTTGGAAATTGGTGAATTATTTTACTAGGCAGTTTTTATAAGAACTTATAATTCGTCAATGTGACAGGGATTGCTCCATCTTCCACTTTTTTCCAGTCTATGGAAGGAAGGCGTGAGAGCAGTACGGTGTGGCATTGGACGGAAAAGAAAATCTAAAGATTTGGCGAATAAATATATTGTACAGTCCTGTATAAAGATGAGAATGCCAATGTTTCGTTTAAGGTATTGCTACCCTAATGGGCACTATAAGGAACTAAAAAATTGACATCATGGGTCAGATACACCTGTATGCAACATAAAACAAAGTTTCCGGACGGAAATCAAGCTATGGTCACTTTTCTGAACTCAAGCTAGGATGCTATGAGGGCCCTTTTTAGAAATGAGGAACCTTTAAATAATCTGCAATAACATTCTAATGAAAAATGTTTTCCCATTAATTTTTGGTAGGAAACAAATAGAACCATTCAGCTAACAATCCACATAAGCAAAATTATGGTTTCTACTTAAAAGTCTGTATAAAATGTTACCCTATCCCACCTATTTTTACCATATGTATTACCATTTTCCTACTTAGGGATCCTTATTTAAAAAATCCTTAAAATTTACAAAAAATGAGTGCCTATTTTCAAAGTTTCCCTAAATTTTTAAAGAAGTATATTGGTTGATCTTGTAAAAAATGAATTACTTTTACAGTCTAGTTTTGAGTTTATTACGTCTAGTTTTGATTTTATTACACTTTGAAAATATCAGGTACCATATTTATTACTAGATTTGGCATAATTTAGCCAATAAATACCTATATAAATTGAAAAATCAAAATAAAACACTTTTTACTTTCCAAATGAGACATGAGAGATACATAAATAATGTTAAAAGAAAAAAGAAAGAAAAAAAAGTTGACCCTCCTAGGGAATGAACCCACGGCTCTCATTTTCAATGTAGTTAACAGTAGTTCTAGCCTATTTGAATACTCTTCAAAGCGGAGGTAATGCATTAGGATGGTAATACCTTTAGTAACTACAAATGTATGCTTTAAACATTGATTGTTTGATTACAGTAATAAATGTGTAATTTCTTTCAGTTTATTTATGCTTATGAATGATTAGACATTGATTAAATACTAAAAGTTTAACAGCTGAAAAAACGTAGCGCTAAATGTGCAGTAATGTGTCGTCAAGCCTTCAAGGTAGCAAACTTTTGACAAATTAGTATTTTAACTTCCACACTATAACTATACATTTCTTTATTTCACTTTATTTTATTTCAAAATTGCATGTATATATATAAGTTATAAACAAGCTTTATATGTGTATTATGTCCGTTATGAGGTCGATATTATGACATTATATGAGATAAATTTATATAAACTTCCGATTTCTAGTGTTTTGCAAGAATATAACGCTGGGAACTTGTTACTTTTCAGATGCTGAATTCTTATTCCATATGGCAATCTTTGCTGAGCTTTTCCGAGACTACAAAGGAAGAGAAAAAACATCAGACATTAAAAATCTGATATATCAATATTTTTGGAAACATGTCATTGCTCTCAACAATCAGGGTATATGTACCATACACGTGTGTTTATTGCAGTCTTATTTTTGATTAACTATTTTGAAGCCAATTTTAGTCTTACAAAAAAAGTCTCTTACGTTGTTAGCATGCTACTAATTAATCATATAATTAAAGATTACGTGGAAAGTGATAATGTTCATTCATCCAATAATAATTACATTGATTAACCAAAGTGTTTAAAGTAAGATGTTACTCTGTCATGTGCTAAACATAGTTTTTAATCTTAATCAATTTCTAATTAGAACTAATTGGCAGATTAAATGGGCTGTTATACAGTATCATATTATGTTGTTTTTCTATATTTAATTTTAAATAGAAATGAATGAGTTAGGGGAATCGTCACACGCACATTCTTATTGATTATTATTTTTCTATATTAATTTTATCATTGAACATTATGTTTAACATAATTAGGCATCACACCTTGTAATGATTTTTTCTTCATAGAACTGACAAATAATGTTCTATCACGTAGCAATAACGAAATTTAATACACAATAACAAAATAATTCACGTTATGTTCACGTCTGTTGCATGTAAGAAAAATATTTAAGGCATTCTAGTGGTATAATTAGTAATTCACAAACAATTTCGGGACGTCATTTGATGGAATATGCTATCATATTAAATTGTAATCTTGTGTTCTTACGAAACCTCAGTTCTGCTGTTGTTGTTGTTTTTTGTTTTGTTTTTTTATTTTTGAGGACAGACCAAGGGTTAGAGGCTAGTTAAGTAAAACCCAAACTTTGCCCGAGTTTCCTTTAACATCTTTTAGTCATTGATGTATTATTTGTTATTAAGTCATGCCTATATTTCTTTAAAAGTACTACAAGTAAATAAAAATAAAATTGTACATAGTTTTTTTCTGGCGCAAAATATGGCGTGTTAAGTTGTACATTATTGTCTTGAGTAGCAGCAACATCTAACCGATAAGTATCGAGGCATCTACTCACATTATTCTAAATTTCCGTGCATTTTTATGTTACGTAGAGCATTACGAATGCTAAGGTTTTAACAGATTTATTAATTAAAATAATAAAACATTATTCATTTATTCTCTCTAAAGAAAGCGAAGCCTGCTTAAAAGTTTTTGAGAAACAAAGGAAAATGTTATTCAATGCTTACGGGGGAAAATCTACTTAAGAAATATCCTCATACAATGAATGAGTGAAGCCTGCATAACTATGATTCAATTTGTTTTTTAAATGCTTGGCTGGAAACAGAAATGTTGCCAAGTAAAAACATAGCTTTTAAGGACAATAATGAAATCATGCGAAGAGGATAATAGTTTTTATTTTTAATTATAGCAGAAGGGGAATAAGAATTCAACTTATTGCCCGTCTCTGATACAAATTACGGAATGTACATTATATATTTTTATCTCTTATATATACTTGAGTAAATTAAACTTAACAAGGAAAAAATGGAAATGATGCATGAGATATGTACAGTTAAATTTTACAGAAATTGAAAATTGTCAGATGACTTTTAAAAATCTGGAAACAAAGTTTATGGTGTGTATAAAGTGTTATTGTATAACACTTCCAAACAATGTTCGTGTTGATCTTCATATATAACAATTATTTTAGTCTTTATTGCATTCGAGATTGAATTGAAAAAAGAAATGCTGTTTCTCGGCAATTTGAATTTTGTTATGTAAACTCCCGGATTTAAACAAAATCAAACAAACAAACAAACAAAAACACAATTTACCATTAAATCTCCTGTCGAATTTGATTCGCCGGTGTAAACAAACATATTTGTTAAGTACTTCTTTAAGCACTTGTAGATAAATACTTGGTTACCTCAACAGAATGAAATGTTACGCTTCACTTGGTGATGCTATACCTTGACAAACTCGAAATGAAGTCAATCTGAAATCTTAATGTATTATATGCAGAGAAAATGTAATTTTCATCAAAATTAGTATGATATCCCGCAGTTAGTGCAGATGTATTCTTTTCCTATTTTATAAACTAAGTTTAAAAAATTAAATCAAATTAATCCTTATTGTACATATGAAAACAAGAATACACGTGGCAGTTAATGGTGTACACTTTTCTTCCTTGATATCTTATGGACAACACTTTTTATCATATTTCCTGCAACTAAAATTAAAAAAGAGTCAATTTAGTAAGTTCAGTGCAGTTTCAAATGCCAGCTGAAGACTTTGATTAAAACATGGACATACATAACTTTATGTTGTTATTTTATTCTTATGCACCAGCATGACTTTTTTTAAGTTTACACCAAAATATATAATTTTTCAAACATAATCAGCACAAGTGAGAGTTTGTATAGAAGAATCTTGTTTGTTACAATTAATTTTGAAGTATTCTATAAAAATAGATATTTAGGTTTCCTTAAATAATAAAATTTGCTTAAATGATTATAATAATTGATAACGGAAAGCTCTTGTTACAAATTCTTAGATATAATATGATTTTCCATAATTTTTTCAGTTGTTCTTTGACAGCATGATTTGCCCTAGGATCCATATTTAGCAAGCGATTATCCAACCCCCACCACCCCCCCCCCCCCTCCCAAAAAAGAGACTTTCTCCTAAAATGTACGGATACAGTTTGATCACTCCCATCAACTTTTAATTTCATATAAATTTCCAGTAGAAGTAATGCTATTACTCGGCACGAAATGTTTTATCCTTTGTATCAAAAATTGTCTGAATTATATGTCGCTCGCATCAAGAATACAGTGATTGTCTGCCAATCATAGTGTTCATTTATTCGTGTGTGTTTAGCGCAAATTTGCAGCGGAAGCTGTGCTATATATCAGTGCATAGTTAAATGACTTCCTTTCTTATTTTGTGTTTGTAGCCGTTTTACTTCACAACATTTTCTTTAACATCATGTTGATTCATTTAAAAAAAATGAACAAAAAGTGTAGTCAAATTATATTACTTATGTATAACAATTTTGTAATATAAATATATTGTATGTAATGATATTTTGTTTCATTTTGTATGAATATGTACTCTTCACATGTCAAAATAAAATTATGTTCTGCTCATCAATTAAGTGAAAATACTGTTATAATAGTAGTCAAACAAACTGTCAATTAATGCACATTCAGAAAGCAACAATTAAATTTACCAACCCGCCTCCTCTCAATTAATAGAAATCTAAAGATCATATAATACTTAACTTTAATAATACTTTATTGCAACTATTCAATACATAAATAGATATCAGGTTACATGAAAATACACAAACAAATATTCACAAATATATTGGGCAACATAATTATTATAACAACATAAGCAAAAACCTTCCCGACAAAGTCAGAGTTTTATATAATACTTTTAGGCACCTCTCATACAATTAACTACTTTAATTAAACAAAGAACCGAATTTCAGATGATAAAAATGATAAGAACCTATTTATGACAAATTGACAATCAAAAGAAGAGAAAGAAATTATCTGTTATTTAATTTTATTATTTTATAGTTATGATTTATAAATTCTTTTAACTTTCCTTTGTTCTAATGTTACAAATCTTAAGCCCATTCAAAGTCTTTATTAGCTTTAGTGGAAACAATCTCATGTGTTGCTTAGTACCCTACAAATTTTATCCTTTAATTGTAGATGACGTGGATTAATTATTCGATTTATCCAACAATGATTACTTTTTCATGCTGAGATGCTTTAAGTTAAATGTTACTTTGTCATGAGCTAAAAATTTTATTTTTTATCAAAACCATTTTCTAATTAGGACTTAACAACCAATTGAAGGGATAATGGTGTAGTTATCTCAAGAGTTTGTATATGTCATATAACAATTATACTTTAATGAACAAATTTGAAATGGAAACGAGTTTTTGCAAATGGAAATCCTCACGCACATTTATATAAATATTATATAAATGTAAGGTTACATAAATAATACAAAACATTATCCACAAATTGATCTCGCTACATGTTACAACAACATAAGCAACAACCCTACAGACAAAGTATCATATCAAATCATATTTTTAGCACCTCTCATACAATTAACTACTTTAATTGAACAAAGAACCGAATGTCGGATGATAAAAATGATAAGAACATTTTAATGACAAACAAAAGAAGAAAAGGAAATTATCGGTTATTTAATATGATTATTTTATAGTTATTACATGATATATAATTTATTTTAACTTGCCTTTGTTCTTATGTTAAAAATCATAAGCCCATTCAAATTCTTTATCAGATTTTGTGGAAGCAGTCTTATATGTTGTTAAGCACCCTACAAATTTTATCCTGGAGTAATTATTTGATTTATCCAACAATGATTACTTTTTCATGCTGAGATGCTTTAAGTTAAATGTTACTTTGTCATGAGCTAAACATTTTATTTTTTATCCAAATCATTTTTTAAGTAGGACTTAACGACAAATTGAATGGATAATGGCGTAGTTATCGCAAGAGTTTGTATATGTCGTATATCAATTATATTTTTAATGAACAAATTTGAAACGGAAACGAGTTTTGAAAAGAGAAGTTATCACGTACATTAATATTGATATTTTGTGTACTTATAATATGATTGAACGTTGTTCTCAACTTAATTAGGCACCCTATGTGTTTTATTTATTCAATTACAACACGTTCGCGCCTGTTGAGGTATTGCATGTCAGCAAACAATTAAAAATTTGAATAGGTTTTAATTGTCATTCCTTTTTTACAAAATCCTTTCATATTCTCTTGAATTGTCGTTCCTTTTGATAAATTGCATACAGTTAAAGTCTTAAATTGCAGTTTCATGTAATTCTAAAATCAAAAATACCTCTATTCTGTAACTGTGTATTAATACATTTTGGATCAATCGAAAAGAAACACATACACATATAAAATATAAAAGCAACGCCGCTTGTTCAGCAACAGTATCAATGTGTCTGCCAGCAATATTGTTATTTTTCGCAGTAATGTTATTGTAGATCATTATTCAAATTAAAGAATATCATAATTTCCGTTAACACTTTCTGATTTCATGTATATAATATTAAACATTTATTTCTCTTTTATAAGAGAAAAAATCTTAAAAGCCGATTTCTTATTATCAGGGAAACAATAGACAAAATTATTCTATGCTTAAAGGGAATAATCTAATAAAGGAGTGTTCTCAGTCTGCTTAACTACAATATTATTTCCTTATTTATTTGGTGGCGGAAAACAGTAAGGTTGCTAAGTAAAAGTCTAGCTTTTAAAGGCAATAATGATATCATACAGTTTTTTTTTCCTTTCATGTTTTGAAAAGCAGACATGTAAAATACAGCATTGATTTACAAGTGAATTCCACAGAAAATTCAAGTTATCTTCTTGCCTCTTTATATTAATAGATCAAAATATTCGACAAAGAATATGTCCATATTATTCAATCGAGTAAACGATTCAGCTAACTTTTTGCTTTATGTCCATAGAACATGATCTCATAAACAAAGCGTGAAGAAGTATATAGAAGAATATAAATAATAAAAAAATATAAATTTTGTATTTTGGTATAAAAGCTTAAGAAGAAAACTAAATATTTGAAAACATAATAAGTTATTATTAGTCTTAAGCTTACATGTTTTAACATATTCTTTTCTCGAAAAATGACATTATAATAACATACTGATTGTATAAAGGAATCGTTTTCGTCCAACAGCATAAGATAATGAATAATACACTAGAACTTAATGTATACCCCTAACAATAAATAATTACCACAAAATACATGTACCGCATTCATAAAGAATATATATATATATATATATATATATATATATATATATATATATATATATATATATATATATATATATATATATACTGTTATGTTCATGTCATATTGTATAATGAAATAAGTTCTGTTTTGTTCTGTGACAAAAAACATAATGTGTCAGGAAAGATACTCAGAAGTATTTAATCTTTTGTTTCAGCAAAGGTACGCCTTGTGAGATAGGCGGGAACAAAGCATGTTGTTGTTGTTTTAAGGAACTTCTTACAGTTGTTTTTTGTTTTGATGCAAATAAATACCATTCAATTAATAGCGTACCTTCGTATTAAAAAAAACCTTTTGAAAAGCCTCTAGGTAAAGTTATTCTTATTACACAAATGATGCCAATCGTTGTTTTATTAGATTTTAGAATAACATCCAATCAAAAACGGTCAAAACATATTGTTTTACATAACGACATCAATCTTTAGGGATATTAATAATACATGATTTTACCAAATCCCATGTGATAATAGGATCACATGTTAATTAGTTATTGCGGTGTGAACACGATGACTTTTTAAATCGGATATACAAGTCTTGTTATTTAATAAAATGAACTGTTAATAAAGTTAATTATTTACTTTGAAGTGTTATTTGAGCTGTTTTATAGAAATAGATTTTTAAAAAAGCATTGCAAAATAAGTGGTCTTTAATACGTATATCTGCTCTAAGTCTTTCTTAATATTTTATTTTCTGATATGCGATATAAAATATTCCGTTAATTATATCAAAAATATTATTCTTCCAAAGTTAAAACATAACGCTTTGTTCGTCTTGCGTCTGTTGTCATTTCTTTGTCTGTAATTATTTTACAATCTCATTGAATAATTGTTATGAGATACGTTTTTATCTCAGACCAGACCTTAGTTTGTGATACAGAACCTAGGGAATGAATAAAACAAATGAAAGTTAATTGCTCGAGCTAAGAACATTTTGTAAACTCTATAACTTTAGCCCAGATTGAAGGGTTTTTATACAACTTTGATTGAACAGACATAACTTTTATATAACTGTCAGTCCGTTCGATTGGAATTTAGAAATCGATTGTCGGCTCTTAACTTATGAACCGTTTGAGGACTGCTCCGGTTACTTAGAGCAATATTTTATCTCAATGAGATGATGAAATGTAGAACACGTTTTTAGCCATTTCAAACAATTTATACAATTGAACGCGATATGTTTGATCTTCACTTTCATTTCTTAAACAGTTTTTTCTTCTTTTTCTGATAAAGTATCTTCATGATGCTTGGTCCAATTCTTTATTCCATTCAGATTGTGTGTTAACTTCCAATTAATGCTTTCTGATGTTATAGAATTTATGATAGTTCTGCTTCGTCAAAATAAGCAATCATTTTCTCGCGGTGAAATATGAAAACACAGATCATCAAGGAAGTTCGGCTTTTAATTAACCCATCCCCCAACACAACACAGCAACACCGGACTACGGGAAGAAGCCTAGTTGGACACCAAACAAATCAGAGGAGGGCAAAACACGGACCGGTAGTCATCGTAAATAATTCGAAAAGTAAACTTTCTATTTTATTGACGTCTTGTTTGACTGCCATTAAAACACATGTCATTAGATATTGTGATAAAGTCTATGAAAACACAGGAAAACATCTCTTTTGGTCAATTAAAAATTCTGGTGAAATCTTGGATAAATTCAAAATTAATAACTTTCAAGCTTCAACTGTCAGTACATACGATTTTTCTACACTTTATACAACTTTGCCACATAAATTAATCAATGATAAACTAATTTCCCTAATTCAGAAAACTTTTGCAACGGGAAAAGTTACCTTTCTAGCATGTAATTCTAACAAAGCTTTTTTTACTAACGGTATTGTTAAACATTATACTATGTGGACCTGTGACGAGGTTTGTAGAGCACTCTCTTTTTTTTTAGACAACATTTATGTCAGGTTTGGTAATACCCTATTTAAACAGATCATAGGAATTCCTATGGGTACTAATTGTGCACCCCTGGTCGCCGATTTGTTTTTGTACTGCTATGAAAGAGACTTTTATTTTGAGTCTCTCTGAAGAAAACAACAAGATGTTATAGCCGCATTTAATAATACTTCCAGATACCTTGATGATATTTTTAAATTTAGATAATCCTTATTTTGATCAAATGGTGTCTGACATTTATCCGCATGAAACTACAACTTAACAAAACGAACTCTTGAAATTTTAGTACATCATTTTTGGATCTTCATATTACTATCAACAACAATTCTATTCACACGAAAATTTATGATAAAGAGATGACTTTGACTTTTGTATAGTTAATTATCCACATTTGGATGGAGACGTAACCCCATGCAACATCCTACGGGGTTTATGTTTCTCAGTTAATTAAAAATTCGCTAGAGCTTGTAACAAACGTAAAGGATTTCAACGAGCGGAATATTTTTATTACCAGCAAGCTTCTAAAACAGGGCTACCGCTATCATAAATTACGGAAATATTTTTTACTAAATTTTACAATCGTAACTTTGATTTAATTTCTAAATTCAATAGTGATTTAAAAAACTCTTTCTGCGACAAGGGATTAGCCAGCCTGGTTTTATATGGCGATAATGTGGTTTTACAAAACTTCGTAAAGATTTTGGGTCATGGTAATTTTTCTGCTGTTTTTTGCTAAAAATCATTAAACGTTTTATTAAAAGAGGTTATGACCCTACTATTTTAAGACATACTGCATGTTTAGTGTTCAACCCTTTTACAGTTGGACACTACGCTTTCCTCTTTTGATTGCATCTGACGGACCAAGTGGGAGACTCTATGATGGATAGTTCGTAAAGCCCTGTGGGACTGATTGTCTTAATGTTTGTCTTCTGCCTTGCTTCGTCGGGCCCTTGTAGGTGATTTTCTTGTTTTGCTCTGTCTTCCTTTAGGACATTGAGTACTTTTGTTATGGTCATTGGGTTTACTTTTATATGTTTCTACATGATCATTTTAGTGTTTTACTTATTTTACCTTTTGTAACCATGACAACTGTTTAGAATTTCACTTGGCGGGGATTCATTTTATTTACACTGTCTCGTTTATAGGAACATGGTGGGGCTAAGAGCGAGGTTTTGGTGCACCATTTAACCGGTTTAAACTCCCCAGCAGTCATTATTATGCTGCTGACCGTTCCAAGGCGGCGCCCCACTGTGTTCCTTCAGATGTTGTCTATGTTGTTTCATACTGTTTTGGTGACACTTTTGCTTGTGTCCCTTGTTGTTTTCTCGTCTACGGTAAGTATCTTCCCATTGTCTCTAGTTTTTATTTCTTTGATTAAACCCCCCCCCCCTTCCCGCCGTCTCCTGTCCCCTTCCCCTTTGTGGGCCTATTATTATTTTCTTTGAATTCCAAATCAGTTACAAATTATTTATCATTTAATGATTAACGTGTCGTTGCCCTGTCCTTTTTATGTTTGGGGTCCGCCTGGGCTCCTTGCCATTGGTTCTTGTTGCTGGGTCATGGGGGGGTTGCGTTCATTGAACGCCGCCTTTCCTTGTTGATCTTGTTTTTCATATTTTATAAATGTCGGGACTAATAGATATTATATTTCTCATATGCTTAGCAAATTGTGAACTTTGCACTATTTACTTTATAGCATATGCAACATTTAATTCAAAGCATATATTTTTTACACTCAGTAATTTTTCTGTAACTATTAAACAGGCTTGCTAGATCAGTAAAAGGGCAATATATTGATAATGACTAAGATCTTTCGGTGTGATATTGCGTTATTGACAGCGTTACCCGTGTCATTGAATAACTCAGTCGCCCCTGGGGATGTATATGTAATTCAAAAGTAATGATAACATATTGAAATTGGTGGAGTCTTTTACAAGGAAATTTTTATATGAAATTGAAATATGTCAATATGACAGGAATTGCTCGACATTCCACTGTTTTGTCAGTGTATGGAATAAAAATTTGAAGGCAGGACAGTGTGACAGACATTCTGTTTTCTCTAATCAGTTTATATTAACTTATTCATTAATAATTTGACAAATTAAGTACCAATGATTTTCTGATCGAAATTAAATCGATCTATCGTAACCCTTTTACAGTTGGACACTACGCTTTCCTCTTTTGATTGCATCTGACGGACCAAGTGGGAGACTCTATGATGGATAGTTCGTAAAGCCCTGTGGGACTGAATTGTCTTAATGTTCGTCTTCTGCCTTGCTTCGTCGGGCCCTTGTAGGTGATTTTCTTGTTGCTCTGTCTTCCTTTAGGACATTGAGTACTTTTTGTTATGGTCATTGGGTTTACTTTTATATGTTTCTACATGATCATTTTTGTGTTTACTTATTTAAAACGCTTTTGTAACCATGAACAACTTTTAGAATTTCACTTGGCGGGGATTCATTTTATTTACACTGTCTCGTTTATAGGAAACATGGTGGGGCTAACAGCGAGGTTTTGGTGCACCATTAACCGGTTTAAAACTCCCCAGCAGTCATTATTATGCTGCTGACCGTTCCAAGGCGGCGCCCCCACTGTGTTTTTCCTCAGATGTATGTCTTATGTTGTTTCGTACTGTTTTTTGGTGACGCTTTTGCTTTTGTCCCTTAATGTTTTCTCGTCTACGGTAAGTATCTTCCCCCTCATTGCCTCTAGTTTTTATTTTCTTTGATTACTCCCACCCCCTCCCCCGGTCTCCTGTCCCCATTCCCCTTTGTGGGCTCCTATTTTTATTTTCTTTTGAATTCCTAATCAGTTACAAATTAATTATCATTTAATGATTAACCTGTCCGTGGCTCTGTCTTTGCCCTGTCCTGTTTTTGTTTGGGGTCCCCCTGGGCTCCTTGCCATTGGTTCTTGTTGCTGGGTCATGTGGGGGTTGCGTTCATTGAACGCCGCCTTTCCTTGTTGATCTAGTTTATCATATTTGATTAAAATGATCAGAATCTTTTTATAATAGCCTGCACATACAACACTACATACGCACCATCTGATCATGGTCTTCACTGCTTAATAGTCAGTTAGTACATATACATTATCTTAAAATGATGATAAATGTTTTCTTATGATTGAAAGATGGCTAGGTATATAACATATTAAGCATGTTAATAGTTATATAACAAATAGAGGAATTTGATTTCAATCAATACATTTGCTGCTTCTTTTTGACCATGCATTGTGCTTTCAACTTTCTTTAATAATAGAACATTAGGCTTGGTTTGAGGTTTAAATCTGGCAACGACAGGACATGGTGACAAGTAGAAAGTGAACATATACTTAGATGTTTTCATACGGCGGCAATCACTACAATATGTCTTCTCTATCCATGGAAGTCATCATCTCTCACTCCCCATGAAAAGCAAGCATAACATTTAGAAAGAACTATGTACAGTCTCCAAAATTATAACTTAAAAAGATCTCGTCTTTAAAACAGATGTTAACTCCGAACAGTTGGCGCTAATTTGTTTGAATCCAGTAATCATTCGAACTGAATATTCTTTACATGCATTGCATAATAGTTGCCGTTTATGCTCAACCGTGACTAGTGATTGTGAAAAATGGTGATGTAGTGTCGGTAAAGGTATTCGCCTTACTTTTGCTGTAACAGAACAGATTATAATGTGATCTTGCAAACAGTATGCACGATTTTCCCATACCACAATACATAAAATCATCGTTACTGATTCATTAGCTATGTTTAAGAAGTTTGATTATTCCCTTATTCAATTTCAATAGTTTAAACGGGGTTGCCTTGTGGCGGTCGTGAAAGGTCTCCTCGTACATGAATTAACTGTTGTTATATTTTCATCCTGAAGGGGTTATTAGGCGTTCTGTGTTGGTGCCCCCTTCGTGTCTAGTCAGCATATACCAGTGGCTAGGACAGTTTGTAATGACATCCCGTCAGTTATTTTTCTAATGCTGAATCCATGCAATCTTTGTTGACCTTTTTCAAAGACTACAAGGCAAGAAAAAATAAAAAAAATAACATCAGCCATTAAAATCTGATATAGCAATTATTTTGGAAACATGTCATTGTCCTCAACAATCAAGATCTAAAAACAAAACACGTATGTGTATTGCAGTCTATTTTTGATTAACTTATTTAAGGCCAATTTTAGTCTTACAAAAAAGTATCTTACGTTGTTAGCATGCTACTAATTAATCATATAATTAAAGATTACGTGGAAAGTGATAATGTTCATTCATCCCATAATAATTACATTGATTAGCCAAAGCGTTTAAAGTAAGATGTTACTCTGTCATGTGCTAAACATGGTTTTTAATCTTAATCAATTTCTAATTAGAACTAATTAGCAGATTAAAAGGGCTGTTTTACAGTATCATATTATGTTGTTTTTCTATATTTAATTCTAAATAGAAATGAATAAGTTAGGGGAAACGTCACACGCACATTCTTTTTGATTTTTTTTATATTAATTTTATCATTGATCATGATGTTAAGCAGTACGCCTTATAAGGATCTTTTCTTCATAGAATTGTTAAATAATGTTCTTTCAAGTTGCGGTTACGAAATTTAATACAAACTAATTCACGCTATGTTCACGTCTGTTGCATGTAAGAAAACATTTAAAGGAATACAATGGATTCTAGTGGTATAATTATTAATTCACAAACAATTTCATTTGATGGATAATGCTATCATATTAAATTGTAATCTTAAGTTCTTGTTCTTTGTTTGTTTGTTTTTGTTTTGTTTTGGGGTTGTTGTTGTTTTTTTTATTTGTTTTTTGTGTGTTTTTTTTTGTTGTTTTTTTTTTTTTTTTTTTTGGGGGGGGGCAACTATGTCCGAGTTCCCTATTCCATCTTTAAGTCATTGATGGATTTTTTTTACTTACTCATGCCTATATTTTCCAAAAGTACCACAAGTAAATAAGCATAAAATTGTACATAGTTTTTTTTCTGACGCAAAATATGGCGTGTAAAGTTGTACATCATTGTCTGGAGTAGCAGCAAAACCTCACCGATAAGTATCGAGGCATCTACACACATTATTTTTAAATTTCCGTACATTTTTATGTTACGTAGAACATTACGAATACGAAGGTTTTAACAGATTTATTAATTAAAATAATAAAACATTATTGGTTTATACAGAATTTATTTTAGTTCGATTGAGTAGGAAGCTATAAGCTTATAGACACACTTTCGAATTCGTTCCTGGAACCAACCAGTATTGAGCAATGAGTGTAAAGTTTCTTAAACGACGACTTACCCTTGTCTGGTTTTGAACCCATGCGGCTAGCGATCATTAGGTTACTAGTCCGACGCTTTAACCATTCGAATTAAACATTATTCATTTATTTTCTCCTAAGAAAAAGAAGCCTGCTTAAAGGTTTTTGAGAAACAAATGATAATGTTATTCCATGCTTACGAGGGAAAATCATCTACTTAAGGAATATCCTCATACAATGAATGAGCGAAGCCTGCATAACTATGATTCAATTTGTTTTTTAAATGCTTGGCTGGAAACAGAAATGTTGCCAAGTAAAAACATAGCTTTTAAGGACAATAATGAAATCATGCGAAGAGGATAATAGTTTTTATTTTTAATTGTAGCAGAAGGGGAATAAGAATTCAACTTATTGCCCGTCTCTGATGCAAATTACCGAATGTACATTATTTATTATTATCTCTTATATATACTTGAATGAATTAAACTTAACAAGGAAAAAAATAGAAATAATGCATGAGATATGTACAGTTGAATTTTATAGTATTTACAAATTGTCAGATGACTTATAAAAATCTGGAAACAAAGTATATGATGTGTATAAAGTGTTATTTTATAACACTTCCAAACAATGTCCGTGTTGATCTTCATATATAACAATTATTTTAGTCTTTATTGCATTCGAGATTGAATTGAAAAAAAGAAATGCTGTTTCTCGGCAATTTGAATTGTGTTATGTAAACTTCCGGATTTAATCCAAATCAAACAAAAAAACAAACAACAAATTTGCCATTAAATCTAATAGAATAGTTCTCCTGTCGAATTTGGTTCACCGGTGTAAACAAACACATTTGTTAAGTTCTTGTAGATAAATGCTTGGATAATACTCAACAAAATGAAATGTTACGTTTCATTTGGCGATGCTATACCTTGTTAACGTTGGCAAATTCGCAAGGAAGACAATCTGAAATCTTAATGTTATAGATCTATGAATAATTTGATATTTGCTAATTAGGGGTATTTATATTGATCGAAGTATCTTGTTATGAGACAGTATATGCAGAGAAAATGTAATTTTCATCAAAATTATTATGCTATCCCGCAGTTAGTGCAGATGTATTATTTTCTTTTTTTATAAACTAAGTTAAATAAATTAAATCAAATTAATCCTTATTGTACATATGAAAACAAGAATACACATGGCAGTTAATGGTGTACAATTTTCTTCCTAGATATCTTATAGACTAGTACTTTTTATCATATTTCCTACAACTAAAATAAAAAAAGAGTCAATTTAATGAGTTCAGTGTAGTTTCAAATACCAGCTGAAGACTTTGATTAAAACATGAACATACATAACTTAATGTTTTATTTTATTCTAATGCTCTAGCTTGACTTTTCTTAAGATTGCACCCAAATATATAATTTTGCAAACATTATCAGCACAAGTGAGAGTTTGTATAGAAGAATTTTATTTGTTTCAATAAATCTTAAAATATTCTATTCAAATGATATGCAGGTTTTTTTCTTACGCTTAAATGATCATAATAATGGATATCTTTTTGTGACAAAGTTTAAGATATAGTATGAATTTCCATATTTTTTTCAGTTGTTCTCTAACAGCATGATTTGTCCTTAGATCGATATTTAGCAAACGGTTATCCCCTTATAAAACGACTTCCTCCTTAAATGCACGGATACAGTTTGCTCACTTCCATTAACTTTTAATTTCATATAAATTCCCAGTAGAAGTAATGCTATTACTCGGCACGGAATGTTTATCCTTTGTAACAACAATTGTCTGAATTATATGTCACTCGCATCAAGAATACAGTGATTGTCTGCAAATCATAATGTTCATTTACTCGTATGAGTTAAGAGCAAATTTGCAGCGAAAGTTATGCTATATATCAGTGCATAGTTAAATGATTTCCAATCTTATTTTGTTTTTGTAGCCGTTTTACTTCACAACGTTTTATTTTACCTCATTTTTGATTCATTAAAAAGTGAACAAAAAAGTGTATTAAAAAAATAATATAACTTAATTCTATTCATCCAAATTACCAATCACCAAATATTGTCACTTAATTTTTTTGTTTCATTTTTCCAGTCTGAAAATGCAAAACTGTTCTTGATGACATTTGCACATATTTAAGTATCCTACGAGCAATAACTGCCGTATGCTTTATGAAAACTTGAAAAGCAATGACAGCCATCAGTCCGAAGAATAAGTAAACAACCCAGCGTTGGTAAGGCAACCTTTCAACAAATCCAAGTTTCTAAGTCCTTAGCCTTTTTTTTAATGTTTACACATCTGTCAACACTTATATATTGTCTGTTACAATCCTCAAATAAGTTTTCTTTCTATTCAAAAGGTGTATGACTAACAAATCTAAATGATATCCCTCTGAATCAAACACAATTATTTTCCTCCCGTGAAATACACAACTTTTAAAAGCCGCTTACATTTAACAGAGCCGGTTCTTATATCAGCTCGCAGTAAGTGACAGACATATGGATGGATGGTTGGACTTTTTCTCCTACTAGAACTGTTTGTTTTTATTATTAAAACAAGCGATCATTCATATTCTTTTAATGAAACGAATATTATCATCACCATTTAACGTTGATTATCGAACTTATTTTTCAGCCTAAGACTTCTTGTATTTTATGAGAAGTTTGACTAATGCATGTACATAATAGAGGCTACCAGTGGGGAAAACATACTTAAATGTTAAAGTTAATATCAAGGAAATTTCGTTTTAACTTGTTTTCAAGCATAAAAGAAAAAGAAAATGTGTTTGTTTGTTGTGTAAGATGTCTATTGTTCACACAAAAAACAAATCTCCTCTATGTAATGTAAATATATTGTATTTGATGATATTTTGTATCATTTTGTATGATAATGTAATCTGTACATGTCAGGATATAGTTATGATCTGTTCATCAATAAAATGATAATGGCATTACAGGACACTGTTACATAGTAGTCAAACTAACTGTCACTTCATGTACATTCAGAAATCAACATTTAAATTTACCAACCCGCCACCTCTTTATTAACAGAAATCTAAAGATCATATAATATTTAAGTTTAATAATACTTTATTTCAACTATTCAATACATAAATAAATGTAAGGTTACATAAATAATACAAAACATTATCCACAATTTGATCTCGCTACATGTTACAACAACATAAGCAACAATCCTACAGACAAAGTATCATAATTATCATATCATATTTTTAGCACCTCTCATACAATTAACTACTTTAATTGAACAAAGAACCGAATGTCGGATGATAAAAAAGATAAGAACACATTAATGACAAACAAAAGAAAAAAAGGAAATTATCGGTTATTCAATATAATTTATTTTATAGTTCTTATATGATATATAATTAATTTTAACTTGCCTTTGTTCTTATGTTAAAAATCATAAGCCCATTCAAATTCTTTATCAGATTTTGTGGAAGCAGTCTTATATGTTGTTAAGCACCCTACACATTTTATCCTTTAATTGTAGATGACTTTGATTAATTATTCGATTTATCAAACAATGATTATTTTTTCATGCTGAGATGCTTTAAGTTAAATGTTACTTTGTCATGAGCTAAACATTTTATTTTTTAACCAACTCATCTTCTAATTAGGACTTAACGACCAATAAACTGGATAATGGCGTAGTTATCGCAAGAGTTTGTATATGTAATATAACAATTATATTTTTAATGAACAAATTTGAAACGGAAACGAGTTTTGAAAGGAGAAGTTATCACGTACATTAATATTGATATTTTGTGCACTAATAATATGATTGAACGTTGTTCAGCACCTCACCTTGAATATTGTATTTTATTAATTCAATAACAACAATTCGCGCTTGTTGAGGTATTGCATGTGAGGAAACAATTAAAGAACTTAAATAGGTTTTAATTATCATTCCTTTTTTACACAATCCTTTCATATTCTCTTGAATTGTCGTTCCTTTTGATATAAAAAAATAAAAAATACCTCTATTCTGTAACTGGTGTATTAAAATATTTTGGATCAATCGAAAAGAAACACAAGTACACATATAAAATATAAAAAGCAACACCGCTTGTTCAGCAACAAAATCAATGTGTCTGCTAGCAATATCGTTATTTTTTGCAGTTATGTTATTGTAGATCATTTTTCAAATTAAAGAATATTATAATTTCCGTAAATACTTTCTGATTTCATTGAAATAATATATAGACATTTATTTCTCTTTTATAAGAAACAAATCTTAAAAGTCGATGCCTTATTATCAGGGAAACAATGCACAATATTATTCCATGCTAAAATGGAATAATCTAATAAAGGAATGTTCTCAGTCTGCATAACTATAATATTATTTGCTTATTAAATTTGTGGCGGGGAAGCAGTAAGGTTGCTTAGTAAAAGTATAGCTTCAAAGGGAAATAATTATACCATACAAAGATGTACAACAGTTTTTTCCCTTTCATGTTTTGAAAAGCAGAATGGTAAAGTACAGCAATGATGTACAAGTGCATTCACAGAAAAATTCAAGTTATCTACTGGCTCTTAATATTAATAGATCAAATTATTCGACAAAGAATATGTTCATATTATTCAATCGAGTAAACGATTAAGCTAAATTATTTCTATATGTCCAGACAATGTGATCTCATAGCGAGAAGAAGTATATAGAAGAATATAAATAATAAAATCAAAGCAAGAAGAAGTATATAGAAGAATATAAATAATAAAATTTGATAAATTTGGAATTCTGGAATAAACCATTAAGAAGGAAAGAAAATATTTGAAAACATAATTAGTCTAGTTATAATTAGTCATGAGCGTACCTGTTTAACATATTCTTTCTTTTCTCGAACAATGACATCTAAATAACGTACTTTATTCTGAAACAAGGACATTATATAAATGTAATGGAAACAAAGATAAAAAAGATTTTAAGAGAACATGTTTGAACGCATACGTTTGTATAAAGGAATCGTTTAAAAAAAGTAGATTTGTATGCTGTTTAGAAGTGTAATAACGAGGAACTGTCATGTTCAATTCATATCGTATAATACAACAGGTTCTGTTCTGTTCTTTGAAGAAGAAAAAAGTGTCAGGAAAGATACTCAGAAGTATTTAATAAAGAAGGCGAGAAGAAAACATGTTGCTGCAGTTTTTGGTT
Organism: Ruditapes philippinarum; assembly: GCF_026571515.1. NCBI lineage: Eukaryota > Metazoa > Mollusca > Bivalvia > Venerida > Veneridae > Ruditapes > Ruditapes philippinarum. The sequence goes on along the minus strand of NW_026866001.1, from coordinate 282,206 downwards.
TTTTATTTCTTTTTGTTTGGGACTTTTTTATGGTTCTTTTTGTTTTGATGTAAACGAATATCGTTCATTAAATAGCATATATTAGTATTGATAAGCTTCATAGTAAAATAATTCTTATTACACAAATGATGTCAATCGTTGTTTCATTAGATTTTAAAATAACATCCAATCATAATAGATCAAACCATATTGTTTTTAACGACAACAATCTTTAGGGATATTAATAAAACATGATTGTATTGTTCATGTCATTATATATGTATGCTTGTATATATGTTAATCACGAGAAACTTGTAGTTTAAGTAAAATAAACGTTCTTCTTCTTCTTCTTTATGATTCTTACCAAATCCCATGTGATAATAGGATCACATGTTAATTAGATATTGCGGTGTGGACACGGTGACTTTTAAAATCGGATATATTGAACAAGTCTAGTTATTTTATAAAAACTGTTTAAAACGTAAATTCTTAACTTTTAAGGGATGTTTGAGTCGTATTATGTGTTTATATACAAAACAAAAGATTTTTAAAAAAAGCATTGCAAAGTTAGTGGCCTTAAATAAGTATATCTGCTCTAAGTCTTTTTTAATATTTTTAAGGGTATTGCCTGATATGTGATATAAAATATTCCGTTAATCAAATAAAAATATTTATTCTTCTAGCGCTCTGTGAGTCCGTTCGTTAAACTCATGAAATATGCAACGTTTTACATGTTTCCTTATAATGATTTAATCGTCAACACTTAATGTGATTGAATCAATAAAACAGAAGGACCAGACAAAATTGAACACTGAAATAAAGTGCAGGTTACATTTTTACCGCTACCTTACTAAGAAAGTAGACACATACGTAGATGTATTCATACGGCGGCAATCACTTCAATATGTCTTCTCTAACCATGGCAAAATACATAAAGTCATCGGTGATGATTGTATAAACTATGTTTTGATTATTTCCTTATTTAATTGAATAGTTAAAACTGGGTTATTGTGTGGCGGTCGTAAAAAGATCTCCCTGTACATGCAATCATGGTTGTTATATTTTCATCCTCAAGGGATTGTTCGGCGTTCAGTGTTGGCGTCTCCCGCCGTGTCCAGTCTGCTTATACTAGTGGCTTAGGTAGTTTATAATGACATGCCGTCAGTTATTTTTCTGATGATGAATTCATAGTAAATATGGCAATCTTTGTTGACTTTTTCCAAGACTACAAGGCAAGAGAAATAAAAAAACATCAGCCATTAAATCTGATATAACATTTTTTTTGGAAACGTGTGATTGTCCTCAACAATCAAGATCTAAATACCAAACACGTGTGTTTATTGCAGTCTATTTTTGATTAACTTATTTTAGGCCAATTTTAGTCTTACAAAAAAGTCTTTTACGTTGTTAGCATGCTACTAATTAATCATATAATTAAAGATTACGTGGAAAGTGATAATGTTCATTCATCCCATAATAATTACATTTTTTAGCCAAAGTTTAAAGTAAAATGTTACTCTGTCATGTGCTAAACACAGTTTTTGATCTTAATCAATTTCTAATTAGAACTAATTGGCAGATTAAATGGGCTGTTATACAGTATCATATTATGTTGTTTTTCTATATTTAATTTTAAATAGAAATGAATAAGTTAGGGGAAACGTCACACGCACATTCTTACTGATTATTATTTTTCTATATTAATTTTATCATTGAACATTGTGTTTAACATAATTAGGCATCACACCTTGCAATGATTTTTTCGTCATAGAATTGACAAATAATGTTCTCTCACGTAGCAATGACGAAATTTAATACAAAATAATTCACGCTATGTTTACGCAGTCTATTGCATGTAAGAAAACAATTAAAGGCATAATATGAATACTAGTTGCTATTCCTTTCTGAAACAATCAATTTCGGGATGTGATTTGATAGGACATGCTTTTCCATATAAAATTGTAATTTTCTGTTCTTACGAATACCTCAGTTCTGCTGTTGTTTTTTTGTTGTTGTTGTTTTTGTTTTTTTAACACCGGGGTTAGGGGGCTAGCTAAGAAAAACACAACTTTGTCCGAGTTTCCTAAAACATCTATTTATCAATCATTAATGGATTATATGTTATTGAGCCCTGCCTATATTTCGTTAAAGAGTCAATTTAATGAGTGTAGTGCGGTTTTCAGCTGTAGACTTTGATAAAAACATGGGCATACTTAACTTAATGTATTTTATGTTATTTAAGTGTTCTAGTTTGACTTTTGTTAAGATTGTACTCAAATATATAATTTTCCAAACCTTATTAGCACAAGTTCGACTTTGTTTAGAAGAAATATATTTGTTTTAATAATTTTTTAAATATTCTATGAAAAATGATATGCAGATTTTCTTATGCTTAAATAATCAAAATAATGGATAGTTTTTTGTGACAAATATTTAGATATAGTACGATTTTCCATAAATTTTTCAGTTGTTCTCTATCAGCATGATTTGTCCTTAGAAGCGGTTATCCCCTAAAAAAGACTTTCTTCTTAATTGCACGGGTACAGTTTGATCACTCCCATCAACTTTTAATTTCATATAAATTCCCAGTAGAAGTAATGCTATTACTCGGCACGAAATGTTCTTAAGTTTGCACCCAAATATATAATTTTGCAAACATTATCAGCACAAGTTGGAGTTTGTTTAGAAGAATTTTATTTGTTTTAATAAATTTTAAAATATTCTATACAAATGATATTTAGGTTTTCTTATGCTTAAATGATCATAATAATGGATAGCTTTTTGTGACAGATTTTGAGATAGTATGATTTTCCATAATTTTTCCAGTTGTTCTCTGACAAGCATGATTTGTCCTTAGATCCATATTTAGCAAGGCGGTTATCCACCAAAAAAGACCCTCTCCTAAATTGCACGGATACAGTTTGATCACTCCCCTGAACTTTTAATTTCATATAAATTCCCAGTAGAACTAATGCTATTACTCGGCACGAAATGTTCTTAAGTTTGCACCCAAATATATAATTTTGCAAACATTATCAGCACAAGTGAGAGTTTGTATAGAAGAATCTTGTTTGTTTAAATAAATTTTGAAGTATTCTATAAAAAGTAGATTTTAAGGTTTTCTTAAATAATAAAATTTGCTTAAATGATCATAATAATTGATAACGGAAAGCTTTTGTGACAAATTATTAGATATAGTATGATTTTCCATAAATTTTTCAGTTGTTCTTTGACAGCATGATTTGTCCTCAGATCCATATCTAGCAAGCGATTATCCAACCCCCACCCACCCCCCTTCCAAAAAAGAGACGTTCTCCTTAAATGTACGGATACAGTTTGATCACTCCCATTAACTTTTAATTTCATATAAATTCCCAGTAGAACTAATGCTATTACTCGGCACGAAATTTTTATACTTTGTTACAACAATTGTCTGAATTATATGTCACTCGCATCAAGAATACAGTGATTGTCTGCCAATCAGAGTGTTCATTTACTCGTATGTGTTAAGCGCAAATTTGCAGCGAAAGTTATGTTATATATCAGTGCATAGTTAAATGACTTCCTTTCTTATTTTGTGTTTGTAGCCGTTTTATGTCAAAACGTTTTCTTTAACATCATTTTGATTCATTTAAAAAAATGAACAAAAAGTGTAGTCATGTATTACAATTTTGTAATGTAAATATATTGTATGTAATGATATTTAGTTTCATTTTGTATAAATATGTACTCTGCACATGTCAAAATAAAATTATGGTCTGGTCATCAATAAAGTTAAAAAGGTATAACAGGATACTGTTATATAGTAGTCAAACTAATTGTCACTTTATATACATTTAGAAAACAACATTTAAATTTACCAACCCGCTTCCTCTCAATTAATAGAAATCTATAGATCATATAATATTTAAGTCTAATAATACTTAATTGCAACTATTCAATACATAAATACATGTAAGGTTACATGAATAATACACAAATAAATATTCACAAATAGATCGGTCTACATGTTATAACAACGTTAGCAACAACCCTCCCGACAAAGTCATATTTTTCGGCAACTCTCGTGCAATTAACTACTTTAATTGAACAAAGAACTGATTTTCGGATGATAAAAATGATAAGAACTAATCTATGACAATCAAAAGAAGAGAAAGAATTATCTGTTATTGTATTTAATAATTTTATAGTTATTATATGATATAAAATTCATTTTAACTTGCCTTTGTTCTCATGTTAAAAATCTTAAGCCCATTCAAATTCTTAATCAGCTTTTGTTTGAGGAAGCAGTCTTACATGTTGTTCAGCACTCTACAAATTGTATCCTTTAATTGTAGATATTTGATTTATCCTATAATGATTACTTTTTCATGCTGAGATGCTTTAAGATTAAATGTAACTTTGTCATGAGCTAAACATTTTATTTTTTATCCAAATCATTTTCTAATTAGGATTTAACGACCAATTGAATGGACAATGGCGTAGTTATCGCAAGAGTTTGTATATGTCATATTACAATTATATTTTTAATGAACAAATTTGAAACGGAAACGAGTTTTGAAAGGAGAAGTTATCACGTACATTAATATTGATATTGTGTGCACTAATAATATGATTGAACGTTGTTCTCAACTTAATTTAGCAACTCACCTTGAATAATGTGTTTTATTAATTCAATTACAACACGTTCGCGCTTGTTGGGGTATTTGAAACATGTCAGGAAACAATTAAAGAAATTAAATAGGTTTTAATTATTATTCCTTTTTTACACAATCATTTCATATTCTCTTGAATCGTCGTTCCTTTTGATATATTGCATACAGTTAAATCTTTAATTGCAGTACATGTAATAATAATATCGAAAATACCTTATTCTGTAACTGGTGTATTTAAATATTTCGGATCAATCGGAAAGGAACAAAAATACATATATAAAATATAAAAGCAACATCGCTTGTTCAGCAACAGTATCAATGTGTCTGCTAGCCATATTGTTATTTTCGCAGTTATGTTATTGTAGATCATTATTCAAATTAAAAAATAATATAATTTCCGTTAATACTTTCTGATTTCATTGAAATAATATACAATGTATAGACATTAATTTCTGTTTTAAAAGAAAAAACTTCTTAACAGCCATTCCTTATTATCAGTGAAACAATTGACAATATTATTCCATGCTGAAAGGGAATAATCTAATAAAGGAGCGTTCTCAGCCTGTATAACTATTATATAATTTGCTTATTAGATTTGTGGCGGGGAAGCAGTAAGGTTGATAAGTCAATGTCTAGCTTTTAAGGGCATTAATTATACCATACAAAGATGTTAAACAGTTTTTTCCCTTTCATGTTTTGAAAAGCAGAAATGTAAAGTACAGCATTGATGTACAAGTGCATTCACAGAAAAAATTCAAGTTATCTACTTGCTTTTAATACTGATAGATCGAATATTTTATTCGACAAAGAATATGTCTATATTATTCAATCGAGTAAACGATTAAGCTAAATTATTGCTATATGTCCCAATATGATCTCATAAACAAAGCGAGTATATAGAAGAATATGAATAATAAAATTCGATAAATTTGGAATTCTGGAATAAACTCTTAAGAAGAAAAGAAGATATTTGAAAACATAATTTAGTTAAATTAGTCATAAGCTTACCTGTTTTAACATAAACAAATCATTTTAACATATTCTTTTCTCGAACAATGACATCATAATGTAATGGATACAAATATAAACAGATTTTAAAAGAGCATGTTTGAAAAAAATTGTTTGTATAAAGGAATCATTTTCGTCCCATAGCATAAGATAATGCATAATTCACTAGAACTAAATGTATATCCCTTACAAGAAATAATTACAACAGAATAAATGTACCGCATTCATAAGGAAGATATGTATTCTGTATTTATGTATGTACGTGTAATAATGAGGAACTGTTATGTACAAGTCATATTGTATAATAAAATAAGTTCTGTTTTGTTCTGTGAAAAAGCAGAATGTGCCAGGAAAGATACCTAGAAGTATTTATTTAAGAAGGCGGGAAGAAAGCTTGTTGTTGTTTTTTGTTTTTGTTGTTTGGACTTTATGGTTGTTTTCGTTTTGATGCAAACGAATACCATTCAATAAATAGCGTACCTTTGCATTAGAAAAACCTTTTGATAAGCCTCTAAGTAAAGTAATTCTTCTTACACAAATAGTGAAAATCGTTGTTTTATTAGATTTTAGAATAACATCCAATCAAAATAGATTAAATCTTGTTATATAACGACATCAACCTTTAGGGATACTAATAATACATGATTTTACCAAACCCCATGTGATAATAGGATCAAATGATAATTAGATTTTGCGATATGACACATCGGATATATTGAACAAGTCTAGTTATTTTATAAAACGTTAATTCTTAACTTTTAAGGAATGTTTTTATATACAAAAAGACTTGGAAAAAACATTGCAAAGTTAGTGGCCTTTAATAAGTTTATCTGCTCTATGTCTTTTTTAATATTTTTTAAGGTATTGCCTGGTATGTGATATAAAATATTCCGTTAATCAGATAAAAATAATTATTCTTGCAAAGTTAAAATGTAACGATCTGTGCCTTGTTGGCATTTGTACAGCTTTTCACTGTGTTTGTAGATTTTACGAAAGCATTTGACTACATGGTTAGGGACAATTTGTTGTATAAATTGGTACAATTAGGTCTTAGAGGTAATATTTTAGATATCATTAAATCAATGTATGAGTCTGTAAAATCACGTGTTAAATATCTAAATAATCTTAGTGAAGAATATACATGTATGCTTGGTGTAAGACATGGTGAGTTTTTATCTCCCTTGCTCTTCTCTCTATTCATAAATGATTTAGAAGATACGTTGATACATAGAGGTTCAGATGGTATAGATATAGATATGTTTAAAATTTTCCTTCTGTTGTATGCAGATGATATTGTTCTTTTTGGAAATTCTCCTGAAGATTTACAGCAAAGTTTGAATGTTTTAAATGATTATTGTAACACTTGGAAATTAAAAGTAAACATATCAAAAACAAAGGTAATGATTTTTAGGAAAGGTGGACGTTTTCCATGTGATCTTTGTTTTTATTATAATGGTGAAATACTTGACATAGTTAACAAATTCTCATACTACATAGCAGTTTTTAAGTTAAACAAATACTTATATAAATTTACTTACATACCACCTCGACATAAACTCGATTTATTTGATAAATTAGTTATGCCAATTTTGAATTATAGTAGTGAAATATTAGGTTTTACTAATGATATATCAATAGAAAGAGTTAATTTGCAATTCTGTAAAAGTATTCTTGGTGTGAAAAAAACAACCCAAAATGATTTCGTTTATGGAGAACTGGGTAGAACCTCTTTACAAGTTATTCATCATATGAACATTGTTAAATACTGGGTAAAGATATTAAGAACACGCGAAAATAAGTATATTTATTTGATCTATAACATGTTAAAATTAGATTTTGAACGAGATGAGCGTAAGGTAAACTGGTGTTCAATGGTTAAAAATTTATTATGTTCTCTTGGTTTTTATGATGCTTGGTTAGATCAAAATGTTGGTGATAGTAGACTAAATGATTCAAGCAGAGCATTATTTTACAGAAACATAGCATCTTTCCAAAGTCAGCCATCTCTTGAATGTTTTTCAATGAATAAATTTTGCCAAGCATTATCTAGATTGCGTGTTTCATCACACAGGTTACAAATTGAGTCAGGTAGATGGGCACGTCCAGTAAGAATTGAAATAAATGAAAGGAAATGTAACTTATGTGGTTTATTGGAGGATGAATTTCATTTTGTAATTGAATGCTATCTTTACAATGATTTAAGGAAAAAGTATATACCAAGATACTATTTGAATAGACCAAATATTTTTAAGTTTTTAGAATTGATTAAATCTGATAACAAAACTGTAATTAGAAATTTAGGAATATATGTATACAACGCTTTTGCTATTAGAAATAACGTTATGTACGGGCAATGATACATGTAAAATAATGTATATATCTCAGCATTTTTCTTCTTCTCTTCTTTTGGTTGCCACAGCACAGTGGAAATATTACCTTTCAAGATATAAAATTCAATACTAAAAGTTTCAAAGAGAAAAGAATAAAAAAAATTAATGATATTTGAATCAATCTACAGTTATTTTGATGATGATGTTTCACGAATAGCCAATGAGTTGACCTTTTCTCTTTTGTTTTCGATTTCGATAAAGGTTGACTAAAAATTGGAGTACTATTCCCATGATTGCATATATATTATAATGTATTGTATTGAATAATTGTTTCTCCTCTATTGGAGAAGTTATTTTAAGGTTGAATTTCAACCTTCTCCTATATTTCAAATATTTGAAAAAGAGATGTATTATTATCATTATCATGCATTACTCTGTCATGTCATATATATGTGTAGTGGAATGCAAAAATGGGGCTTCTTGACGTTGACGTCGTTATCGAGAAAATGCGAGATCTTTGACGCCATTTTTTCCTCATTATTTTTCCGTTCATCTGGCAGTAAAACAGCGCTTAATTATATAATAAATGACTTGTCCGCACATGGGGTCCTGATTCATACAAAGTAATCAACGGCAAAAATAATTTGCTACCGTTCATCCTATGACAGCAAGTAAAATTCTCACGGGAAAAGATTTTTACGAGGACAACTGATTACGTCATCTGACATTGATTGTTGATAAAATATTGGTGAATTGATTCGATGTTTTTTCGGTGTTTTAAAGAATATTTTACACTGACAACGTCTGCTTTGACAAAAGTTATATATAACTGGATTATTTGGGTTAGGTGAGTATTTATTTTTTCTAGTATTTTTGCTTAAATATGTATTTTATCGGAAAATCATTATACCCGGAAGTAGAAACAATTGCAGTTCCTGGACAACGGTTTGTTGATAGCAACATGGAAAATGGCAGCCAAGTAATTATTTACTCAAAGCAATTAATACCAAAATTTATGTAATTAATCTGTTACATAAAACAATCATCAAAGTGAGGAAATTCAAGATTTTCAAGAATTTTAATCTTTACTTTCTTCTATGCATACTGTACATGTATGAGAATAAAATTTGAGCTGTTGAAAACTTGTATCCAAACAGTGAAAATATATCTCATGCTCCATTGTTTGAGCTGTTTAAATTTTCAGATCTTTAAAATTAAAAATATGAAGATGTTGCAGTTTCCATAATTTCTCATAACCAGACTCAATAAATGGGGGGTGGGGGGGGGGTAACCGGTATTGAATGGTGTTTGGACTTTACACCTCCTGGATATTTCACCTCTGGACGTTTCACCCTCAAAACCCTGGTCTTTTCACCTCCACTTTTTAAGTTTGATGAATATATGAAATAAATACCATTATGGGTTATAAACAATATACATTCGTGATATAAAGAAGATTTTTTGACATAAATATAGTGAAATTTCCCTGAGAAAAAATTTATGAATATGAATTATAATATGAGTTCTGAAAGAATTATCAGCTATAAGTCTACAATGTACATGTATATATTATTTCATTTTTTTTGTTATCCAAAAATTAAATACCATAAAAAATATTGATTGAATGAGTGCATAGGCATATATTTTTTCATTGACACAACTAGACTATAGTGTAACATTTACACTTAGCATGTATTTACACTATGTTTCTGTAAGGCATATGATGTCACATCAAAATATAAAAATGTTTGTTCACACTTAGAAGCACATCAATGAATACCTAAGCCTGAACTTGTTTGAAATGATTTAACTAATATTTTAATTAAAAAAAGTCACAGCCCTATGACAAGCTTTCTAGAAAGGATACATATTAAAGGAATCATATCTGCAGGTGCCTTATTAGCAAAACTTGAGGACCTCAGGAAAATCTGACTGTTAATTGTAAAAACTGTATATCAATAAAACATAATTTATAAATTTAACTACTGTACATTTCAGGCACTTCATCATGCACTCTTGATGTAAAGTACTCCAACCCTTGGGATTATGCCCAACAAGTGCACTTTTCCCATCATTCTCAACCGGTTGGTCCAATATATTTTAGGACACCAAGAAAGTTCCATGTGTTTGGTGTTTGTGTAGAGGGATCAGGTTAGTTTGCCCATAACATTTTTTGACATATTTTTTCATGTGCATATTGTAAAAACATGTTTAAAAATATTATCAAGGTAGATTTCTATATTTTTTTTCTTGTCAGATGTGTTCCTTTGCCATGAATTTTATTACTATTCTCCTATGCCATAGTATTTTCAGTTGCATAAAGAATATTCAGTTAAATATAATCTTAATTTTAAGTATTATTTACTTAAGTACTATTTATATCCTATGCAAACTTTTTAAACTTCCAATTTATATGTATTTTAGGACTTCATGGAAGTGTCAGTCTCAACAGGCTTGGTACTTTTATATCTGGAAAGTGAAAAACAATGCAACAGGTTGCCTAAGTGTACTGTCCTGAAGTCATCAAGATATGGACACAATATCCTACAGCTTATAGATGATCCAGAAAATCCCTAGGAAGTCATTTCTTAAATTAAACCCCTCAAACTGTTATCCAAATACCACCATTTTTGTGCAAGTGCAATGGAGCCAAGTGTTATAACATGTAAAGAATATATGAACTCTGTGGAGGTAAAAATGTATTTACTGAAACAATTGCCTCCCAGAGGTCTTTTACCTGAAGTACAGTAATGATGCAGCAAGACATTAGTATTTATTTGAACAAATTGGGCAGTTCTTCAAATCTGACATAGCTAAAATACTGTGTGGCCTAAACCAGTTATCCCGAAAACAGAAATAAAGTAGGATATTGACAATTATGTGAAACAGGTGGAAGAGCAGTCTTTTACTCTTGAGTATAATTGGAGTTCCTATAACATAGTGGTCATGTATGGACTGTCATTATTTTCTTCATTTCAAATATAGCTTATGATACAAGTAGATGCTTCATAAGATAAGACTGCAAGGGTGTTGCATAACTGGTGCTCTAAGGACTAATGCTATATTAACAAGTGTGTGGATCATTGATGTATAGATATTAATTAATGGCTGCCTATTTTAATTTTGGATGTCATTTTACCAGTTACTAATTTCCATCATTTTTACAAAATGCTTTTTAGATTAAGTTTAGTGTAATACAACATTTGTCATTTTACTCTAAGTTATAGAATTCTATTGAACCTATGCATGTTATGAATTCATCAATTGTAAACTGATCTTTAGCTTTGGTCTAGATTGAAAATTACTGTATGAAAATGTAAAGTAACATTAAGCTTCAGTACTTGTTGTCAAATTTTAAACATTTTATAGTTGTAGAATATGAAAAATACTTAATCTATAACAATGATAGGTCAGTTGAAATTTTATGTTGATATTAGTGTAGAATCACATTGTAAATTATCACCAATCCTTAAAATTGTTAAAAGAAGCAGCAAAATCAAAGAATATTCAATGGTAGCCTATTCCCTTCAGTTGGGAAGGATTTTAAACAGGTGCATCATAATAAAAATACTTTATATGTTTGATCACATTGTAACTCTATAATTGAAAAATAATCATCACTAAGTTATAAAATATCAAAATATAGAACCTTAAATGTACCTGAAAATAAATGTTGTGAACATGATATTAGAAGTATCATTTTTAATTTATATTATTAAGGAATGGTGAGGCAGGCTGTTCTCTGAATACCTTATTAAGTTCAGTTACACATTATTTGTGGTATTGTTTTCATTTTTTTATAATAGCACAAATTGCTATTTTGTAACTAAGTTGTAATCTCCTGTATGCCTGTAAAAATTTGGAAATTTAGAAATTTATAAAAAAAAATAATTATTCATTGGTTGCTAAGCAACCTAATTATATACAGAGACAGTTTTAAGTAAGGAACATTTTTTTGGAGGAATTATCTTTATGTCATTTTAATTAAATATAATGCTAGTCAATTCAAAGTCCTTACTTTGTTGTGAAACAGTTGTGAAACACCAGATGTTCCTGAACATAATTTTAAGAAATTATGTATATTATCTATATAAATTCAAAACCTATATTAAAGTGATTTTAAGGATACTTTGATCCAAGAACTATTATTAAGATTGTATTTGCAGTTTTAATAGTTCTAATTTGTTTTTTGTAATCATGCTGCTTTGTTCATGGTATTTTGAGATCTTTTTTAATCAAACTTAAAATTTGTAAAATTTAAAAGGAAATTATGGAAGATATTGTGGTTGCTTGGCAACACTGATTAATTTTTACTTATTGCTTAGGTATTATGTAAATCAGTTATACAGCAGATAGATATATTTATGTAATATGGAAAGTAACAGTGATTTGATCAAATGCTTATTGGTAATTGTAAAACATACAGAGCAATATACATGGCAAAAATACTGAGTTCTGCTAAAATTTGCATGACTTACTAACACTAGTCAAGTGTACAGAACATGGATTGTATGTTATATCTTCAATGGAAAATTATTGAAAGTAATTAATAGGCATTGTTTATAATTTTATTGAAAATTTATTTATTTCTGCTGCTTTGTTAGCTGTATTTTACCAAGAAATTTGTATATTTACAAAAATTTAGGATATTCCATGGTTGCTAGGTAACAGAATATAGTTTCCTTCATGTTGACAGTTGTATTTGTGTAATGATGCCCTTTATTTAGTGTTACTACCTTTGATGGTGTTATACTTGAGTCATCTTTCATTTACTGTTGTATTAAACTGTTGTCTGCTGTCAGAGTAAATATCTGAATAAAGTTAATAAATGAATCATAAATGGACACTGTGTTTAGTTCTTTTGAAGTTGTATTATGATATCTCTCAACAGTAATATGTCCTGTTAACACTGTAGAAATGCAATAGAACCATTTGTAAATGTTAAAGAAGAATATATTTCATATTCATACTTGCAAGTGTTATAAAATAAACCTAGCACATAACTTTTTACACGAAAAAGGCCAGGAAGAACCCAGGAATAGGTCCGTTGCTAGGCAACATAATGTAAATGATGCTTTAATTTTGGTGGCTGTATTCCAAAAATATTCTACAACATTTATTAACTTTAATAACATAAAACAATTTTTTTCACAAAATTCATTTAAGCTTCAAAAGTTGTTTTCCTCATGCACCTTTAAACATCACAAAGATCAAAGATTTTTATGTGTATTTTTAATTACTTACTGGACACCATACACACAAAATTATGTATAACTTTGTAAATAAGAAAGACACGACCTTCAAATTTTCAGGAATTACTTCTGATATTTCATAGATTCAGAAAATTAAAAAAAGTGAAAATCAAAAATTTGGTCAAGAAACCCCATTTTTGCATTCCATGACACATATTATGATTGTAATATGTTGTCCTCATGGGCTTATTAGCCTATTGGAAATGAAATAAATAAATTCATATGTTATTATTTCATAATCTCCTTGGAGAATTATAATGAGATATGGTTCACATTATTATCTCAGTATAACGAGCAGATCTAAGTTTGTGATACAGAACCTCAGAAATAAATAAAAACAACTGAAAGTTAAATGTTTTAGCTAACAACATTTTGGTCAACTCTATAACTTTAGCCCAGATTGAAGGGTTTTTATGCAACTTTGGTTAAGTAGACATACCATTAAGAATATTTCCCCTGGTAGATTTATATAACTGTCAGTCCGTTCGTGTGGGATTTATGAATCGATTGCCCGCTCGCTTGAGGACTGCTCTTGTTTCTTAGAGCAGTTGTTTATCTCAATGAGATGATGAAATTTAGAACATTTCACACAATTTATTCAATTGAACGCGATATGTTTGATCGCATTATTTTTTTAAACTGCTCTTTTCATTTCTTAGTTTTCTGATAAAGTATATTGATGATGCTTGGTCCAATTCTTTATTCCATTCCATAATGCTTTCTGATGTTATATAATTAATGATAGTTATTCATGGACATGTTCTGCTTCTGCTTCGTCAAAATTAGCAATCATTTTATCGCGGTGGAATATGAAAACACAGATCATCAAGGAAGTACGGCATTTAATAAACCCATCCCCCAACACAACACAGCAACACCGGACTACGGGAAAGAAGCCTAGTAGGACACTTAACAAAACAGAGGAGGACAAAACACAGACCGGTAGTTATTATAAATAATTCGAAAAGGAAATCATAGAAATCGACAAGGGAAATTAACACAAGGCATAAACATAAAGGCAGAATTAAAACTGCTCAGTATGATTTCTTTAAACTTGGAATATGATGATAAAAATAGTTTTAGCGAAAACAGTGTGGTGTCACCTATCTCACTTTTGAGTTATCTGCCCTGAATCCGAATGATTTACTTACTTGTGGTCATTATAATATTTGCCTAATAAGGAATAAGGATAAGAATAAGGAAGAAAATGCATATACGTAAATAAGAACAATACCAGTATATATGAAATAATTATTATACTTATCTGTACTATAAACATTACTAACTTAATATTATTGAATTTGCATAAAGTTACGCTAGGCATTTAATAGTGAAGTGTTGACCTTTTCAAAAAAAAGTAAAAGACGCACAAGTTTGTCGATTTTGTCAAAAATACTTCATGGCAATCAGGGGCGAGTGATTTGAAATCAACGACTTTAAACACTTGACAAAAGAGACCCATTACTCAAAGAGTATCAAGGTCAGTGAGTCGTATCTTGTATGCAGTGGGAGGGTGTGCATTAAGTATAAGCCTAATAGAATTAAGGATGTTTAAACGTAAAATCAACAGTGAATAATAATGCAGCGAATCGTAAATTGATAAATAGAGATTGTCTTCAAATTCGCAAATAACAAGCAAGTACAATAATTAATGAAAGTGTAATTTTTAATTGTTTTACGCAATATATGTGTATGCATTAAAAGCATATGAATAATTTTTAATTTTCACGTGAGGAATTGCAAATTAAACAAGTGAACAACTTCGAACCTGATTGATCTTATATTTCTAATCTGTTACATATGTAAGCCAGTTGTGAACTTTGCACTATTAACTTTATACTTGAATATTTTCCTAAGCTCAATTATTTTTCTATATCTTTCTAACAGGCTATTTAGATGAGTTGAAGTATTTTACATGATCATAGCTGACGATCTTTCTGCGTGATCGTGCGTTATTGACAGCATCACTGTGTCATGAAATTACTAAATCCGCCACTGGGAATTTATATGTTATTCAAAAGTAATGACAATATTTCGAAATTGGTTGAGTATTTTACAAGGATTTTTTATAAGAACTTGAAATGTGTCAAAGTGACAGGGATGGCTCCACATTCCACTGATTTGTTATTCTATGGAAGGAAAGTGTGGTGGCAGGACGGCGTGACATTGGACGGACAAAGAAAACGTTAAGATTTGGTGTGGTGAATACATAAATGGTACAGTCCTATATAAATATGAAAATGCCAAAGTTTCATTTAAGTTACTACAAAGCTATGCTTAAAACAATGATTGTTTGATTATAGTAATAAATGTGTAATGTCTTTCAGTTTATATATTGACTTATTTATTAATGATTAGACATCAATTGAATACTAAATATTTTCTGATCGACATAAAATCGATCCATAGTGAACTAGAATTTTTCTTCGATATAAAACATTGGTTCCTCAGAAATCAATCTATGTTTATTAAATTCTTTTAGAAATGGGAAATATGCGTGTATAATGTTTTAATAATTGATTAAGAGCATATTAGATATTTAACAGCTTAGAAAAGTAGCGTTAAATGTGCAGTAATGCGTCGTAAAGGTAGCAAAAAGTATTTCGACTTCCTTACAAAATACTAATTCACTATAATTATACAAATTGCCAACAAAGCAAAAAGGAGTAAAGATAATTCCATCTTTATGGCAAATGAGTATTTTTATGGAACTGTACCAAAATATAAATAAAATGTAACAAGATACCAAAATATAAAAAAGGTATTGAGAAATAAAAATAAGATTAATATTAATAAAATAAAATTTCTGAGGCATAATAACGATCAGCGGCTTTTCATGAAAATCTGCCATCCGTGCCATCAGATAATGGTATCCACTGTTCGGTAGTCAGTCAATACATATGAGCCGCGTCACGACAAAACCAACATAGTGCGTTTGCGACCAGCATGGATCCAGACCAGCCTGCGCAGGATCCATGCTGTTTGCTATCAGTTTCTCTACTTGTAATAGGGTTGGTAAGCGAACAGCATGGATCCTGATCAGACTGCGCGGATGCGCAGGCTGGTCCGGATCCATGCTGGTCGCAAATGCACTATGTTGGTTTTGTCATGACGCGGCTCATATTTAAAAATATACCTTTAAATGATAAATGGATTTTTTAAGATTAAAAGATGAACAATTATAAACGTGTTGATAGCTAAGTATCAATTTTCAATCAATACATTTCTTGCTTCTAATTGGGCCTGTATTGTGCTTTCAACTTTCTTTAATGATGAAACGTGATCATGCGTTTGGATACAAGTCACGTGTACTTAAGGTGTTAGCCTTCTATTTCACGGTAGTAACTGGCTCCAACACAATGTCACTAGAGCAATACAAGGAGGTAAATGTAGTACAGTACCAGTGAATGATTTCAGGTCACTGTAATGTGTTGATTTACTAACTTTACTTGTGAAAACAAAACACCATGTACTTTTCTGTGAAATAAATTAAACAAAGGAAAGCAGGCACAGCCAGAAGTAAAGAAAAAGACAACAATAATACATGGAAATTGCATATTCGGTGCATTTGAGTCCGTTCATAAAACTCATCAATTTGGGAGGAAATAAGTATATTATATAAAAACCTAATTCTTATAAATAAAGCAACAGCTTCTCAAAATCCCTCTCGAGGCCTGTACGTCGCGGAGACGCCACACGGCGGTCAAGGTCAAGTTATCTCAAGTACCAGAGATTATTGGTTAACCTGTCGTGACTAACTCGAGATGGTGGCGCTAACAATAGCCGGTTTTATTTGAAACGTGATTCCTTGGAAAGTATTGTCGATTTCTTCGACCAACGAACGGAGAATAGGCATGAAAATGACGTCCCCGATGTGACTATTAGAGTGGACTGATGAATCACCGACCGATGGTTAATTCTGGCGCCAAGCATAAATAAATCTAAATACTACTGATACTACTGCTATAAAGCAAGAATATTGTCAGCAAATGTCTTGTGTAACGAAATATGGAGTATACATCAGACGCAACTGTTTTTTGTCTGAAGATATATCAAACCGTAGCCGATACGTATCGAGGCGTCTACTGACATTATTCTAAATTTCCGTACATACCCTTTTTATGTTGCGTAGATAAATACGAACGCGAAGGTTTTGATGGAATTTCAGTGCAGATTAATGTATCAAAATGATAAAACATTATTCATTTATTCTCTTTGAAGAAAAAGAAGCTTGTTTAAAAGACAATTCCTTGAGAAACAATGGATAATGTTATTCCATAATTACGGGGAATAATCTACTTAAGGAATATCCTCATACAATGAATGAGTGAAGCCTATATAAATATGATTCAATTTGTTTGTTAAATGCTCGGCTAAAAACGTGAATGTTGCCAAATCAAAACATAGCTTTTAATGGCAATAATGAAATCAAACGACAGGGGATTCATTTATTCGTGTGTGTTAAGCGCGAATTTGCAGCGGATGTTATTCTATATATCAGTGCATAGTTAATAGTATGTAACTTAAATTGGCGTTTTATTAATTCAGTTACAACACTCACTCATGCTGTCAACGAGATATCGGATACATGTGAGAAAACAATTTAAGAACTTAAATAGATTTAATAATCATTCCTTTTTTTACACAATCCTTTCATATTCTCTTACATTGTCGTCCGTTTAAATATACTATATACAATTAATAATTTAAATTGCAGTATCATGTTATTCTTACATTAAAAATACCTCTATTCTGTAACTGGTGTATTTAAACATTTCTCTAAACATTCGAAAAGGAACGCAAATACACATATAATAAAAAGCAACACTGGTTTTTCATAAGCAGTAATCGATGCGTCTGATAACATTATTTTATAACATTATTACTTTTTGTTGTCTTGATATTGTAGATCATGATTCAAAATTGTAATTTCCGTTAATGCTTTCTAATTTCGTTGAAATAATAAATAGACATTTACTTCCCTTATAAAAGAAAAGTTTTCTTAAAAGCCAATTCTTTATTATCAGGGAAACAGTGGATAATATTATTCCATGCTGAAGGGGAATAATCTACTTAAAGTGTGTTCACATACTAAGAGGGAAGACTGTATCACTATAATATAATTTCCTTATTAAATTCGTGGCGGGAAAACAGTCAGGTTGTTAAGTAAAAGTCTAGATTTTAAGGGGAATAATTATACCATACAAAGATGTTTAACAGATTCATTCTTTCCTTTCATGTTTTGAGAAGCAGAAATCTAAAGTAAAGAAGTAATGTATAAGTGCATTCAAAGAAAATTCATTTTTTTAACTGTCACAAAATATTAATAAATTAAAATATTCGACGAAGAATAATTATGTGCATATTATTCAATCGAGTAATGCTAGAATATAAATAATAAAATTTGATACATTTGAAATTCTGTAATAAACACTTAAGAAGAAAAGAAAATATTTGAAAACATAATTATGTATAACTAATTATAAGCTTACAAAACAATGATATCGTAATAAGGAAATTAATTCTGAAATAATGTTATGATATGAAAAGAACGTAATAAAACAAAGACAATACAATACGATTTTAAGAGACAAGTTTGAAAGAATCTATTCGCTTTGATGAATCGCTTCCGTTCTAAAGTATAAACACTAGAACTTAATACCCCTAACAAAATTTAATTACAGCAAAATACATGTAATGGACCTCATTCATAAAAAAGGTATGTATGCTCCTTATATGTGTAATGACGAGGCACTGTTATTTTCTAGTCAAATTGGATACAAATATATGTTCTGTTCTGTTCTTTGAAGAATAAACATGTGCCAGGAAAGAAATTCAGAAGTATCTCATTAAGAAGTCGTGAAGAAACAACTGTTGTTGTTGTTGTTTGGTTTTGTTTTGATGCAATTTGTTTTACATGCAAAAATAGGATCAAATACGATTCAATGTTGTTAATTAAATATTGGTGTCTGAACACGGTGACTTTAAAAATCAGATATATAAAACACGTAATATTATTTCATAATAAAGCTTAATTACGTTAATTCTGTACTACTAAGTGATGTTTGAGCTGTCTTATCTGGTTATAAACAAGGGATTTAAAAACAAGCGATGCAAATTAATGTCTTTATCTGGTCGAACTTTTTTTAATAAAAATTGAGAAGTATTGTCTGATATGTGATATAAAATGCAGCGCGCTCTAAGGTAAACAATATAAGCTTATTTGACTTGTTAATCAACAAACTCTAATAAATATCCTGTAATTAATATTATTAAATATTATAACTAGATTGTCTACTAGATGATATTATATACAGAAACCTATTATGATAAATAAGTATATTAAAACTTCGTGACACCTTTGAGAGCAAATTATTATTAAATAACTGTTAATTACTAACGTATTGAATAAGTACATTATTGTTTATTCCATACTATATAAGCAGTGTTAAAGCCGGTGTCTAAGGGTGCTCTATGTAGCTATTTTGCAGCAAAATATATTGAAGCTTCATGCCTCCTGATGAGCCAAAATATTTCAAGAAAATCAAACTTGAGAACAGTGGACTAAGATTTTAAGAAGAGTGAAAATATTAAAGATTCGTGTAATAATTTACATATTACGTGTGATTAATGACTGATTTTCCAGTATTTATCACTATATTTCTACTGTGTGACAAACATATATAATAAGGGCCTTTTTGCATATTTGTACTTCTTTCTAGTAATTTACGTGGATTGTTAGTGCGTTTATATGTAAAATACTGTCTTTATTCACTTCAAGTTATGTCAGTCAGTTAGTTAGTTTTCATATATGGCCTATTAGACTTTAGTCAAAATCGGGTTAATTGTAATTTGTCATCTGGATTGGTACATGAAAAGGACTTCTTATGTAACGTATCTATATTGTTCCAAAGTATCTTTAATAAACATATCCAAATATACAATTTGTACATAAAACATATGCAATACAATGACTTCTTGTAGAATGCAATTTCTTATAAGTTCATTATTGTTCATGCACATTTCAAATTGTTCTGCGATGCAATTCGGTATCCCTTTTTATTCTTTATGATTTAAGATATTCAGTTACAAATTAAACACTAGCTTGATTGATTTTTAATAGCTTATTTCTATCAGTTTTGTATCTAACAATAATCGGCATTTTCTAAAGATCTTCATTTAGTAACCAGTTGTCCGAAGGATACTCAACTTACTGCTCAGATGCATGGATACTTCTTGATCACTTCCATTAACTTTTAATATGATACTCATTCCCAGTAGAAATATCGCTACCATTTGGCACGGAATCGCTATCCTTTAAAATACCAATCATGTGTCAGTCGAATCAAGAAGACAATAATTGCTTGCCATTCATACTATTCGGTAATTCCTGTGGGTTTAGTGCAATTTTGATAGTTAGGTTTTCATAGCAGCGTGTGTGCAGTTGTGTTTCGTTATTTTCTGTTCATGCATGTTTTATGCCCCATTTCTTAGGGGACAAATAGATTTGCCCTTGCCAGACAATCCGTCCGACTTGTACGCTGTCAGTCCGTAGACTGACACTATGGAATGTGGGGACATCCGTGTCGTTTGGATACATTTCTTGTTCATGATATACCGGTATATGATTATCTAATTTGTTTCTTACCCAAACTTTTGGAAAAAACATCATTTTAGACTGTAACGAACAGAATGGATTTTTTTTAATACGTAATTGGTCTCTTGTTACCCATTGAAAACACTGTCTTTAAAAAAGAGTATCATTGATGCCACTCTTGATATAAATTTATTTCAAAATCATTTTATATAAATATAAACAGACTTATTGAGGATATCATGATACAATGTTTTTTTTTTAAAATTTAATACAGGTGAAGAAGGTTCAAAGGGCAAGTTTCATTATCATTCATGAAAAGCCTCAAACAAATTGAGTATGTGAGTCAACCATCTTTTATGGTTCCTCATCAGAATTTACTGCCCGTTTATTTTGTTCGTTTGTTTTATAGGGTTTACGTTACACCGACACATTATAGGTAATATGGTGACTGGTGGTGGAAGACTTCAGGTGCCAAGCCTGCAACATTTTTCTTTTTTCGTGTTGCGCGTTATTTAAGGATTTCGCTTATTTCTTTTTTTTTATAAAATATTCCATCTCTCTTTTTTTTCATGTTACAATAATGTTGTATGTCTTATTTCTGTCTCTAACCATGACAATAACTCTTGACACTGTAGTTCATTTCCAGGCGATATGATTTATCCTCATTTCCTACTAAATTAGCTGACGTTGATACACAGGTCGTCAATTAGTATTAAAAGGGTCAAAAGCGATCTTTGAATATTGAATCAAAATACTTTAGGAAGGAGACCAAATATGCTTCGTTATTTTCTGGTTAGTATTAAATGAATCTATTTATCTTTTGAACTGGGCGGTGATATATTGTTACTTAGATCACAATATAATGATTTTAATTACATTGCTTTTCTCTTACCTGATATTTGATACTCTATCATGTACCCTGTAATGTGTGTACCCTTTTAGGTTAAAAACTCGTTAACAGTGTATCATAAATGAACTGTTTGATCATGGCTTTTGACTTCTTATTGGGCAATGTACTGTAACATTTGTTTTATAAGTCACATAATATTTCCAGTTCTTTATCTATATTTGACCACATTTTTCTTACCCGTATGCGAGATATTTATATGCATAAATATAATTATATTAATGCTGTGTGTTTCCCCCAGTTTATCATCATTTTTATTTTCTTCAATACAGAACAACCTTTAATTAAAAGAAAACTAATTCTTCCTTCATTCTCATATCTACCAAATATCTTTACCTTTTTAATGATTAAATTTGCAAAAAGTGAATATAGATTTGTGTTTGAATGGTTCTGCTTTCAATTTAAATATTAGGTCATATATATTTACTTGTTTCTGGGCTCTGGAGATATTTTTTTGTAATTTATTCAAGATATTCTTAAATATGCTTTTTATAATCTGAATAAAAAGTCATTACTTGGGTTTAACATGTAATATATGTTTTTAGTATTGACAGCTATCACAATTAAAAGATAATTACAAAACACGGTGTACTTATTAGATACTTTTTAACTTTTATTGATATGTTTAATATGTAAATCAGTATTTTTCAGAAGATGATTCTTTTGTTCAAGTCATAGCCAGTCTGTATTATATGGTGTGTACTCAGTGTGTTTTTTACGCTATAAAGAGCAGCACTTTTTGTTTACTCCTTCAAATTATGTTTTTACATTATGTCAATTTGAAAACAAAATCATGCATATGGTATATACAATGTACGGGGACAGTTATTTTGCTGGAATACTCTGGCTATACAACTGTTATAAGAACATACTAATATAATAGTACTGTATGTCAATTAATAAAAAAGAAATGATATTGAAGTTAATAACAACATAACAAGATACATAACAAAGCATCTTCATGTAATTCAGATTTTTCTCAAACTAAATTTAAAGGCACATTATACCTTAGAAATGAATAAACCTTTCCTTCTTTAAAAAGGTCAAACATTAGTCTGATAATAAATAGTAACACCTTAACAGTACATTTTTTACTATGATCTTTTCATCATAATTATGTTGATGGTGTTTTATATTACTTCAATGGGGATAATTTTGCGGGCTGCTTTATATAAAAAAAAGATACACTTTATAGATTGTCGTGATATGAAATTGTTTATTTGCTAATAAAACATTTCAAAGGACAAATGTATATCTCATAAGTTATAAGTTTATAATCATAAATGTACTTTGCACAAGTATATACAGTAAATGAGCAAAAAAAAGACTTCCATCCCATATTTCCTTTCAGATAAGTTTCATTTTGATAAATATTTCCTATTTAATAAAATAAACATGTCAACTGATCTAATCAATGGGAATATTTCAACAACTTTGTCTTATTATCAGTCGTAATGTGCTTCGTTATTTTCTCGAAGATATCAAATGAATTGTTTTATCTTTACCACAAATGATATATTAAGTAATTTATATACGAAATATTGACAGAATGATTTATTTACCCCATTTTCTTTTGTTCCTCTTTTTAATTGTAATTTGTTCCTATTTCTTTAGCTATAACCTCATTAATAGTTGTAGTTGTAAAAATTGATTATGAACCGGTCAGTTAGGGTGCAAATGTTCTTGAAAATCTGTGATCCGGTTTTTTTCTATGCTTGTATGCGACTCTTTCGAGATGAGACGAAGTTTTAGAGCAGTTGTTGTTGCACTTACATATACAAACTAATAGATCATTTTGATGTGTATATTTTTTAATAAAAAATGCATGTTTGTACAGAAGGGCTGCTTTCATGCGCATTAACATTTTCAATTCAATTGTTCAATGCTATTCATAGGTATTCAAGGAACGATAACCCTCAAGGTCTCTTTATATATAAGAGACCTACAGCCACTTACCATAAGAAATCGTTATTATACAAACAAGTCATAATTTATGTATATATTAATTATGATTTGTTTATATGATAACGAGTTTCTGTATTTTTGTCTGATAATACTTTCCTTTGAGAATTCAATTTGGCCTAACCTTTTTTTTGTTCTTTTGTTCCTAATAGATATAGATGATTAACAAACTATATTTGATATCAATCAACATTTGCACACCAATCCTGAAAATAATGATAGTATCAAGTTTGTCTTAGTTGCATGTACGTGTATAAATGTTTATTTGAAACATTGTGTTATTTTTTCTTTCTTTCAATGGCTCCATCCGTCATAAGTGATAACGGTGTAATGTGTCTGACTTCGTATTTGTCACATTATCATTACTGAAACATGGGTGATAGGGGATAATGACATATAGTGGCACATTATCTAGCAATAATCCAAATATTTCCTGAGAAGATTTTGTAATTAAATACCGGAGGGGACGAAAATTAAACATGGTATTTAATGCCACAAAATAATGGTTAATTAGTTACATTATCACGCTCATTTTAGTTACACTGTTAAATGGATTGTTTTCATATGTGTTAAAGTGATCTTTATGTAAAGTAATTTTATTGCAGAGGTGTAACAAAGTCTAGAAAAAAATCTAAATATGTCTAACTTAAATAACTATGTTTGGGAAGCTGCATTTCCAGTATCTGGTCAAGTTATTTTGGTCTTTTCATAAAAAATCCAGATTTTTCAATGACACTTCGTATTCATATTGTGTTATGTTTTACGTTATATTGTGGTGCGATACGTTTTATTACGTTACGTTACGTTAAGTTATGTTACGTTATTTTATGTTATGTTATATTATGTTATGTTATCAATATTTGTATATTTTAAATGAAAAAGATAGACAAAGAACAATTGAATATTCTTTACTATCACTTTTCTCACTAGTTAAATATTTCGTTCCATAAAAGGACCTTTGTAATTGAAGAACATATCGCATATCGAATACATTTCTTAATTGGCTTGATAATAAACTTCATCAAAAATATGTTCTTAACGATAAACATGATTCGTTCTCCTTTGGCTGATATATATTTTATTTTTCATTTGTTACGAAACTTAATATCGATGCTCATAAGTACACAAACCTTCAGTTTTCCCTTTAATTACTTCCATTTATCGTAAGTGCCATGTATTTATAAAAAAAATTAAGACTTTTATTAAGATGATAGCTTACCTTACATGAACTTTATAACCGGTCAGTAACTATAAACATCTGTTAAATATATCCTAATTTTGTACAACAAAAATAAATTATTCTGGAATAGCGAAATGAGCAAATCTTCTGAATTTGTGCACGCTATTTATTCCTCTAGACCTTCATAAAATTGTACAAGAAACTAGAAAAAACATTCCAATCCCGTCATGACAAAACAAAAGCTCAACAAACAAAAGCTCCCATTCATATATATATTTAGTAAATGACGTTGTGATATCACATCTGTTTTGGTACATAAGATATATATAAAATAAAAAAAAACTATTTTAAATTCTTCAATAATTTTGATTTTCCAGAAGATTCTGGTGTAATATATTGTTTTGTTTTATGTTGTTATGTATGGATGAGACTCAAATAAAGAATATATAATATAATATATCACTTCTCAGTATAAGTAAAATGCAAATTTTCAGAGAATTATCTAAGGTGTCAACTATCAAATGTTCATATCCTCTGTTGCATTATTAATTACATTGCAGATTACATAATTCGAAACTTTTTAACATATCCGTTGCTATTTCTACTTTGTTTGCTGAGTAACTCTTGATATCACTGAAATTAATAACTGTAATTTTCCAAAAACTAAGCGGAACAAGTAAATTTTAGAGGGTATACAGTTAACTTAAATTTGCATTAATATACCAATGATGTTAAGATATCTAAGTGTTTGACACATTTTTCGATTTTTCATTTAACGTTCACCTGAAAACAAATAGCCTGTCATTTACCATCTAGTAGATCAGTCATTTTATATAAGTCTAAATAAGTATTCCTTAGAAAACAAGAAACGGTCAGTTGAAAATAAAGATACTGAAAGACTGTTTTTTAGGCTAATGACAAATATTTAAAAGATCAAGATAACATTCGAGAAAGAATTGATGTCTTTCATTTGGTTCGATAGAAAAGACGCATTTGGCAAAAAATAATATTTTTATACACGACTGTTCAAAACTATGGAATCTGCATTACAATAAGTATCAAACGTTTAAATTAAAAACAAATCTTTACTGTTGTTTAATTTGACTGCTAACTTGTTCTAACTCTGTTTATATATGGATATATCAAATGTCATAATTAACGATGTTTTTTTTTTTTTTTTTTTTTTTTGGGGGGGGGGGGGGGGGGAGCGGGGGGGGTTGTATACCTGACAAGAATTAATTCATTATTGTGAATTGATTCATAACGGAAGGTTTGTTTTACCATTAAAACTTATGTTGACAGTTTTAGTGCCATACATTTTACCGATATAGTTGGTAAGTGTGAGATACATTATCCCATTTTAAAGGGGTTCCACTTATGCTTTTACACATAAGGCCAATGCTTTCCTGCGATTTCTGTAGTATTTGAAGAAGGTCTGAACTAGTAACATATGTGCAATTTTTTTCTATAATTTCTTCGAACTATTTTTCCAGTAAAATTATTTTTATTTGGCAAAATGACACTAAATTAAAAAAAAAGTTGAAACGCTTTTCACTCAAGTCAGGCTAGGAATTGCACTTACTATCGATTTACAATTAATTTTGAGTATATTTCTTTATGGTCCTGTTCGGATTTTTCCACTCTAAGTACTGCACTTGATCAGTTTAAAAAAATTGGATGTAATATTTTCAGGCTCTCTACCCTCATTGGAGCTACTTTAATGTACATATCTATATACAGCAAATGGTAAATTTCTCTGGAACAAAATATTACTTTTTATCATATTAATGTTCAAACTAAATCATCTAAC
The DNA here is from genome assembly GCF_026571515.1 of Ruditapes philippinarum. Taxonomy (NCBI): domain Eukaryota; kingdom Metazoa; phylum Mollusca; class Bivalvia; order Venerida; family Veneridae; genus Ruditapes; species Ruditapes philippinarum. The sequence continues at coordinate 255,526 of NW_026866001.1, read as the reverse complement.
ACTGTGCCAACATTTTATTTCAAGAAATGTTTTATAAAAATATTTATATAAAATATTTTTGTTGTTTTGCTCGACACTTGAAATATTTGAAAATGTGCCAATTGTAGAACAGTTTACTAATTATGTAGGCCATGTGAGATAACAAATATGTTGAAGACAACAATTATATCATCTTTAATGAATACAACGCAAGCTTTCTGTTTAAGGATGAGCCTTAATAATTACCCTTTATATAAGATGCAAAACACGAAGACAAAATAATTAGAAAACTATAAAATAATGTTGGTATTTTTTGTTAAATAATATACCATTAAAAACTATTTAGCTTGTCTCTAGTCGTCAGTCACGCAAAGAATCATCTTTAATTTCTCCTTTTCAATCCGTGAATTACGAATTACCAAATGCTATCAAATTAAGAGAAATTATAATCTTCAACATAACACGCAAACCGGTATGATACAAGTAGTAATTTTCAATGATTATATTAAAATAGCCTCTCCTTTATTAAACCGACAATTATGACTTTGAATTCACGCAAGTTGTTTTAGTTTAGCTTTTTTGCGCTATTGCAATGGGTAGAATCATAGTGAATTACTATTTTGTATGGAAGTCAAAATACTACTTTATTTACATTTTGCTACCTTTTATGACACATTACTGCACATTCAGCACAACTTTCGTCAGTTGTTAAACATCTTATATACTCTAAATCCATGATCAAAATATATCAAAATACATGTTTGTCATTTGATTATGTGAGCTTTTAATTTAAAACATATTTATAACCAAGAAAAACAAAAGGCCTTAAGGCACATTATGCATCAGAAACAAAAGATTTTTCTTCTGTAGAAAAGCAAACATGAGTTTTAAAATGTTAAAATAATCCTCTTACTTATCATCTGATGAAAATATCACTGAATATGAATTTATTATTATAACGTAGCCTTTTGTAAAAAAGCAGTATTTTGGCTTCCATACGAAGTACTAAATTACTATAACTAAAGTTATTGCTAAAAAGCAACAGAAGCAAAAGATGGTCCAGGTAATTTGTCAATAAGTTCCTTATTGTCAAAAATTGTTAGATCATTCCTCAAGAACTATAAAAATAAATAGTAAACTAACAACTTTAAATACACTGAACAAAAAACTTTGCAAAGAAAGAAAATTTATTGCCAAGATCTTAATTATAAATGTATAGTTGATGTCTTTTCATTGTTTAGAATATATGTAATCATATTATAAATAATACAATTTGAATTTGAGAAGCAGGTGTAGAAATGCCTAATTTGAATAATCTAAAATCATAAAAGAAGCATATTGTATTTAAAAAAACAACCACTGCTACATTTTTATTTAACAGAAAAAAATGAATATAAAATTGTTTACAAGAAAAAGGCACTCCAGTCATTTTTTCATTTACGTAAAATAAGAATGTGCCCATAAAGTGATGTAAATTGTTCATTATTAAATTTTTTCGCAATTTTTTTCTTTTTTTCTGGTGGAACCAAAATTGTAATTTTTCGATATCAACTTGGGGGTAAATAAATTTGTCCTAATATACGAGGGACGCTCAGAAAGTATCCGGACTTTTCATGCTCCTCTCTTTCCACGTGCAGTTAATTACACACATTATATATTGGTGAAAACTACATTCATTCGCCAATAACGTGGTCAGTTTATTTTCAATGATAGTTGTGTATGCACAGTATTTTGCCCTCTGATATATGATAGGTGTTTCGTCTATCATGGACTCTTTGTAAGAGGAACAACGCTCTGTAATAAAGTTTCTGGTTGCAGAAGGTGAAAAGCCCTGCCACATCTTTCAGAGGCTTAAAAAAAGATTTTCTGATAATTGTGTATCACGTTAAACCTTCTACAACTGGGTTTCTCAGTTTCGTGAAGGCAGAACAAGTGTTTGTGACAGGCCTAGGACTGGGCGGCCAGCTGAGGCGGGGACCCCAACAATGGTAGCAAATGTTAAAGTTTTTGTCAACAAAAATCGTCGAGTAACTTTGGAGGAGGTAGCCAACAAGTTTAGCATCGGTAAGGCATCGGCACACAAGATTTTACACGAACACCTAGGCATGATCAAGGTAAATGCCACTTGGGTGCCTAGACAGCTGTCCGCAGATCAAAAGGCAACCAGAGTAACCAATGCAAAAGAACATTTAAGTCGTTTTAATCGTGAAGGAGATAAGTTTTTGAACCGCATTATCACTGGAGATGAGATGTGGGTTCATTATTCCGAACCTGAGACAAAAGCTCAGTCAAAGCAGTGGAAACGAGCTGGTTCCCCACCTCCTAAAAAGTTTAAGCTGTCTCCTTCGGCTGGCAAAGTCATGCTTGTTGCCTTTTGGGATTCACGAGGAATGATACTTACTCATTTCATGCCAAAAGGTCAAACTGTCACCGCCAAGTACTATTCTGAAGTAATTCTGAAAAATCTCAGAGAAAAGCTGAAGCAAATGCGTCCCAGGTTAGCACAGAAAAATGTCCCCCTTCTTCACGATACCGCCCCCTCCCATACCGCCGCAGCTATAGTGGAGGTTATCAACTCTTACAAATGGCAATTGTTGTCTCACCCTCCTTATAGCCCAGACCTCGCCCCTTGTGACTTTTATTTGTGTCAGAACTGAAAAATTGCTTGCTGGAAAGAAATATAAGACCAGGGCGGCTTTGATATCTGTTGTTACACAGTACCTAAATCATGGGTCTACGTCATGGTTCACAGCGGGAATACAAAAGCTCCCACGAAGATTGCAAAAGTGCGTAGACGTAGGTGGAGAATATTTTGAAAAAGAGTAGAAAGATTTTTTTTAAATGTTGAATGGTTTTCGAGAACGAGTCAAAAGTCCGGATACTTTCTGACCGTCCCTCGTATGCCTGCTTAAAAACTTTCAATAAAGTTTCCCATTGTTTGTCTACTATTGCCGCGAGATTCCCTAATAAAATGCTAAGACAATTTTCAATCACGTTCATTAACTTCAAATTAAATTTAAACCCCATCGGTAACTAAACTATTATACAGCACGAGAACTTTACCATTTAACGCACGCTGGCGGAAATAGTCTGTCATTTACAATTAAGTAGACCTAAGAAATGACATCGCAGCTAACGAAATTATTATTGATTATTTCCTTGAAATAAAGGACCCTAAAATGAAAGAATAGAAGAACAAGAAATGCGACTTTTGATATGTTATGTATTGAATTTATGAGTGGAAAATTACATTTAACCAGACTGAAATTGAGTTTATATAATTAAATAACTCAACAAATTATACTGAAACAATATAAATGACGAAATCAATAGCAAGATATGGGAAAACTAATTATTACACTTTGTGCAAGAATAGCGCTACTATACCTTATTAGTGTATTTTATCTTCCTTTTTACGAAATGCACAATCAATTAAAATTGTTAATGGGATTTCCAGCGATGTATAAGCTTTTTTTTCAAGAGAGTTGAACATGTAATAAATATTATTAGACATAAGTAGCTCTATTGTATTTTATTCACTCATTATACAATGCATTTGTGGCAGGTTTTTCCTTATTGTTGTTTTTGTAGTTGTATCGTATTTGTTTGAATATTAAGAATGTATTAATATGTGCGTATGTTCATCTCTTCAAGGAAACTTCAATCGCTACAATGAAGGAAAATAAAGTATCTACTCCCATCATGTCTGAACTATTCATTTGCGACGTTTAATCTAAATAATAAGATTTCTGTTATATTGATCGGATAATGTTTCACTGTCATTCTTTCCTTTGCACTTTAATGAAATTGTCCTCCTCGTAGGGATTGCTTGTGCACTTTTACAAATACTAATCTATTATAGAAAATGGCAAATAAACGTTTTGCACTGATAAGAGAATCTATCCGAAAAGTCTCCAAATATTATTACTCGATGTTCGTGTATATGTTGCTTGTTTGTTTAATATAAACTGTTAATTAAAGATTTCTCAAGAGAAAGAGGTACATATAATTTGTATATAAAAATGTCCAAACAATTCAGGAAAATGTTGAAACGTCAGAAAATGTAATGTATAGTTTATTCCGAAATATATTTGGAAAATGACACAATTTCCTATGTTAAATAACGCATTTTCTTAAATAAATTGTACGAGTATAAGCTATTGTCTAGATGAATGACGTTAGCGCTCGACAATTTTAGATAAATAATTACTTTGATATAAATTATTACTTTAAGCATTGGCCTTTTTTTAAAACCTTGTCATGATGAGTTATATACAATCTCGAGCGCACCTAATGTAGATCTCATGTAGATCTCCCGCATGTGGTGCTTCTAGATGGCTGATCGACCTCCATCATCAGCATGGTGCTCGCCGTCATTGGACTTTATTCATGTATATCTGCTGGCGTGTGGGCCCACCGTATTACGGTGTAGAGGTCGATTGGATCCATCTCTTCTCCTTCCGTCTCAGCCACAGCCAGCTCGGCAGCTTGGATCAGTCTCTGAATTGTCTTACGTCTATCCCTTCCAGAAGTTCCGATCGCTGTCATCAGTCGGCACAAAGATTGCGAACATAACCCTCGGACACTTACTTCAATAGGAAACAGCCATGTATACCAGACTGTCTGTCTACATTGATTGTGTTGCTCTGAATACTTTGCTTTCTTCCTCTCGTAGGCCTCTTCACATCTTATTTCCAAAGGTACTGTTAACTCAATCATGATGAGTTTCTTTTCTATTTCAGACTGTACATCCGGTTACAATACTTTTCTCAAACTTCTGCCACTAAGTCAGCTGGTCACCAACAGAGAACCGGAGTTTGGTACCATCCAAGTAGCTGATGATGATTTTATGCACCTGATCTGGGATATGGTTGTGTCGGAGGGGAGTGTAGATCAGTAAGAAAAAATGTTACACACAACTTAAAGTCAAACTTTAAGTTTAAATTTAATCATTTATAAAATGTAAATAAAATAGTTAGCAATGCATACAGTCTGACCAAGCTTGAATGTTCTTATGTTTATCTCATTCAAGTTTGAGTTTAAACAAAACGTAACGTTAAAATAAAAGTAACGTATTTACGTTATTTTGTAGTGCAATCAGATTGTATTTATTTGTACTCATATACATATATTATTTACTTCAGTAACCCAAACAAACTCTCTGCTTTGTTTGAATCAGAGTCTGAGTGGCATTCTTAAAAATTAATCTATGAATCCACACTCGTGCAGTTCAACTAGCTCTTTTGATGCCTATCTCAACACCTAAATTCGCCTTTAAAATTCATCTTTTGTCCATTTTCGAATCCTTTTTCTGTCAATTATTCCAGCATACAAAAGGCCTCTATAATTGTTGTTAGAGATTCGATTTGTCGTCTATGATTACAAGATCTATTGTGATAAAATCCTGTTAAGTGATACATTTTCTTATAAATGTATTTTGCCTAGAAGGACTGTAATTGCAAGGTTTCATTACCAATCTAAGACAAAGTGGAAATGGTGTTCTTACTGTAACAACCTTGAGAAATAAGAACGAGAAATCGCTGTTGTTCAGTGTTTCAACATTAAAAAAAAAGCGTATTATCATTAACCGGATTTCAACAAAATGAAAAAAGGCTGCGTAAACTTAATCGTTTTTACGAAATAATGGTATGATGTATATAATTGTATAATTATATGATTTAAAGTACCTAAATTAAATTTATCCAAATAGCATTCGATACAAATTAGTAATAAGTCATTATTTCTAAGGGTAGTATCAAGTTAGTTGGCTGAATTGGATTTTCCCGATCTTAGAATAGAATAAGGCTCATATGAGATGGGCTGTTAACTACGCGTGTGCATACAACATAATTGGTGTGTTTCGTTTTTCATGGAATATTTCTCGATTCAAATGTTCACTATAGTAATAAAAACGTACACTACAATGTATGCGCATCGTTCGCGTGTGTCGATTCAGTGAAAATCAGTCGAAATTTATTTTTTTTGTTTCTCTTTATTCGGCTTTACTTTTGTGATTTTTTATTAATCTATTAAAATTTTAATTGACTAATGGGCCATTGAATATAATGAGAAGTTCGCCGGCAATATGACAATAACCGGTAAAAATCATATCATACCTAGTGGGTCACTAGTCAATCATTAGATAGTATATATTTTGCCAAATTTTACATTTCTTTTATATTTTAAGCAACATTGGAATTACTGTGACTTTTGTAACAAAGCAAGTTAGTATAATTCTTATCACGCCCTTTTTTGTTTGATTTTCAAAAGGCTTGACTACATTTGCTTTCATGTTGACATATGTTGTGATTTTTGTTCAGTTGTAGTTTACATTAGGGTATCAGACTTTGCAATGTTTTTTTCCTGAACTCAGTTACACGGAGTACAAATAAATAATAACACATAAAAATGTCTTATTGCAAAACATATATAAAAGCATATTAAGCAAGATAAATGTTAAATGTTAAATTGTAGATAACAAACCAATGCATTAGATAATACTTGATGCCATTCTTTTAGGGTTAATTGTTAATTTAATAACTGTGCATCAAACATATTTCCACGATAATTCGTGCCACTAAGCTTTATTATTCAAATCATCATCATCACTGAAATTTTATTTTTGTTTCATGTACCGTGGTTTGCTTTTCTATTACCGTTGTGCTTATTTTGAGAATAAAAATTAGTGTCTAAATTGAAAAAAGCTATTCTAGAAATAGGAGTTCAATAAATATTATACCAACCGAGCCATCACTAGGTCAGGGATAACCATAACACAATAATCGGTTGGATCAGATCACTGTTCTTTTTTCATGCCTTCAAGTTAATGTACCTGTGACAAAATAATGTAAATTATTTGAAAGGAGCTGGTTAAGGAATTGGCTTATGCTGCCTTTATAGTTTATAACTACTTAATTAAACTACGTCACCCTTTGTTGTATTGTTGTTTTGCGGTTGTTGCTGTTGTCGTTCTTCAAACAAAATACTGTATAAATACACTGTTATCCTATTTTATAAAAATATATAAACGCATGCAAACTCATTAAAGATCTTAAGAGATTCGGCAGTTAATCTTACACATTCAGTCATTTTTCTCCTTTTTAAAATTGTCAAGCACAAAGACTTAAATGTATTACCTATGCTAACCTTTCAACAATCAGTAAACAGAGTATAATATAATATAGTATATTATATACAACCATGTACTCTTTGTACCATAGTGATAAAAAAAATGGTTTATTTGTCAATAAAACATTCGAAGGACAATTATATATCTCATATATTAGTTTTTTATGTTTATAGATGTACTTCCCACAAGTACGTGGAGTTAATGAGAAGAAAGCAATACTTCCAACCTATATTTCCTATTAGATAAACTGTTCTTGTTAAATATTTCCTATTCATTAGGAACGAAAATCATGTCAACTGATCCGAATGACCGGAATGTTTAAACAACTTTATCTTATTCTCATACTTAATGTGCTTCGTTATTTTCTAGAAGATGTCGAATCAGTGTGTTTATCTTCGCCACGAATGATATATAAGTAACTGACAGTATGATTTGTTTGTTCCGTGTATTTGTTAATTTGTTCCTCTTTTTAATTGAAATTTATTTCCATCTCTTTTACAGTAATTTACTAGTTGTGGTGATAAAAATCAATATGGCGGCATTGAAACGGTCAGCTAAGAGGGCAACGTTCTGGAGTGATTTATATGCTCGTATGACCCTGTGTCTAAAAGTAAAACGACGATTTGCAATTCCCCGTACCGTTGTGGCTTGGTAGTATCGGGGGCTGCGTTCTGTGAAATTCGACTTACTTTGTTGATCTTTTTTCCAATTCCTATGTAGCTCATATGCTTGCACTCACATCTACAAAATAAATGTTCATGGTGTTGTTTTATTGAGGTTCTAGTCACTTTTTGGTGGACTGTTTGATTTTAGAAATTAATACACGGAAAGACAACTTTTTTCAATGCAATAATTTAATCTAATATGAACTTGTCTTTATGAAAGGTCTGTTATACCATAAATAAAGTATTTTGATAGTATTTTCTATTCCATACTCAGTGCGTTTGAACCACGTAATGTTCCAACATAAATCATTATCGAATCGAATCTTATAATCAATTCGGCCATATTTCAATTTCTAGTGTCAAATGCATATATTTAATAGAATCTCGTTTTCATTTTCAAAGTTCAAAATATCTACATGAAATGTATATTGTACCTCATGCAGTCTCGTTTTTATTTTCAGTGTCCAAAATTAAAGTTGTGTCAAAATGGAGAGATCAAGGGAGCAGGAAAAATAAAAACGAAATGATTTTCAAATTATATTTTAGGCAATCAAATGAAAACTTATCTGCTTGTATTGTGATTAGATAGAGAATAATAGAGAAAAAAGGACAAACAAATCTTCCAATTCTTGAGGTTAATTGACTTCATAAAATACCCGTTCTTAACAATTAAACGTTGTTCGTTATTCCTTTTGCTGATAATTGTCTCACTTTTTGTAAGGAAATTAAATATCAATGCTCATAAGTACATGAACCTTCCGTTGTCTCTGTAATTACTTCCATTTGTTATCCCATATGCATCTTAAGTTCTATTTATTTATGTAAATTAAAAAGTTTAATCAGAGGTTAGTTTACGTTTACATGAACTTTATAACCGGCCAGTAACAGTAAGCATACAATGTGTTAGATATATAGAGGATATTGAATGAGTGTAAGTTCAATACTGAATTTATTGCACGAGTTGAATAAAATTATATTATGCCAGCCTCTGGCGAGCATAATATTATTTTATTCAACGAGTGCAATAAATTCAGTAATGAACTTACACGAATTTAATATTCTATTTATCACATACCCAAAATAAAGACCGTTTTAAGTGAAATAAGAGTCATTTTTCATTGACGCGTCTATAGTATAACGCTAACATTTAGCGCGTTTTTACACTATGTTTGTATAACGCTAATGACGTCACGTCAAAATATATGTACGGCCGTGCAATACCATATTTACGGAGTCGCAAAATCGGCACGGGTGTGTGATAAATCAAAATTTAGCACATCAAAATAATCTCAAATTGTGTGACCAGTCCTACATTAAGTGGTATATAAATCTCGAAAAAAAAATATTTTCATTCCCGTCATATACCAAAATCCTCAGTTGTGCCCTTAAACAAACAAACAATTGATATAACCAGGATAAGTTGTTCATTTGCCCTGATGATACAGAAACTTGTCGGCAATGAAAAAAAAGTAAAATATCAGTTCAGTTACTGTCGGTCGTTCCTTGGTTGATATAATAAATAAAATGCAAGCCGCATCTAATATTCTGAGAATATTACTTATTAACAAAACATAGAACTTTTCAGTATTTGCAAAAGATATATTTTTAAACAATATTCTTAGATTATCTAAGTCTTCAACTATCAAATTTTCAGATCCGCTGTTTAGTTTGACTAAACTCATTGCAGATTATATTATTTGGATGCTCATAACATTTCTGTTGCTCTTTTTACTGCCTTAGCTAAGTAACTTAACATCCCTAAAACTTATCATCGACTGTTCTAAAAACTGGAAGCTGGTAAGCCAATTAATGAGAATCAAAGATTTAGATTAATTTAAAATTGCATGAATATACCAAAGGTAGAGATACTACAGGCATGTTTTCATGTTCAAGAAAAAGATAACATTCGAGAAAGGAATAATATCCTTTAATTTTATTTGTTATTGGAAGCACTTGGCCAAAAATAATACTTAAATACGACTGCTGTTTAAATCTTTCAATGAATAGATATCAAAAGTTAAAATAAAAAAACATGCCCGCGTTTCGCTTAACTGTTTTCCCTATTATAATATTTTTACTGAACTAGAATTAGATTTGTAGATAGTGCCAGATTATCTGTTAAAAGAAAATTATGTAACATATATTTTGTGCCAGATTATCTAGTAAAAGAAAATTATGTAACAAATATATTTCATGATGATGACAGCAATCATATCATCCTTAATTATTACGATGCAAGCATTTTTTTAAAGATGGGCTTTAATAATTACCCTTTACATAAGATGCAAAGGGCAGACGACACTTTTAAATAATTTTGATATTTTCTGATATATTATATACTATCAAGAACTACTTAGCTTGTCTTCTCTGTCGTTTGTCACGCAAAGAAGCAGTGTTTATTTCTCCTTTTCAATACGTAAGTTATTGAAACTCTATCAGATAAAGAGAGAAATTATTACCTTTAAACTATATTTGATGACGTTTTACACACCGCAATGGAATATGATGTATATAATTATTTTTGTAGGTGTGTATTGTAATAGGCTCTCTTTAACTAAACCGACAATTATACGTTTGAAATCACGAAAACTCATTTAGAAAGCCATTTCTTACCAGGATTACTAAAACGTCAATATGATTTCATTAAACAAATACATGTTAGATGCAAGTCAGATTGTCAGATTGTTTTATAACAATGGCATTGTTCTCATTTGTGTGTTACTTGTCGGTTTATACTTTCGACAGACAAATCCTTAAACTACACCTATTAGTAAACACAAAAACAAAAAACACAAATACACTGAAGGCATGAATGTGCAAAAGAAGAAGGTCATTTCAGAGATCTTTACTATAAGTGTATATGTTTCTATGAAAACATATTATAAGTGTACGAGGGTAAGTCAGAAAATATCCGGACTTTTGACTCGTTCTCGAAAACCATTCAACATTTTAAAAAAAATCTTTCTACTCTTTTTCAAAATATTTTCCACCTACGTCTACGCACTTTTGCCATCTTCGTGGGAGCTTTTGTATTCCCGCTGTGAACCATGACGTAGACCTATGTTTTAGGTACTGTGTAACAGCAGATATCAAAGCCGCCCTGGTCTTATATTTCTTTCCAGCAAGCAATTTTTTCAGTCCTGGAAACAAATAAAAGTCACAGGGGGCGAGGTCTGGGATATAAGGAGGGTGAGACAACAATTGCCATTTGTAAGAGTTGATAACCTCCACTGTAGCTGCGGCGGTATGGGAGGGGGCGTTATCGTGAAGAAGGAGCGCGTTTTTCTGTGCTAACCTGGGACGCATTTGCTTCAGCTTTTCTCTGAGATTTTTCAGAATTACTTCAGAATAGTACTTGGCGGTGACAGTTTGACCTTTTGGCATGAAATAAGTATCATTCCTCGTGAATTCCAAAAGGTAATAAGCATGACTTTGCCAGCCGAAGGAGACAGCTTAAACTTTTTAGGAGGTGGGGAACCAGCTGAGCTTTTGTCTCAGGTTCGGAATAATGAACCCACATCTCATCTCCAGTGATAATGCTGTTCAAAAACGTATCTCTTTCACGATTAAAACGACTTAAATGTTCTTTTGCATTGGTTACTCTGGTTGCCTATGGATCTGCGGACAGCTGTCTAGGCACCCACCTGGCACTTACCTTGCTCATGCCTAGGTGTTCGTGTAAAATCTTGTGTGCCGATACCTTATCGATGCTAATCTTGTTGGCTACCTCCTCCAAAGTTACTCGACGATTTTTGTTGACAAAAGCTTTAACATTTGCTACCATTGTTGGGGTCACCGCCTCAGCTGGCCGTCAAGTCCTAGGCCTGTCACAAACACTTGTTCAGCCTTCACGAAACTGAGAAACCCAGTTCTAAAAGATTGAACGAAATACACATTTATGAGAAAATCTTTTTTAAGCCTCTGAAAGATGTGGCAGGGCTTTTCACCTTCTGTAACCAGAAACTTTGTTACATAGCGTTGTTCCTCTAACAAAGAGTCCATGATAGACGAAACACCTATCATATATCAGAGGGCAAAATACTGTGTATACAAAACTTTCATTGAAAATAAACTGACCACGTTATTGGCGAATGAATGTAGTTTTCACCAATATATAATATGTGTATATAGCCGCACGTGGAAAGAAGTCCGGATATTTTCTGACCGTCCCTCGTATGTTTTTATGAATACATCTGTTTTAATATTTTTAAATCAATTTTAATTATCTGTGAAGAAGTTATTGAAATGCTTTATATTAGAGACTTTTCTCTAATCATTTATTAATCAAATAGTATTATAAAATGAAAATGTGACGTTTTTGTTAAACAGCAAAATTAAACATACAAAACATTTTTTTTAAATGACACTTCTGATATATTTTAGTTACCTAAGAATAAGATTCTGTTCATTAAGGCATTGTTTATTATCTTTACAAACGGGTGTTTTCGTGTATTTTGTCTTTCTTGTGGACACATAATAATAATTTGCGGACAAATTGTCTTAATATATATGTCTGTTTGAACCCTGTCAATAAAGTATCCCATTGTTTTTCTACTATTGCCGCGAGATTTTCTAATAAAATGCTGAGATAATTTTCAATCACGTTCATTAACTTCAAATTGAATTTAAATCCTATCGGTAACTAAAGTATTATACAGCACGAGAACTTTGCCATTTAACGCACGCTCGAGGAAATAGTCTGTCATTTACAATTAAGTAGACCTAAGAAATGATATCGCATCTAACGAAATTCTAATCGATTATTTCCTAGAAAATAAAAGACACTTAAATTAATGTAAAACACAATGTATGTTTTGATCTAAAGAGTGAACAATTACATTTCACTAAAAGAAAAATAGTTAATAGTACTAATTGAATATGAAAGTTGATACTTATCGGTTACTCTATAAGATTATAACATGGATTTAACTTCATTACGAAAAAACGCCTGAATTATGTGCTTCAAAACGCCGGATCATGTGCTATTCTACAAAACGCTTTCGAATGACGGAGTATGTGCAACAGTAATGTCCTGTCTGCTTAAAACAGTTGAGTCACTCCTAGATATTTCTTATAAGTTATTTGGTCTACACCATTGACCGGTTAGAAGTCGCATGCTCTCTTATATACATGAATAATGATGTATTGAGACGCTTGTTAATAAGCTAGCAAGAACAATTTAAACAGAAAGGAAAAACAAATTATAAAAGTCATCATATTTCTGTATTTGAAGTAATAATATATCACTCCATGAAAAGATAATTAGATTCATTTTTTATCTATCGAGAACGGAACAAAGCATATTAAGAATAATAATTAGAAAAATTTGGAAAAATACCTCGGTTATTCAAAGATCATTGTTGTTTACTGAAAAGGCAAAATTAAAGAGAAGAAACAATTAAAAGAGATTGAATATAAAGTTTAGTCATTTATATTAGCATGATTATAAATAGGAGATATTCGTACCTTAATAATATCATCACTGAAATGATTTTTTTTTAATTTCTTCATTTTATATGTTATGAAAGTTGGAAATTTGGATATGCACACTTTTTCAATGTATGACTTGTTGGACAGTTATGAAATATTAAGTTAACATTTCATTAAACAGTTCATTTTGAAGCATTTTTTTTTATTTATATTCTTTTTTTTTTCGACTAGTCTAAAAGTTGTATTTTTCAGAATTTTGCTGTTTTTGCTAGGCCTCTGATTATATGTTTTTAATATGAGCCGCTTCACGGCAAAACCAGTTATCAGTTTCCCTACTTGTAATAGAGTTTGTAAGCGGACAGCATGGATCCTTATCAGACTGCGCGGATTGGCAGGCTGGTCTGGATCCATGCTGGCCGCAAACGCATTATGTTGGTTTTGTCGTGACGCGGCTCAATTATATTTGAAACACTGCTTAAATTTAAGCCAGCTTTCAGTTTTTAAATGTTAACACCTTATTTACAGATCACTATCGGGGATTTATTTCACTTTTTATAAAAGTCTTCGCATGTCTTAATAAGTCAAGAAAATGTCATAAAATCCATTAGAACACATCTACAAAATGATTTAAACAATGTTTATGTATACTGTGTATATTTTTTAAATAAATTCATGTGAAATAAAAGTATAATAAGCTTGACGGGGAGGGGGGCGTTGTATTTATGAAAATAAATATCATGCATTTTATACTGAAGTACGATTTCTCATGAAATAATTCTGATGTAAAATATCATCAATATTTCTTTAGGACGTTGCTACAGATTTCATATATTAGACAAGATAAATACTGTTTCCATGGACTGATAAAAGAAACAATCTAAGCTCAAGAGATATGCTTAACCAGTCTCGCTTTTACATCTGCTCGGAATCTGATTCGTTAATGATTTACATAATTTTAAAGGACAAAAACTCAAACATAGTGGTGAAAAATTTACTGTTGGTTTATTGCTTTAATATCATTAATGATCGCAATGCAATTTTTCATGCACTTTCATAAAACACTTTCATTACCTTATTCAAATTAAGGGACGTGTTTTTATTTTGGCCTATGGTACAACAGAGAAAGAAGATCAAAACACTACACCCCCTGGTACAAATCAGTTAGCCTCGTGTTTCGATGCTTTTTCTATTACATAAACGCCTGTTTGCTGATAAATACTTAAAAACTTATCACAATTAATATGTACCAATAAATGTCATCAAACGTTATTTTCATGATAAATCATAATATCATAATCCTATTAACAATTTAATCCGATTGAGATGACGTCGTTATTTGACCGTATACAGTTTCAATCAAAGCACTGCAAGCACTGAGGTATACATTGCTTGACATCAAAACCATGTGATTTTAATCTACTGAACTCAATAGAAGTCATCTTCTGGTTACAATCAATTTCTAACACAAATCTAGGCTTATTTCTTCTCAAGTTATTAATAGGACAAGAAAGAGGTGTTGTTCCTACAGACTAGTGCTGTGTTTTTCCAGGCAAGACTATATGGTTTGCGAAATTGAAGAGCAATACAGAAATCAGTTTGCAAGGACCGGTTTATTATCTGCAGTATACAATGCTGAAATAGTAAAATAGAGTCTTCAGTGTTTTTATCTAATACTTTAAAAACATGACCAACATGTGGGTTTGTAGTCTACAAAAATGTGGTATTGAATCATTCAGCAAGACTTAAAAGTTAGGTGAACATTTTTGTTTACATGCAAAACGCATTAACTGGAAAAAAATGCACTCCATAGTGCAATTATTGATTCAAAATAAAAGCATTTGTACTTGACAAAATTTAGGCATCAAAGCCCTAAGCTCTAGCCTTGTACATTCTTAAATTTTTACTACAAGTACATTACGAAAATTAATGACTCCCCCCCCAACCCTCCCACAAGGCAAATTTTATCCCAGGGCTAAAATTAAAGCAATCTTGGTAGAGGTCGACTACACAATGCTTCATGCCAAATATCTTACCTCTAGTCTTTGTCAATTCAGAGGGGAATACTGTTTAAGTTTTTTTTCTATACATGTATATACATTTAAGGAAATCCTAAGACACCATGGTGCCTGGTAAACCTTGTACCTTCAGACAAGATTTTTTAAAAAGTTTTTTACTATATACATACCATATAATGAAAACCCAAAAAGACTCCTTGGCAGAGCCATTTTGACCCCAGGGCTATAATTTGAACAATAGTGATAGAGGTTTATTACACACGTAAAGGTTTCATGCCAAATATCAAACATCTAGCCTTTGTCAATCCAGAGAAGAATATTTTTCAAGTTTTTTTTTCTATACATGTTTATACATTTAAGGAAAACCTATGACACCCTGGTGCTATTTCACTAGGGGCAACATTTGAACAACTTTGGTAAAGGACGTACTTATGATATTATTTACCAAGTATCTAAGCTCTAAAGCCTTAAACCTTCTGATAAAAAGATTTTAAAAAAAGTTTTTGCTGTATACATATAAGGAAAACCTCATATATGACCCCAGGGGTGAGGCTAATTTTGGGACCCTTGGGCTGTAACGTGAATAATCTTGGTAGAGGTTAACTACCAAATGTTTCATGACAAATATCTTAAACCTCTAGTCTTTGTCAATTCAGAGGAGAAGATTTTAAAGTTTTAACTACATACAATATCAGGAAAATCTATGAACCCTAGTGCAGGGCTAATTTGACACCCAGGATATAATGTGAAAATCTTGTGAATGTCTACCAGACAATGCCTTTTGCAAAATATCTATGCTCTAGGCCTCATTTAAGTCTTTGAACAACTTTTGAAGCCCTTTACTCATGGAACAACCCTGTCAAGTTTGGTTGAAATTGGACAAGATGTTTTCAAAAGATGTTAACTATATAATGTATAATAGATAAATACAGAATCCCTAAAGAAAGCCCAACACGGCAAAATTGAAAATGTTGCAGGCTCGGTTTGATTGAGCCTGTTCATGGACGGTACTGGAAAGTGCAAGTTACCGTCCACGCCCCCTAGCACCGGCTTAAGCAGAATTCAACATTTAAACGTACACACATGCACGCATGCATGCACACACACACAAAAGAGGGGAATCGCTATATGCCAACACAGCATCTACATGCATCAGACCAGCAGTCCAACACATTATCAAAAAATAAAATGACAATTACATTGTTGATGTGTTGAAAGCCTTGTGAAATTTAATAAAATTAAGCTTTATAATATCTAGAATAAACTTTCATTTTTTCATTCCAAACTGTAAACAAACAATATGAGGTATGGTACATGTTATGGTCAACCAAGTGGATCTCATTGGAGCTAGGTGGAGAGAAAAGATTAGAAAATCATGTTTGCTTACTGAGTTCATCAGAAAGTATTTAAGCACTAAGTTGAAATTTATATGGCATAATGCACTTTATGTGTGTTAATATGCTATATATCAAAATTAAATACTCAGTATCTTTTTTTTTGTTAACTATAAACTTAAAGAATTAATAAATTTCTTTTATATAATCTATGAATTCAGTTTATAGTATCTTTTTGGTTTGACTTTTATCACAGGCTGTGCTTTTTGTGATACCATACTATTGTTTCCGGCACCTTTACTCCAAGTAAGCAAATGAAGTAATTGAAGACCAGGACCTTGAGTGTAGTAACTTCCTTTCTGAGTGGGGGATCTGAACATCACTGTCTGTCCTGTCCACCATGTCTCGATATCGGATTTGTCTTGGTACAGACCACCCTGTCTCATGGTCTGCAAGGTCCTGCATGTATGGCCAGCTGGGACTGTTTAATGTCACCGAGGAGAACTCCATATAGTTTTTTGACAATCAATAAATATTTTACAATCCAATAGGAAACAAAAAAGATTCATGTAGTATCTTTTTTAGCTAAATCCTTTCAAGCTATCATCATCGTGTACAATGAAACTTACTGGTAAGGAGTTAATTAAGGGCTTCTCCCCCAATACAAAAAAGGTCAAATTAAGAAGTAGTACTGTTACAATGCCTTATCAAAAATAAAGTCACATGCATATATAGACAATAACTAAATATTTAACAATATTGATTTAATACAAATAAATCATTAATATATGCAGTCCAGCCAATAATGAGCTGAAAATATTTATCAATATCAAAGAGTGAGAAAATGAAATGCAGCCTGACTAAAACTCAAACCAGAGACACTCAGAATACCATACCTCAGCACTACCAAAAAAACCCAGAACCCTTGGAATACCATACAGCAGCTCTACAGCTTAAATATTTTCAGTCTCATAGTTCTATGCATTGACATAATCCACAGCATATTGAAATTTTTCCTTTTTCATTGGCACACTTAAGTAACAAAGTGAATTGACTTATGACTCAGTTATGTACCATCATAAACATATATTGGACCCTAAAATTAACAGGGTGAAAATATCACAGGGTGAGAAAAATGTGCAGTTTGACCGGAATCAAACCTGAATCAGAATATTATACATGTATGTGGGCTGTACTGACTCACTCAGCTGAGCTATCTAGCTGGCAATGTCAATAATCTATTACACATGGGCATAGAAGTCAAAGAAACATTCATTGATAATGACCCATTATTTAAAGTAAATCATATCAGAAACATCCCTTGAAAATGATATCATTTCATTTTTGACCCACAGTTATTACCACTACCTCCTAATGGGCCTAAGTAAACTGAGCCTGCAGAATTTTATAATTTTGCTGTCTGTCAGACATGGCAATTTCTTATGGGTTTCATCTTTATCTCCATTTGAAGGGATGTAACTCATGTTTGTACTTATCTGTCTATCTTAGCCATTACAGACTATTCTAGCTGTATATAAACATAAAAAATCTTTTATATTAACAAACAAAACATAATAAGATGAAAAATTTACCAGTTTGAGAAATTCATCAAATGGATGGAGGTCCAGGAATGATGAATATGGATAGAAATATTTTTTTTAACTGGCTTTATGTACCTTCTAGTTGTCATTGTGGCAATGAATTTTATAATTATTCAGTTAAACCTGGTTTTTCAGTTAAGATTTCATCATAAAAAGATCTTCAGGACTCTAAATAAATTCATATTTGTGGTATCAGGGGAAATTAAATTACTATTTGTGCTAAATCTGATCATAAACATCAATCTAAATATTTAGAATGTACCTGTGTTGAGTGTCATTTTTCACTCTTCACTTTGGTTATCCCATGTCAACCCTTTTTTTTACTAATGGCTTTAATTTAACTGCCCATGCAATCATAAGCTCATATATGGCTAATAATTTTACCTTATATATATATATCAATAGTCTAAGGAGTTATGTAAAAAAATGTTAAGGATGGCTCAGCCTGACTGAGTGATTTGATTGTAAATAACATATTTCAAAATATATTTCTGGACTCAACATGCTTTCAAAACTCTGTAAGAAAACTGTCAAATGATGAATAATTATCTGGATTTGTTACCCAAAATCTGTGTGATTCTAGCACTTCATTTTTTCTAGGATTGCAATAGCTTTCTATTTTGTCAAATAATTTTTTTCACTTTCAGTTTATGTTCTGCATTTGCCCATGTAAATTGATAACTTTAGGTCCAGCACAGTGTAATAGGATATTTACTTGTATCTTTTCATCTTTCTCAGCATTTCCACTGGCAGTCAACACTGGTAAAGTAAATTTCCATTGGCGCTTCCATTTGATAAAGTTATGTGATATGTTACCATTTTCAACATCTAAATGTCCAGGGGGTCTAAACATATCTGCCATGATTGTCAGTTCGAATAATACCGATTACGAAGGCTAAATTCGAATAATATCGAGTACAAATCCTTAGTTCGAATAATATTGAGTACGAATCTTCCCCTTCCCGAAAATGGCTTTTGGACGATATATTTCACTTAAGTGGCAGAAATACTTCACACTGCAGGTGTGAAACAAATAATTGCATACTCCTCCGATGCCACCACGTTGATAGGGTTCTATTATATGCAATTATATGACAATACGTCAGAACGTAAACTTTAATCCATTCATACAGACGCTTACAATGTTACATAACACTAAATAAGACATATATATCTGTATATGCTCGTTTTCTAAAACAGTTTGAAATAGAAAAAAGTATGCAAGTCTATATTTAAAAGTAAATAAGGTTTATTTGTTTGATTTAATATTAATTTTGGGTGCTGGACATATTTTTATACAGTGTCTGTCGTAATTCATTCATTCTTGCACGCGCATGCGTGGATACGAAGTTTGAAGCGTAGGTTTACACAATGCTTTTATGAATGAAATAGAAATTTTCATATTTTTTGCTTTCGTGTTTAGAAAATGTTTATTTGAACTGAAAGTGCATAGTTTTGAACTTTCAAAGCTTATTGACCACTATGCAAACAGTATAAAAAGTGATCTTAATGTGACAATCCTGCAAAATGAGGATCTACTTTTATCGAGGTTTCATCCAAAGGTGGATGTTGTTCAGCAAAACACGTTAGGTGTACTAAATCTGAAATACAGCTATAACTCTGTATAAATTGCAAGCAATGTATACAAAAACCGTTTAATTAAATAATCAATTCGTAAACAGGCTCGGCAGTTAATTAAATCAGATAATCGTATTAGTTTTTAAGCACAACGAGCTCTTGTAATACTCTGTTTAACTCTGCACTTTTCATCATCATCATTTTGCACGAAGATCATGTTCTACAAATATGAGATCCAATAATCTGTATTTATCCGTTTGACATTCACAATTTGAAGCACATTAGTCAATGATTGTCATTAGTAGATATGTTTGTCTAAAAGTCAAAAAGGCAACATTTATCTTGAATGTTAATATAAGGAAATTTACATGTATATATTAGATTTAGATAAATTAATTTATGTCCGTTTTGATCATGCCGGTGATTAGCGCTCAATCCTAGTCATTTCAGTAATTAAATGTGATAAATATATAATATGATTATTGATATTTAAACCAACTCATCTTATCTTGATATGACAGAGTTTACAAATTAACACTTTAACAAGATTGTAGCTCAGCAATAAAAGAACAGGCAAAAATCCTGGACTGCGTTTCATTAAAGTCCTTAGTGTGAAATCAGTCCAAAGACCAAAACTGAGATAAGTTTGAATTTCAAAGAAACTGTTCTAACTTATTACTCTTTTGATTTCTTACTGGCAATGCTGAAGGGTATTTACACATTGCAAATAAAAGGGTCTGTCATTGTTTTTCTCACTTTTCTCAATAGACTGAATTTACTTATAGTCTACAGCATATTAAAATGTTAACTGAAACGATCGTAAGTTAGTCCTAAAATTGGTTTTATGTCCTTCTATGAAACGCAGCCCACTTCAGTTGCCTCATAACCACGTTAATCTATCCTGAATCCATTACAAAAAAAGAAAAACCACTGTGACCTAAACCTATTTAAACATCAAAAATAAACTGAACTCCTTTTTTCAACTGCAAAGGTTATATAACACTAATTTGAAATGATATAATAATTATCAAAACGCATTCAATTCGAATATTTACACCATTCCTTACAAAAGGTAGATATGTAAGATTTTCTCGTACTTCATATCAGTGTTTTATAGTGTCTTTCAGGACGATTTACACCAACACTTTAAAGGCACTCAAATGAGGTCTAAAAACCTAAATACATAAAATTTGAATACATTATTTTACATAGATCAGCTGGGGCTCTTAAAACAATACGATATGCAAACGATTATTAAGAAATATACTCTGAAATAAATTGAAAATCATATTTATGTGTAACTCTTATCTAGATTCGAGTCTAGGTCATTTTTCACAATTAGAATACGCATTCTTGAAACAACGGAGTGAGCGAATTATCTTAGTTATTAATTAATAAGAATTATCGAATTATTAATAATATATAGCGTTATACACTTATTACCACAAAAATGAATCTATATTCATTATCAGTTTGCGCATCTCAAAAATATCTTTCTATATATAGAATTGATTCATGTCATTACAGATTATTTTGAATAATGAATATGTGACCCACGATCTGATTATAAAATGAACATACTTGCCTTTTAAAATACCCGTTTAGATAACAGATCGTGATTTGTTTATCATCCTATATTGGATGAAACAATATAATAAGATAATTTTATTTAAATCATTTTGATACGATGTAATTATATTAATCTTACCATAAAGCGTACATGAAATGAGATAATTATTTCATAGGGTGTACGTTGTTAGAGAAGTAATCTTAGAAATTAAATGATTGAAGCGCTGATGGTTGTTCGTTTATTATTTCAATAATTGTAATTTGTAATCTCAAAGATTTGTATCTACATGATGATCTTAAATATCAGCTTAATTGATTTTCTGACATGCAAAGTTGGGATTTTAATAAGCAATTTTTAGCTTACTGGCGGTAACTGAGTATATGATACCAGTATAAACCAAGATCTGCCGGACCATCGCTATTGAATTAAAATGCTTGTTTTATAAAATGACTACAGTGACTGATGCGTTTATTAAGAATGGAAGATGGCAAAGTATATTTTAGAATAATAAGCGTGGTAATACGTAAAGGAATTATTCAATGGATATATCTGTCATAGACGAGAAATGTTTGTAAAATGTGCATGTCCCCCTCGTCAGCATATCAGAAGTTGCATGCAATGTTGCCCAAAAAACCGTTTCGCATATAAGGTCAATGTGACCTTGATGTGTGGGCCCTCGACCCAAAAAATCTGGTCAGCAACTGTTCAAAAACAATGCTTTGATGAAGTTTGATTGTCAAGGACCCATTGATAATCAAGTTATTGTTCGGAAACCGTTTTGGCATAAAAAGGTCAATATGACATTAACATTCGCGCACTCAATCC
The DNA here is from genome assembly GCF_026571515.1 of Ruditapes philippinarum. Classification (NCBI taxonomy): domain Eukaryota; kingdom Metazoa; phylum Mollusca; class Bivalvia; order Venerida; family Veneridae; genus Ruditapes; species Ruditapes philippinarum. The sequence goes on along the minus strand of NW_026866001.1, from coordinate 233,400 downwards.
CGAAGTCATTTAATGCCCAGAACAAATACAACTATAAAGTTCGAACGCCAAGATCTTATTGAGTGTTAAGTTATTGGTAAAAACCCCGTTTTGACATACAATGTCAATCGATCAATGTCTTATATGGAACTATGAATTAAAAGGGAAATACTCGATATCCATCATAAACCTGTGGACGATGATGAGATTCAAAAAGGAAATGTTTGACACTGAAAGGACTGACGTTTGAAATGAACGACCTTAACCACTCGGCCACAGACGCCCCGTCTGTGGCCGAGTGGTTAAGGTCGTTGATTTCAAACCACTTGCCCCTCACCGCTGTGGGTTCGAATCCCGACAGGGACTTTGGATTCTTGCATGTGAGGAAGCTATCCCGTTAGCTTGCGGAACATCGGTGGTTCTACTCAGGCGCCCGTTCTTGTCTGAAATAATGCACGGAAGGGCATCTGAGGTCTTCCTTCACCAGTAAAGCTGGAACGTCGCGATATGACCTATACTGCGTCGATGTGACGTAAAACCCAAAACAAACAAAAAAACTGAAAACATCCATACGATAGAATCATATCGCATGTTGTTGTATCACAAAATGGCGTCTCTCTATACAACCGCATATAGCAGTTAAACTATTTAAAGAACAAAAGTTCACCATTGTTCTTATACGTGCAAAACACAGCCATTTTGATTAATCAAACCATTCTATAAAAAAATATTTCTTTATTTTTACATTTTTTTTCATTTCTTTTGTAATGCGAGCAATCTAACACAAAAGCACCGTCAATTGGCTTTTATGTTTATGTACGTACATGTCCAAAAGCGTCTTACTATTTGTTAAATTATTTTCTTCATTATTCTGATAGCAAATTAAATTGTTGCAGACGGCTATAAATGGCTATAAATGAAAACTTTCACATTTACCATAAAAAGCTTTCATTTGAAATCAAATACATGTTTGTTTATAGTACTAGATTTAATCAAAGAACGTTTGTCACTATTCATTGATAATGGATATCAGTTAATTGGCATCTAAAAGACATCTTTATTTCCCATTACTCAGTGTCCAATGAGTTAAATACAAAAGAAAATTGATAAAATTAATGTGTTAATCAAAAATAAATATTAAAACATCGCAGCACTAATATGGAAGTATTTAACTTTCTACTGCTTATCGAATTATAGTTTATTAAATCAATGTATCATGGGATCTTCGTTCTAGAAGTTCTCTTATTATAAAATCTCTTATTTTGTATGTTTTGCTCATTATCCAATTTATCGTTGCATCTGTTTAGTTTGTTTTTTTTAAATAAAGGCTATGGACAAGAGTCGGGGCGTTCCTGGTGCCAAGTGGTTACGGTCGTTGACTTTAAATAACTTGCCCTACACCACTGGAGGTTCGCCCACAGGCGCGGAGCTATTTGTGTTTACTATTTTTTTGTCCATGGGCCCGGATTTGATCAAAAAATCCCTTCGAGTTACAGCTAAAAATAAATCTGCATTCAAGAACTCCTTTCGATTTCTATATTGGTTTCCCCGTCGGTGATTCGCAGCATGTCATATTAATGAATGAGAACCGGACAGCAGTTCTGCTGTACATGAATTCGAAAGCTATAAATAGCTATAAATGTTCCCATTTTTGACACTTAGGTTATAAATTTGTTATTTCCCTTTTTAAGTAGTACATGAAATTATAATTTGTTACATTTTGTTTACACACAGCATATCAAGTATACTCTTAGTGAACGAATTTGTCAATATAAGATTTCAGGCATAAGACTTTAACAATTTTGCTTTTGATAATTATTCTTAATTTATATTTATGAAATTAAATGTTTAATAATAACATGTTGATATATTGGTTGTTTTGAAATAATCAAACTTTAGTATATAAGGTTACATTTCATTCGCGTAATTGGAAGAGCATTTAAGGGTATGACTGGTGACCTGTCCGGGGTCCGTACTCGACAGCGATAGCTGCATTTTGTGGCCTTAAGACGAGCGAATGGACCCTCATTAAACATAGGCTATAGAGAGATATCATGATAACAACAGAAACTTTGATCTGCAGTTTGAACATGGAAGTGTAATGTTTTTTATGCAATTCAACAAAAATATATATTGATCTTAACAATAGTTTTTTATATATCAATGTCAAATACCTTTTATATCTTTGACTCGCACGAACATGATGTTAGTGAATTTCCTCATACCTGCCTAAAATTCAGGTAACAGTCTTCTATTATATTGATAAATACTGTATCACCATGTAACGCGTGTATAACAAACAAAAAAAATCCTGAATTTGGTCTTTTTGAAATTCATCCCATTTTTTTCATTCCAGAGTGTGTTCTACTTTCAGTATTGACAGAAACCATTTTTTTAATTTGACATGCAAAAAATGCATGTAATATTACTATATTATAATATTAGTCCCTTTTGTTACTATATTTGTATATTTGTTACAATTATAACAATAAAAAACCAGCCTTTGATATTTTTATCATCTTATGTTACTGACTACAGTAGTGACACAAACAGAACACAGTACAATCATGTCACATAACATTTACAAGTCTTGTAAGTCTTGTTTGTATTCAATGGAAGTACTTTCCTTACCAGGTAGGCGTCAGTGAAAGCATTTTTTATACTAAATATCTTTCCCCTCTTTTTAATTATGGACAGTGCATAAGATAAGTATAATTATGCAAAAAAATGGTTTACAAAACATTCGGAAAAAATCTACAATAGTACTTAATCTGAATATAACATGACCTGTTCGTAGGAATAATTTGGAAAGGTATCTGTAATGAGCGCATTTTTTGCGCGGAGCTTCTCAATTGCTGCATTGGAGCAACATTTGTACTTGTAGCTATTTATAGCAGCAGAACTGCTTTGCGGTTCTCATTCATAAATATGACATGTTGCGAATCACCGAAGAGGAAACCAAGATAGAAATCGAAAGGAGTTCTTGAATGCGGATTTATTTTTAGCTGTTAATCGAAGGGATTAATTGGTCGGGCCCATGGACAAAAAAAAAATAGTAAACACAAATAGCTCCGCGCCTGTGGGCGCGGAGCAATAAGGGACGTGTCTTTTATAGGTAAGCTGACGAATAAAGGAGCCACAACAAATCGCTTACTCTATCTATTTGCCATTTAGGTTGCTTCCCTTGACTTGGTTGCTAATCATTAACGACTATATAAAAATATCAGCTTGCAATTGTCCTATTAAACTTTCTGTTTGAAGCTTTTGTTGCAAATTTTTTGAGTAGCTGATATTTTGTTCTCTATTTTTTTCTTTGATATCGATAAATGTCGACTGTACTTGGAGTGCCATTCCCAGAATTACATAATTTTATTGAAGTGTTCATGTGTTTTTTTAGTTTCGGTTTTAATAATTTCCATTTATACGTGTACTTAAAAAATCAGAAAAGGTGGTCCCTCGGAAGCCTTAATTACAACAAAATAACTTGAAAATTGCAGACTCGGTTTGATTGATTCTGTACATCAGGGATAATGAAAAAGTGCAACATACGTTTTAATCATTATCCATATTATTTACACATTCGTATTATATTTTGTCCTCATCAGCTTATGAGCCTAACTTATATGAAGTCAATCAAATAAATAAAAAAATATTTTTATTAAAGATGTTTTTCCCGGTTTTGGTTTGGTGCCTTCTGGATGCCTGACCTTGGATTGTCAGGGGCTGCATCATGTGAACGTTGCCCTTGCCTGGTTGATCTTTATTCTTGTTGTGTTTATTTCTGCCATGTCCAGTATGTTCAAAAAATTGTTAATTGGTTAATTTACACTCCTTGAAAATGCTGTACTAATTGTTATCAGGCAGTACAATCCATGTTCCGTCTTGTTTAACATGTTTGCAATTATATGTTTTGTTTAGTGGCATTCTTAATGTTTTATTTGTATGTTTTGCGATAAATGTATTCACCCCTCACACTCATTTCTTTTCATCATTTATTCAACGCAGTTTCAAAGCAAAAAGAATTTGACTAGCAGGGACAAAATAATTTGTAATTTGTAAAAATTTATCTTTCACTCAAAACCAGACCGTATGACGTCATTGATTTGTTACACTCAAAAATATACCGAAACCCTTCCTTGTATGCAAAGATCGACACATAATAAGACCAATTAATGATATCATTGAAATCTTATATACCATCAGAAACTAATTACTTTATATCATGCTGTTTCACACGCAAAGAAAAGCATCATAATTACTATTTTAGCATGTGCATTATTGAAGACTTTTTAAAATTATATGAAATACAAAGCGATATAATTATTATAAAACTACACTTGACAGTCGTGTATTGCACAAAAAGTGATATGATAAATGATGATTTTCTATGAATGTTACAAAGAAGCTTCTTTTATGGTACCGAAGATTTATATATTTGCACTTGCGTAACTTATATTGAGTGTCCTGATCATTATTCTTCTATTAACCATACATACAATATTAAAAATGGTTAACTATATAGTAATTTATTTAAAACAGCGGGATTATAATCTGTTAAAATATTTAGTTTTATAACAGGTGATTTAGATATGAATATCAACTCTGATAATTAAATTTATGGAAGTGTGTGGGAGCTTCTTCTTATAAAGAGCGTAGGTAAAATAATTGTGTAAAAGATGAAAGAACTACTGTGTCTATAAACGATATCTTTTTATTTTTCTGTATCATGTTCTACTTTGCCAATTCCTATTGTACGTTCGAACCATTGTGAAAAAAACTATCCATATAACTTAAGGTATGTTGATGGTTTTACAAACGTGTCCGTTTGTGTCTGAAATAATATTAGAGGAACAACCTTAGACAAGAACAATAATAACAACAAGACAACGAGGCAGTGAATTTTATCTCAAGAGTTAAAAGAATACAATATAAAAAGATACAGTGATGTGTTAAGTAATATTAATATCTTCTTGGAAAATAATATTCTATTTTGCCTGTGAAGGAATGTCTCCGAAATAAACGCTTGCTATATATATAATAAATGCATTTTTTTGCAGAAAGTTACGTTGTATGGATTCTATAATGATCTGAAACTACAGTGGTGCTTAAGTGGAAACGCTAAGGAAAATTCAGGCGAAACAAAGTCAATCTAGTCAGCTGGTTATCAATATTTAAATGATCGTTAGGCTTCATTCAACAAATGATTGTTTTCATAACATCATAAGTTAAGTTTAGGTAAACATAAATAGACGATTGAAGAACTATCTATATTGATTGATTGACTGTTCAAACAAAACTTTCTGAATTTATAGTTTTGTCTTGATTATCAACGACGATTGATACAAAAGGAGATGGTCGTGAAAGGGTTCAAAAAGTTCATATAAGTGATCAATATAAGTATTTGTAAAACATATTTATCATAATTGTATGTCTATTTCTATTGCATCTTTACTTTACAAACCGGTTATGTTCAATCTCTTGAAGAAAACAAACTAGATACCATATTATAAATTATTGTAAAACACTTTATATCACTTCAGATTCATTTTTTGTACTCAACCTTTTTGAAAAATAAAGACATTTTTCTTTTGAATAATATTGATAATGCTTCTTTCAAGTGTAATTCTATGAGAATTAAAATTAAAATGACAAATGAGTAAATAAAATAACGATATTGTAGATTGAAGAAACAAATTCAAAAAATAAAATAATTTGTCTTTAAATGCTCGAATTAAATATTTATCTTTCTTTAGGAAATAATTCTCTGACTACCTATCAATGGAAAACGATTTCTAATTTTGATTCTGAGAAATGATATAATGGGAGAAACTACATGTATTATTACAATTTCTATTGTACAACTTCATAAATAAGTGATATCGGCATTCAAAGACACCTTTAAAATGCAGCTTTATGTCGTGTTTTTAACTTGTTCATTTTTCCTGCTTACAAAATCTCTTGTATTATTGCTAGTAATTTGATTTGAAGTCTGATATTACAAAAGCTCTCAGAATAAAATCTTATTAAATGGTAGTTTTACTTGTTAATGTATTTTGCTTTGGCATACTGTAACTGTATGGTTTCTACCATGACTGTAGGCAGAGAGACTTTGTTCTAAGTAGTGCTGATGTTGGTAAAATAAGACAAACTGCCGTTATGGTAAGTCACTTAAAATTTAAATATCCTCTGTTAGCTATAAATATTACATACAAAAATAAACTGTCAAGATGAGGTTCGGTAAGTTCGCAAGAGCCAATGAAATGTGCAACAATTCTTTAAAGTCCATATTGAAGGTATTTAGTTGCTTGAGGCAAAGATGTCATGGAGCGAAGCCAAAAGGTCAGGACATAGACCGAACCAGATAACCCTGTGGTAAAAACCCTCTGCTCCGATCGGGGTGAAGAGCATTAACTAAGTAAGTACAAAATCTGGAAACAAAATGATCCCTCGAAAGCATATATCACAACAAAATTACATGAACATTGCAGAGTCTGTTTGATTGAGTCTGTACATAAGGGATAATAAATAAGTGCAACATCCTTCACGCCCCCTAGCACTAGCTTGAGCGGTACTCAAATCTCAACACGTAACAGTGCTGGCATCAAAGATCCCGAAGGACCAGAAAAAATATAACAACGCTGAAAGCTTGAAAAGTATACAGTGATCTAATTCAACCGATGCTGGTGTGGCGGGCTGGTTTGTCTTACATTATCGGACTCGCTTAATAAGTTACTAGGATAGTTTGTGCACGTTGATAGAAAAGTTAGCATTGGTGCAAGAAAAAATGAAATTAAAGGGATTGTGGCAATTTGTATCAAAATGTTCCGTTACAGATTAATAAAATTTTGAGGCATAAATTATAGTGTGTACAGTACATGTTGCGCCTTGAATTACCCGTAACAGAATGACATCCTACATTATGTAATGGATCGATCTGTTATTTATATTTTAACATCTTATCAGGGTGACATTGTAATTTTTACAATTATATAAAATTTTACAATTACAATGTAAAAAGATGCTTATTGATACATTGTAATGGTCGTATCCCTCAGTTGAAAAAATCTAATGAAAATATTATATTTTTAAATAAATTACTTGGTCAAGTGACTACTTATTATCGAAAAGATAAATAATAAAAGAATGTTCTTATAATTATTTTGAAAATTAATAGTAAGTGTATTTCTTGCAACGCTTTTAATTTTTGGCTCATTTTGCACAATTAAAATAGTTCTTCTGGAAAAACTAACTATTTCCAAACCAGTTATTGTTTCACAAATATCGTTAATGTATTTCCGATCCCTTCATGTCAAAAAACGAGTCCTTTTAAAATTGCTTTTTACATTACTCAGTTTCATTTTGTCTGAAACCATTATTGAAACCATATAGTTACAGTCCATCCAAGCAAAATACATTTATAAGCAAAACTACCATTTTACAAGATTTTATCACAATAGATCTTGATGTGTCCGACGACAATTCGAATCACTAACAATAATTATAGAGACCTTTTGTATGCTGGAATAATTGTCAAGAAAAGTAATGCCAAATGGGCAAAAGATGAATTTTGATGGTATCTTTTAATGTGGCTATAAAGAGGCTATAAAACGGCTAATTGTATTTCACATTTGGACACAAAGACCATGTACAGGTGAATGATTTTAAGAATGTTGTTTTGACTCTGCATCAAATAACAGAATTCACTTAGGTTTCTAAAGGAAATAATGTATGTGAAAAAATAAATACAACAACTAAATTACATTACAAGGAGACGTTAATGCATTTCTTCAAGAATAATAATACATCATACTTATTTTCAATCACAGTAACATTAGGATATTCGAGTTTTGCAAGATTGTAAGCGTTCCTTGCTATTTCAGATATATTTTGTAAATAACTTTAAATTTTTATTGTGCTTTTATAGATGGAAAGATTGTCCACTTTTCTTTATTTCTAAAGTCAAACACATCAGAGGAGAGGAAGAATGTTATGGTAAAGAGTATTTCTACAACCGTTTTTGTAAGAAATAAAATTCAAATTTCACATCTGACCTTGACGGTCAAGGTCATTCAAAGCCAAGATCACATTTAAACAAATTATCATGTCAGTTTTGTCCAAGAAGGCTCAAATCCATAATAACAGCCAGTCTGTAAATGACAAAATTATGATCATTTAAGGACATTTCAATAATTTGACCTTGACGGAAAAGAATAAATCAACATATAGGCCTTTCGTATGTGTAACGTTGTCCAAGGATGAATAAAATATGTAAGTAAATATCAAAGTAATGACAATATAAGCAAATTTCAAAAATTTGACCTTCAAGGTCAAGGTCAATTAAAGGGTTCAGATCATGTCAGAATAATTCAAAATGTTGGTTTTGTCATAAGGTTTTTTTTCTCCAAGTTTTAAATTAAATCCATAAATGAATAAAATATTTAAAGCCAGTTAAAGCAAAATTCACATATTTGACCTTAAGTCTCAAGATCAAGGAAAGATCAAATTCAATAAATATTCTTTAATGTCTTAATTGTCCCAAGGAAAGCTGTGCACAGCCATGTATAAAGACAATTCATTCATGAATAACAAGGTTATAGCCAATACCTAAAATCAAGTCAAATTCATTAATGTGATCGTCATGGTCAGTAATAAGTGAAGGACACACTATCAATTAGGTCTTATTCTAGGTATTGTCAAGAGAGTGATGTGTCAAAGTATGAAGACAATCCATTTACAAATAAAAAGAAAAAAGACCAACGTTAGAGTTTCTGAACGGGAACCACAACCTGACTAACAATAGCTCGAAATTTTTCTTCGGACAACTCCAGCTATGAATGAATTTTGAAAGCATTTTTTACGTTGTATTTTAAAAAAAAAAGATGCGTGTTCGTTTATATTTAAACTACCGTATACATTTATATTGATACTAGAAATGCAATAAAAATGAGTAATTCGACCTTAATATACTACATATTTATTTTATTAGAATTGAATCTATCTCAAATGTCTTTATTATTCTTATAATTAACAATTTACAAAGTCAATAATATTGATACTGTAGCATATATTATAATAAGTCATCTTATATTTATTCAATTTCATTTAGCTAAATGTTATCATAAAAATATATTACCTTTTTGTAGTTCTGCTCTTTCATTTAAGTGTCCTTTATTTTCTAGGAAATAAAAAAAAGTCGATTAGAATTTCGTTAGATTCGATGTCATTTCTTAGGTGTACTTAATTGTAAATGACAGACTATTTCATCGAGCGTGCGTTAAATGGTAAAGTTCTCGTGCTGTATAATAACTTAGTTACCAATGGGGTTTACATGTAATATGAAGTTAATGAACGTGATTGAAAATTATCTCAGCATTTTATTAGAAAATCTCTGTGGCAATAGCAGAAATACAATTGAGGAAAATGGGAAACTTTATTGCAGACATATACGTTTATTGGGACAAACTTATTTACCCGCAAGTTATTATCAAAATATAACGATTTCAGTTCCGGTTAGAAAGAAAACATGAAAATAAATCATATGTAAAGAGAATAAACAATTTGACAAATCAATAAACTTTAATCATATATTTTTATTCTTACAAAATGAGTGGAAAAAATGACAGGATTTCTAAAACATGCTATGTTGAATTGTATTGTTTTAAAAACACAATAGTGTGTTCTTATAATACAATAATTACGTTTTATTTGTGATTTGAAATAATTCATTTAAGTATATCTATATCTGCTTCAAAGATGTCAAAATAATTTTAGTTATATTAAGTAATTATATTAAAAATTCAATTATCAAAGCCCTCCAAAAAAAACTAACCACCGGACACCATTTTTTCAAGTTATAAGCTACGTACCATATACTATTGGATGCTATGAATATGTTCTAAATAAAAAACGCGCAAAAGCAAATGAAACTTGCGTGAACTCAAAGGTATAATTGTTTGCCTATTTAAATATAATTATTGAAAAATATTACTTGAATCATACCGGTTTGCGTGTAATATTGAAAATGATAATTTCTCTTAATTTGATAGCGTTTGATAATTAACGTATTGAAAAGGAAAATTAAAGATGATTCTTTGCGTGACAGACGATTGGAGACAAGCTAAATAGTTTTGATGGTATATTATATAACAAAAAATTACCAAAATTATTTTAAATTTTCTAATTACTTTGTCTTCGTGTTTCGCGTCTTATATAAAGCGTTATTATTAAGGCTCATCCTTAAAAGAAAAGCTTGCAATGTATTCATTTTTGATATAATTATTGTCTATACAATTTTCTTGCACTGGATGAGGTTACACAGTGTACACATTTAGTCAACTCGTCTGCATGGGAGTGCTTTTAAAAAGATTTTTAAAAAAAATCGATCAAAACAACAGAAATGCTTCATTTAAATTTTCTTTTAAGACATTTCTTAAAAAAAATATGGACAGAGTTTTATATGATTTCGTATGAACATTTATATGATAAATAATAATAGGGTCTCACTTATGACCCTAATAATATTCAGTTACATAACATTTTATCATTTCTAATTCATAATTAAGTCTCTATGATAATTTGTGAACTGGATATTTTCATTTATAAAAAGTGCACTTTGTATGTCAGTCCTGTGATCAGCAGAAAATTTCAATGAAAAAGGTGTACAGTAATCCTCTTTGAAGTCCTTTTGAAAAAAAAATGATTTGCTACCCAAATATTACAAGATCACTTTCATGTGTCAGGCATTTCATTCTAGTAGAAAAAATACCTCTTAACAGCAGCAAGAACACTAAATGTTAAGGTACGATTGGAATTGTTAATCTATGGGAAAATCAATACGAGAGTCTGACCTGCATCATCAATAACAAAAATGGCTGACACCGATCAGGAAACTGCCGGTAAATTGATCTTTTAACATTAAAACGCTTAATTTAATGCATTTTATGAAAAATTGTAGTGATATATTTATAAAACTTAATTTGTTTTAATCAGACAGTGTGACATTATTATAAATAATAAATTATTTAATGGTTATGTACATTTGTAATGAGAATCCGCGACCAAAAGAAATTTTAATTATTCGTTTTTTACTGTCTAACAATATCAAGGGATTGTTTTTTATTGTCTTACAATATCAAAGGATTGTTTTTGAATGTTAATGATGATGCATAAGTGATTAAAGGTAAAGGGCACTTTCGGCCTTGCTGTTGGGTTAATCTTTTATTTGAGCGTTCACCTACAATGTAGTCCTATAAACATCACCTTGCTAGACATTTGGGGTGTGGAGCTCAAAACGCCTTTAAAATCCATATAAAATGTATATTTGTCGTTTTATTCCATTTACAAAATCTTTCTACAAATTCAAACATGGCTCCCAAGCTTTGCCGTATACAAATACACTCCGCTTTTAATTATGGGAACCAACATATTATCAAAATGGCTCTGCCTATAGCCGACTGGTTCTCATCTTGAAAGCGCTGCGCATTTGAATTCCACAAAGCTGGGTAGCCATGTTTCAATTTGTCAAAAGATTTTGTAAATGGAGTAAATTGGTGATAATCTTGATGTTAATATTTCGCCTGATACGTTGTTTATATTGATGTTGAAGTTTAAAATTGACCATCATCTTGAAGAATTTTATCTCCTGTGTAGATTATTATGTGAAAATATTGGAATTGGAATAAAATACTGTTTTGGACGGAAGGTGTGCGGACTTTTTTCTGGCGAACATTTTTATCTTGTGTATTATTATAGACGTTTAAATATGAATTTTTTTTAAAACGGCTTATATTAAGATTTTTTGATATATATATATATATGATCAGTACATGTGCTGGGATTGTCAATATACATTTCTATTAAGATTTTAAAGGTGTTTTAAGCACCACACCCCAAATGTGTGTGATAAAAATGGGTACCCTTAACATTTTAAGCTATATCTAGGCACGCCATGTGCTGTCTTGATAAATTTGTCTTTCAGTGTCAGTAACTGCAGAAGCTTGACATTTGCATTGTAAAAAGAGAATAATCATTTAATTGTCCAATCACCCCTTAATACAACTGCCTAATTGGCTATCATCAGGTGACACATGTGATCACAGGTTGCGCTAATAAATGCATACATGTGACAAATGACATGGGCCAAATCTGGATTTTCAGCTGGATTTTGAGGCTCAAAACTGGATTTTTTTATCGACACGAATTTCAGTGCGTGTTTGGCACATTTGGTTCAAAGAATCTCTATTACCCTCAAAATCATTAAATGATAATACTTTTTATGATTTTTTTGTTGATCAATATTAATTTATTTCACCAAAAAAATAAATAATTTAAATAGATAAATAAATAAGTGTAGTCATACTGGCTATTTCTAAAACAGTCACACTTTCACATTTCATTATTTTCAGTTTGAAGAATTATAATGTCTTTTCAGTCATTCAATAACTAAACACAAGCTATTTGAAAACGTGCAACAACTATTCATAAACATAAGACTATGACAGTTAAATAACGTAACATAAGTAAAAGACTCAAAATAAATGCAAGAATCGTTCTGTTATTAAATCCACATTTTTGCCTCGATGATTGCGTAAATCAGTGCGGCACTAATCAAAGAAAATCAAAGGTTGAGCCGAATTCATACATGTAAATTTACAGGGTAGTTTTGATGACGTAGGGTGTGATACCTACTGCCAAATTACAAAAGAGGTCAATTGACTGACACACGACATGTGATAAGTTAAACATGTGAGAATAACTTTGGGTATTCACTATTGGAACTGTTTATTACGTCACCTTGCTGTCAATTAGCGACTCAACATTTAATCCGCTATAATTTAGGATATGGACAGATAACAATCAATGCCCAGAGGCACGGTTTACATTTTAGATACAGGTGCTGTGTTTGATTTTTTTTATGTTGATTTTTTTTTTTAAATATCGGGAATTCAAGCTGTAATATCGGGAATCGGGATCAGTGTTGAAATATCGGGATTTTTTTAAATCCCGCCGGGATGTCACATGTATGTAAATGATCATTTATTTTGTCGTGTTTTAGTACTCATTTGCATTTATTTGAAGACAAGTGTTTAAAGTTACATTAAATAAATTTCATACAAAACTAAATAGCGACATTTCATTAATAAATTGGGTTTTATATCGACTCCAGGTCTTATTTTGGTGTCCAAACAACCAAAATGAGTTTTATTAGCATAAAAATAGGTAACCTCATCGTGGTGAAATGGGAAATACAATTTCTGTTTGCATGAGAAACTCCGCCTTCGAATCATCCGTACATCAATATTAAATCAACAATCATGACTATAAGTAGCAGTCCTAATTTAACGGTATATTTCCGCATTGTAACGGATGTTTTCATACAAATTTAATCTTTTTACGAGATAATTACTTTTACTGAACCCCAGGTTTATTGCACCGTGAAGCTTAAACGGTTAAAGTGTGTTTGCACAAGAAAATAACATATTTGCTGTGTTCGGATAGCAACTATAAAACTGTGACGTAGCGCATACACGAGCTCATTATAGTCTTCATTTGCATGTTAAAATTCGTAAACGAACTTTAGTGGTACCGTGGGGTTTCCCGTTTAAAATCCTTATTTATGAACAATATTTGATGAAATTTACAACAATACTATCAAACAGGTTAATAAAACTGTAGAATGTTTGATTTTTAGGCCGACGGCAAAATATTTTTACATATTTATTTAATGTAACTTTAACTGTTACTACTTTCAGAGAAGAGGACAAATGTTCAAGCTGCCATAGGTGTGGGCTTTGTATGCCTGGTTGTTGGACTACCATTGTGGTGGAAAACAACAGAAGTCTATAGAGTGTCTCTGCCATACTCAGATATTGATACCCTAGCTGACACAAAGGTAACTATGCAAGGTTGGCTGTCATTGCAGACATTTTGGCAAGAGACTTTCCTTAATTAGAATTTAATGTTTTCTAGTGATCAAAGTTTGCAAACACAAAAGTGTACAGTTAACATCAAAGCTGAATTAATTAATACTTTGTGCTGTTGAGGTTCAGTCATAATTAGTGACAGATGCATTGATTAACTATGGTTCAACCTGTACATGGAAATTTTTTTAACAACAATTTGCTTTCATAATTAGAGTACAGGTATGTTTTTGAATTTGATGCAATATAAGCAATAATTTTCTGGGATTTTGCCATGGAATATTAAAGTCAATGATGATTAAGCTACTCCTAGCCAATTAAAATCCTAATCCTTTTGAACTTCTGAAACTTCTACATTGTACAGGCTCTTGCTTTACTATCAAGCAATGAGAATATTCGAGCATTCTGTCAAATCTTGATATGTGACTGTCTTTATATTTTGTTATGTAATAAATAATGAAGTAATATGTACATAATTAAAAAGCATTGACTATTTTGATACAGATCAAGTATACAGTTGATTTAAATGTGATCAGTTTTCTGGAGAAGGTGTCAGAGACAGATTTAGCTTCGTTATCAAGGCTCGTTTCTGAGGAACTAGGTAATGATTTATATTGTAGAGACACTCCTTAAAACTGTGAATTCTGTAAATGGCCAATATGCTATAAAAGTTTTAGAAGGGGTCAAATTGTTTTCATATCCTGATTCCTTATAGTAATATTTCAAACAAATTTTAAGAAAGAGTTTTTCTGGTATGTAACACAGATAAAAAGTTGGTATTTAACACATATAAAAAGTATCAGTAAAACATAGAATAAGATTCCTAGCAAAATATTCAAATACAGTTTTAAGTGGGCTAAGCAGTTAATTTGGCATAAGCAGCCTGAGTTTGTAGAAATTTATACAAATATTATTCTTTTAATTTTGGTACTTTGGTTTGATTCTAATGTAAAATGGTACATACAGAAAAGAATAATTTCATACATTTTTTTTTTCAGAGGATAAAAAACCCCAAGAGGTGACATCTCATTACAGAACTTTTACCAGAGAGGCGTCTAGCAAGGAACAACAGATTTTCAAATCCGCCTCTTCTCTTCAAGGTAAACTTAATGTTATTTCTTAGTGGTTTTCCAAATACTAGTAATACATGTTACTGTATTTTGTCAGTGGTTATGTAGGAATGATTTTTTAATGGTTTTGTAGAAATGATATTTAAATTATCAAAGCAATTTTATAATGTTTTAATATATTGAAAAAGAAAATGTTGATTTACATTCCATGGGTTTGAACATGACTGTGAACTTGCATGACTTTTGCATCAGGGCAGACTGTAAGTGTAGTTATGGAAAAAAACAACAACTTCATATTATAACGTAAAATTGTATCTAAAACAATTTTTCTTCTGGAAAGGAGAGATGGCAGTTTCAGTGATTGTCATAACAGAGATAATCGGATTATGTTTGGATGATAGATTTCTTTAAAAAACAAAAGTTGGATATTTGATTTGTAAGGAAGTTGTATTTTTATTCAATATTACAGAAATTGACTTAAAGTTATCACAAGAGTATCCAGGGAAAGCTAATGAGTATTCTGTCATATTACTCGCAGCCAAGAACTATCCAGATGTTAAAAAACCTACCCTTGGTTCACATAGATTTGTATACATTCCTGTTACGGCTACAGGTATGTGAGATGATTTTTATAACCTTTAATTTTATAATTTCATTCTTTTGAATTTAACAAACTTGTATTACATGTAAGTGCTTGGATCCAATAAAGCAATATCATCATGGATTTGCCACTGCACAATACATGATTTGTAATTTAACAGTTATTTTAGTGCTCTTTGCCAGTGTAGTATGCTGTGCCAATACAGAATACAGCCTGGTTAGATTGTGTATTTGTTAAATATCACAAAAAAATCTTGGCAATTTTTGTGCTTTAAAATATAATATCATTATCCTTAATATTAATTGTAGACTATTCAAGCATTTAAGTAGGAGTAGACTTTTTTCATTAAACAGGCTCAAAAAGAGTTGGAACTATCTACATTGCAAGACATTACAACATTTTAGGGCCTTGATGGTGGAATCATTTAGGGTCGTTGAGTTTTAATCGCTAATTTCACTTTCCCCTGCTGGTTTGAGCATTGCCTACTTGGACATTTACCGCCTCCGTGGTCGAGGGGTTAGAGTCGATGACTTCTAATCCAGTTACCTCTCTGGCGTGGGTTCGATCCCCGGGAGATGCTTTGGTAGTTTAGCGCGGAGGAAGGTAGTCTAGTACTGGTGTAACTCTCCAGGAACGATGGTTAGGAAACTACCCGCCTATATGACTGAAATACTGTTGAAAAAGGCGTAAAATGAAACAAACAAACAAACTTGGACATTTTGTGGTTCTACTCCTGTGCTTGCCTTCTTAACTGGTCTTTACTCTGTGGTCTGAGCAATCTTTGTAAAGTAAAAACGTGTGGCTATGAGCAAGCACTAAGATTCTGTCTGAAAGAATCATATGTTGTCAAAAATAACAAGTGTTCTTATTGTACATTCTTTTTACATTGAGCTTGCTTTAGTTGCACATTTATTTTTTATTTGTTTCTAGACATGGCAGTTATTGCAGAGTATGTTGCAGAGACTGTGAAAACTGCTCTAGTTAGGGAGACAACCATTTTGAAATTGTTCGATACTGCCAGAGGTGCTAGAGATCGTAAGGTAAATGTACACTTCATTCTTTTCGCATTCTTTCACAGTATATAGCCTAAACAATTCACAGAGTAGCATTGAACAATTTTTTTCTTATTTCTAGCTCAACTATCGGATGAAAGAGAGAGATTTTATACTGACCACTGTGTAAGCATTTGTATAACAGTCACACTTTGGTTAAGTTTTTTCATGCAAGTTGGTATCTCCAGATCTTCAGAAGGGAATGAATGGAAACTTCACAGACTTGTTTCCTGCATGCTCTAAAATGATGAGCACAGGTCTTATAATGCCCCTTTCCCTACTGTCAAGCACTGAGAATAGTTGAGCTAGCTATTTTATTGACAGCATTAAATGATTTATCCCATATTTAGCTACTGTACATTATTCTATATATTAAGGGTAAAAAATTCCTCCTTTATCTATCTCTCAAACAATATTGATATACTGGTAATAATTAAATTCAACCTATTTAAGACAGACCCATAGGGAAGGAACTCATATAAATGAATCAATTTTTTATTTGTGATTATGGCAAAGATTATTCAAGATTTTGCATCCGTCTGGTTTTAGTTCATAAAAGTACTGTAAGAAAACTTGTGCTACCTGTACACCCACTAAATGCCAGCCACACCTCTACTCCCTCCCACATTAACCCAGATACATAATACACAAATATTTATATAACAATTGAATTTTTCTATTTCAGCCAGATAAAGAGATGTTGAGATCTGTACGATTCCACTCAGGATATGATGTGACCTTGACCTTAGTCAATCCAAGACCAGATATACTTGATGTCAGCTGGGATATAGAGTCTGCAGTCAATGGTTGGTGAAGATGTTTTCCGTTAAAATAGTCAAGAATGCGCAGATTTTCTTACTGTATAACTCTTACAGTTTGTGTATTTTATTAACATTTTTGTATTCTGTATATCAGGGAATTCTTGACTTGATTGTACCTGGTTTATACAAAATCTGCAGTCAATAGCAGTACAAAACCCTTCAGCACTCTGTTTTCTGTCTTTGATTCCAGTAAATATACCCTTCCCAATAAGAAATACAGATTTTTTTTCCCTATTTCAAACAGAAAAAAATATATAAATATGCTTGAGATATAAAATTTGCCGTGTAAAAATATTGATGCCCATTTTGTACGAATTGTTTATGTCAAGATGATTGCTTATTACAAATTAACCTTTGTCTTTATATACTGAAATGAATGTACATGTATGTCAAATGAACATTAATTTGAGTAATGGAATATTTTATATTTCTATTTATATAGCGTACCTGGATCCATTTGTGAAATCCATGTCAAACTACACTGATATCAACATTAAGTCACAGGTATTTATATTTTAGTACATCTAATGGTGAATAACTTGAATATAGTTTTTCATTATCAAAAAAAACATACACATTACAAACATGACATGATGTATTGCTAACTGCTTTACACTTAGTAAAAGAGTCAGTACAATTAAGCAGTTCATATGCATTTATGGCATGTATTTTTAGATTCCAGATTCTTATGTTTAAATGAGCTACTTTAAAACAGTACAACCTCGGCATAGCCACACCCTGTGAGAAACTAAACTTTAGGTTGATTTTGAGAGTTTTTTCACAAATATGGAGGCATCCTGCATTAAAATTTATTCACTTTTTATTTATAACTGTATATGATTTACAGGTTTTGTATTTTACGAAGCTTCAAACGAAGCCAAAGAAAGAAAACAAGGAGTATATCTTCACAAGTAAAGATCTACCACACATGATTAATCCTTTGGAAGCTAAACTAGGTATGAGGTGCTAGAAATAGTCTATTAGTTTATACAAATTTATTTATGTTTGATTGTGTTGGAAGCTGTACACTTATTGAAACACTCTTGAATCCGTTCCTGGAACCAACCAGTACTAAGCAATGAATGTTAAGTTTCTTGCTCAAGGAAAAAACGGCTTGCCCCTGACAGTGTTTAAACCCATGTGGCTAGCGATCATGAAATTACTAGTCCAACGCGTTAACCACTCTGCCATGCCGCCACTAACAAATAGTCCATTGATATCAATATGATTGTCTCTAACTCTTACCATTCTAAATATCTTAAATGTACTTCATCTACCTAGTTCATCTTTCATTTTTGACAAAACCATCGTCAGTTTTTGGGAAATTTTAAAAATATTTTACTGACTGAATAATGAACAATGCAGACCAGATAAAATGGCACATCCAAGCAATTTGGTAACATTGGTACATTTAGTTGCTGTTAGTACACTGAGGGTTGATGTAATAAAAAGAACAGTTTTTGTTGTTATTCCTCTTTTAGTTAACTAATTAACATAGAATTTAATGAACAAAGGGAGAAAAAAAAAATGATAAAAATTTGCCACCTTATTAATGAAAAGCTAAGGAATATTGTTGTTCTTGACATGTTTTTATACTTATGTCAAAAACTTGGAACTGTCCAGCATGTTTTATAGAAAGAAACTTGTTAGGTAATCATTGGTTTAATGCGAATTTACTTAGACGGATATCAAATGATTTTTGGGTTTCCTTGTTTTTTTGTTGTTGTTGTTTTGTCAAACATTAACAGTACATTTCATTTTACAGGTTCACCAGCCTCTACAAATCCTGAATTGAACTTTTTGGTGTATGTTCCTAGTAAAGATCAGTATCCACTCTATATCAAAGGGGACGATGGTAATTTGTTTCATTTTGTTTTGATTTAAGTCTAACTGATGTGGGTATTTTTAATCTATACTAGTAGCAGAATGCTGCAATGACCTGTCTTTGCAAAATTTTAGGCAAGATCGGTCACCTGAGTAAAGTATTCTAACTGGTTAACTTCCTTAAATCCAAAATCCAAAGTCTGTTACAGGATTCCATCTTGCAACTTGCAGCTGTGAAAGGTAAATGGCTTTAAGTGTATGACATTTACCACTTAGCGACTGAGTCATGTGGTTTAGATCTTAGTAGTTATGGTTAAACAGGACTGTATTTAAACAACTACAGTAGTAAGTGGTTTAATAAAGTAAACACAGATTGCAGTTGTTACAGTCAAGAGGATGATTCTAGTTTAAAGTTTAAAACATATTTAATTTTAGATTGTTATGAAAACTTACAGCTTATTTGAACAGTTCTTGCTTCCTATCACTAGCCAGTACTGGTGTCATATGAGGAAACATGGTTTTAACCCCAGTAGTGCTTGTACCTAGGATCCCTGGTTTGAGAGGCACACACCTTAACCACTAGGTCATCTCTCTATATTCAAGTTTATATCTTATTTATTTATTTTTATGCATGTAAATGTTTACTTTGTAATATTTTAAATATGTCATTGGGGTCTTCTGTTAACTCAAAATTGTTTTTCTTCCAGGAATTTAAATGTTTATAAATTTAATTTCAGGTCAGAAGTTGGCAAGTAACTCATTTCTCAGTCCACAATGGGGTGGTATACATATTTACAATGTTGCTCAGCCACAAGAAGGTGTTACGTTGCCAGTAAAAAGCTCGCTTGATATGGCCCAAGTAATGAGGGTGATCTTGTCCCAGCTCAGATTGTTATTAAACCTTCATTCTCAGGTAGGTTCCTTTTGTTCATGCATTCATTTATATATCTGGAAAAGATCTTTTAAGCCAAGCAGTTCCGTTTGTTGACATTAAAGCAGCTGCAAGTCTAGATAGAAGGTGAATGGTTCTATCTACAGTCCAGTAGCTGGTAATACCAGAAATGATGCAAAAGAGAAGGCCCTAATGGTCTTTTTACACCAGGACAATATGAGTCAACATTTTACATAAAAGTGTTGGTGTCGCTTAGAACACAAATAAATGAATTTAAATTCTAGTTTTTATAAAAATATTGATATTGATGAGAATCAGAACAAAACTAAAAAAACGAGGGCTTGGTTCGAAAGGTTGTAACTCTAATGATAAAATGAAGGACTTACAACCCTTTTGAACCAAACAGTTGATTAAAGATTGTAATAACACCTTTATAACTTTGATGAGATTATTTATATATCTGAGAAATAAATGATTGGACTCTTTTTTTCCAGGAAAAGATTTTGTAAATATATATGCAATTTTTTCTCTTTCAGCTTGGAGGTACAGAGTTCCTGCCAATAGGCAAAAATGCTGTCACAGACTGGGTATGCCTTATTTATATATAATATAGAAAGTAAAAGAATTTCTGTCATTAAATCTTGGATGCTGTCTTGTTAAACTTTAGTCTTGAATTGACAGAAAAATATTTGCCATCATCTAAGATTGGGCCTGATCTTGTTTGACTTTATTCAGTCCAGTTCTAGAGCCTGTTTTGAATTTCAGAGAATCAAAACATGCTTTTTAAATACTTTATAAGTGGTTTTTCTTGGGGCTCCAAATTCTGCAAGTTTTTTTTTTCTTCAAATTTTGTTACGTTTTTATTTCTGCGGACTTTATTTCTGCGGAACATTCTTGAGTTTAATTGTTACTTAATCTAATGCTTTGTCTGTGCCAGCACTATAGAGCCAGACCAGCCTACACCTATATGTAGTCTGACCACGCTTTATTCTGATTATTGTTTGCGCTATTGAAAACCCTCAAACTCACAATGGTTCATTTTAAATTTATACACGGACAAGTCCATTCAACAAATTAAACATGACCATGGTTATTTGTGTATTCTTTACTCACAGGAATTAGACAGCTGGTTAAGAAGTAGATGTGTAGAAAACCTGGCCACGTCATCAGCCACATTAAAATCTCTCGCTCAACTACTTGGTAAAATCAGCAATATTGTGATCAATGATGATATAGGAAATGAGGTAATGAACTGAGCTTATGTTATATTTATTGTTTGTATTTTGCCCCAATTTCTCAAATGTGTTTCATTTATAGTTCAAAGCGGTTACCAAATGTTTAAATGAAGTCTTGACTAATAACTTGACTGTAAATGTTTAGATTGAGTGGTAAATGTTTCTTTTCTTAACACTTGAGGAAAATAGGAAAATTGAAAGAGTTATCAATAAACAGTTTTGAAAAAAAATGTTCCCAACATAATTTTTCATGGGAAAAGATGTTAAAAAAAGAAAATTTTTTGTTAAGTTGGTTTAAATAAGTGATGTATGACATAGTTTTTGAATAAATTATTATCCATGCTGTTCGCTATCAGTTTCTCTACCTGTAATAGGGTTTGTAAGCGAACAGCATGGATCCTAATCAGACTGCTTGGATGCTCAGGCTGGTCTGGATCCATGCTGGTCGCAAACCCATAATGTTGGTTTTGTCATGACACGGCTCAATTTTGTTATTGATTTATCTTACAGGTACATAAGGCAGTAGCATCAATGCATGAGTCATTACAACTGTTATCAGATGGTTATTTAGTCGAGGCATATCAACATTCCAAAAGTGCAATACTAGCCTCAGGTGAGGTTATATCAAAGATATCATAGATATTTCATATTAAATACCATTCTGGGCACCTGTGGTCCAGCCATAAAGGCCACTCATATTCACTGCTAAAAATAGAAGAATAAAATTGTTATATGCCCTCATTAAAAAAAATGGGAACATACAGTGATGGGATGATTTGTCTGTCTGTACATCTTGTTATCCGTGACTAATCCACCTGAGATGGATCACTATATGATATAACTTTTTGCTGTAACATTTGACTTTTATGATATAAGCATAGGTCTGTAAATATGCATTTTTGACAGCAAGTAAAGTGAGGGCATTAGTGTCCTATGGACATATTTCCAGTTTATATAATTGAATGCTAAAGATTAATTTTATTCTAGACTACTAAGTACAGATACTCAACCTTGTTTTATTATTTGTATTTTTCAGAGAAAGCATTCTTCGACCCATCTCTACTAGAACTGTTATATTTCCCGGAAGATCAAAAGTAAGTTTTGAAATAAGATGAATCTAACATTACATAGATTTTAGTTTATACAAATTTATTTTTGTTCGATTATGTTAGAAGCTATAAGCTTATTGAAACACTCTCGAATTTATTCCTGGAACCAACCAGTACTAAGCAATGAATGTAAAGTTTATTGCTCAAGGAAACAACACGGTCAGCAATCCTTAGATTACTAGTCTGACGCATGACAATCAATCTCCAACAGAGAGTCCAATGGCCATTTGTCTCTCAATGCTGAATCAGAAATTATGTTGGATAAGTATTTGGTCACTTTCAGAGAAAATAATAGTTACTGGTTAGTTATCCAGGAAAGCTGCTGAAGTGAAATGATGCTGAAATATAAGGAAAACACTGTTGTAAAACCGGCGTAAAAACCAAACAAACAGATTCCTGACATTGCTTTGAATTCGCATTGTCAGTTCTTCCATGGTGTATGAAAGCTACTTGTATGCTGTGAGCTTACATGACAGTGATTTTACTGAGATGTCGCTACACTTGTGAAATATTGCATGATGAGGCTGTCTTTCTGTTTTCACCTTTACAATGTTTTTGTGATTTAGAGCTCAACAAAAAATATTAAAATTGCCTTCATATACACTTAGTCTGTTGTATATGTAATAATAGTTATACTTTGAAAGGTGAGCTAGTATTTAAGGTGTCTAAAAGGAAAGGGATCATGGGTTTGAGCCAGTTTGAGTCTTTATCATGTTTTTTCCTAATTGTCCTGCAAATTGACTCAATTGCGCTTAATATAATCTGACCAGATCAATTTTAAAAAACTCATGCATCTGTATATACCTTTTTAATTGCTCTTCGTAAGATGAATTGATAAAAATAACTTCTTTTTTTTTATATTTTCAGGTTTGCAATATACATTCCATTATTTCTACCCATTAGTTTCCCAGTGTTAGCCTCTCTCTGGCAGTCATATAAATGGTATAAAGGGCTCTCTAAACCTAAACAAGAGTAGAGTCATACATTGGTTTGGTGGTCTGTGGTTTATTTTCTATGTTGGAACAAAAACAATTGAGATTGGACTAAAGAAAAGAAACAGTTATGTATGGATAACCTCCCTTTGACAGAAGGAAACCTTGGAAACGGTTGTGATATGTATAGTGTGAATCGGGAAATTTATTGTATAAGAAATAGTGAATAGACTATGATGAAACATGATTACATAAATAAATATTTCATCAGTGACAATAGCAAGACAACATTACTTTTTAGCTCGACTTTTCTATGAAAAGGGGAGCTATCCTACTCGCCCCGGCGTCGGCGTTGGCGTCACACCTTGGTTAAGTTTTTCGTACCACCCCACTTTATTTCAGAAGTATTACAAGTATGGCTTTGAAACTTACCATACTTGTTCACCATCATAACCTCCATCTACAGACAAGAGTACATAACTCTGTCAAGGTTTTTGACAGAATTATGGCCCTTTTTTGACTTAGAAAGTGTATTGAGCTTGGTTAAGTTTTTTGTACCACCTCACTTTATTTCAAAACCATTGGAGGTATTGCTTTGAAACTGACCATACTTGTTTACCATCACGACCTTCATCAACAGACAAGAGGACATAACTCTGTCAAGGTTTTTGACAGAATTATGCCCCTTTTTGACTTAGAAAATACATTGAATATGGGTAAAATCCACTTATTGCCTTAACCCTTTGAGATATTGCTTTGAAACTTTTAATGCTATTTCACATCATTACCCCCATCTGTACGCAAGAGAAGGTAACTTTGTCAAGGATTTGTTTTAAAAATTAAGGCCTTTTATCGACTTAGAATCTTGGTTAAGTTTTTAGTACCAGTCCACTTTTTGACTGAACTGTTTGAGATATTAATTTGAAAGTTGGAATACTTGTTTACAATCATGATTCCCAAACATGTCCAGGAGAAGGTAATTCTGTCAAAGATTTTATTTGAATTATGGCCCTTAACTGTCAATGTTTTGTATTATAGGCAAGCACTAAAAAACTTAAAAAATCTAAAAAAATTCATTCCTATCCACTTGTTCACTTTACCATAAATTATGTCATATAAACATTGCTGTAATATTCAAGGGTATCAAACAACTAGTTATTTTTCTCTTTTTGTACTTGAAATTAAAATCAGTAGTATATGCATATTTCACATTTTATCTCGCCTATTTGATTGGTGGACAAGTGACCAGCTACAGTGTTCAAGGGTATCACACAATTCAGTAAAATAATTCTTCACTAAATATCTTAATGCTCATGGCCATTGTTCACTTTAAAAATACAGAGATTCTTGTATTGCCTTTTACTGCAAAAACTTTTTTTATTGGCAAGCAATAAAAAAGTCGAGCGCGCTGTCTTACGGACAGCTCTTGTTATTATAGGGACAAAGATGTTTTTCTTTTGCAAGTACATTGTATAAAGGCTTGAAATCCAGTCTTAGTGAAAAAAAACAAAACAAAAAAAAACAACATTTAAATGGGTTTGACAATCATTATTTACGTTGGATCTGTTTCATTCAGTATGATTTTTAATTATTTTTTTTATGGAAGAATGGTCTGTGTGTCTGAATAAATTTTGTATAAAAGTTCATGTTTCATTGTAAGGATTTCAATTTTTTAAGGCGTGAATAAATGTTTTTGATATGTCTGCTGCAAGTCAATGGCGCTTTAACAGCCAGTAAGACCTCCTTAGGCAAGTGATCAAAGCTGGCAGTGGCGGTGTTGACTCATAGGATTCACTATGGTTCACTACAATAAGCCACATTGAATTTACCCGAGCACAGTTAAGCCACGGCAACATTCCTGGGCAGGCTGTCAAACACTTTACCAGTACAAGGATTTCATGATCAATCACAACGTAAGTGACCTGAGCCATCCAGGAATCAAACCTGGGTAGCCCGATACACAGTCCAGCGCTCTACCTATTGAGCTTACCAGTCAAACTTGAAAGCTTCTGTCTTCTAAGGCAGCTTGATAGGAGGTGGCCTTCTTAAGATTGAAAAAATGCATGAAGATGTACCAGACAACTTTCACCACAAGAAAACTGGAAAGTTGCCAAGTTGTCTTAAAAATATTGTTATATCTTTGAACTCATCATAAAAATAAGATCATGGGCTATATTAATGACAGACTTACACGATTCTTTTGAAATAAGCTTCTTCAAACCTGAAAAGGTATAAATTCTGATCAAAATGTTGAATATTTACTTGATTTAAACTCAATTTAGTTTGTTTTATGAACATTCATTTGCTTCATATAGGTAAATAATTTAAAGGTGCATGCCTCCAGATGAGTCAAACTATTTCAATAGAACCTAATATGAGAAAAATGAACTAAGGTTTTAGGAAAAGTATAAAGATTCCAGATTCATATTATATTTTACATATTCTCTGCAATTAATGACTGATTTTTCAGTATTTACAACAATATATTTCTACTGCATTACTAATGCAGTAAGGGCTAATTATTCTTATTGTGACCATTTTTTGGTAATTTACATGGATTGCAAGTGCCAATAATAATGAGCAGATTTCTAGTTTTTTGATTGCTTCACAATATTACACATTCAAATACATTTTCAAAATTTTCATGAAAATTAGCATGAATCTGGAGGCGTGCAGCTTTACGCAAGATTGTAAACTAACAAGTAAAATTACTTCTGTAAAGTAAAGGTAGCTTTCTGTGTTATTTTGAACCCGTATATTTACACATTTCCCTTGTATTATGGCTGAGAGTGCTTATGTTGAAATGTGATTTTAAAAAATGTTGCATTAATTATTTGATAGCGAGCTGCTGTTTTTTCTCAATTATTATTGTTATTGTTTTAGTCATGACTGGTGTTCACTTTATTTATTGTGTAAATGTAAAATGTTTTTGTGCATTTATATTATGAAACATTTTTTTATGTTGTGAAATAATTACTTTAGCTGGCCACAAAATCTGAAGTAATAATAGCAGCTATCATTGTAGGTCATCATCTTCAGTAAAAACTTAAATTTGCAATTTTATATGAAATGTGACTTGAGATTTAAAAAAAAAAATATTCTACTGTATCAAGTCTGGGTTTTTTTTCCATAGTTTAAAGGTCAAAGGTCACTTATTAAGTCACTAGTGCTTAATATGTTTACAGAAATATTACATGTCAATAGAGATAACAGTTTAAGAGATAAGTAGAGATAACAGTTTATTTTGACTGTAATGAAATTATGTGAATTTTTTATAGCACACACCCATCAGTGATTATTTTTTCAAAACTTTTTGATAATTTACTTTTGTCAATAAAAACCATAAAATGGAGAGAAAATTGCTTGTTTTATGTCCTTTCTCACTTGCCATGGGATTTTTCTTTGAGGATCATTGCCCATATAAAATGCCATGTGCGCTTGTCAGATGGAACAGAAAAACACCTAAAAATAAATCTATTCACCATGAGGAAGCAATTAATGGATGCAAAAACTTGCTGTGCCGATTAGAAATACATTTATGGGCACATTGTGTAATTATGAGACTAAACAATGTCAATGTAAAAATTCTATGCAAATTTGCCTTTATTGGTGCTCCCAAAATATCTGCCTATTCCATAACGAATATTATGTAACATAAATCATCAGAGAGAAAAGCTAGAAATTTTACCTTTTTAATTTGGCCAGTTCTGTAGACTGAAGTGAGCTTCTGGATCAAGTTTGTATTGTCAATAGGAAAATACACTTTCAGAAACCCTGCATTGTGAACACAATGTGATCACAGTAATAGATATATGGTGTTTTTGTGGTGCAATAAATATGCATGTTAAGCTGATAACTACAATTTTTATGAAAATATTCATTATTATCTCATGACTTAATATATAGAGGATATTGAATGAGTGTAAGTTCAATACTGAATTTATTGCACGAGTTGAATAAAATTATATTATGCGAGCCTCTGGTGAGCATATTATTTTATTCAATGAGTGCCGTAAATTCAGTAATGAACTTACACGAATTTAATATTCTATTTATCACATACCCAAAATAAAGACCCTTTAAAGGGAAATAAGAGTCATTTTTGATTGACGCGCCTATAGTATAATGCTAACATTTAGCGCGTCTTTACACTAAGTTTATATAACGCTAATGATGTCACGTCAAAATATATGCACGGCCGACTGCAATACCATATTTACGCAAAATCGGCATGGGTGTGTGATCAAAAATTAATTGCGATGGCCTTGTATAAGAGCTGAGCTACAAAGAAAAGCAGAAACATAAATTTATAAGTATGTTATTTTTTCATACAATGTAGCTTTTAATTCAGACTTTGTTAACTGTAAAACCAAAATAAAGTACAGTTCAGTACTACAAGTACAGTCGAATTATTAGAACAAAGATTGTGACTCAATGTGGTAAATGCAGACATTCAGATTTCCACTGAATATTGCAGTCAGCATTATTCTTTCCATGACCTTCCCTACTTTGTAACTATGTTAATCAGAAGGAGCACAAAATGAGAACCTGTTTTTAAGAAGAGCTATGATATGATGGTCTTTAAATTTATTATCATTCACTATGATGATGTCACTAGTGTTTATGAATATGATTAATTCAAATAGATTGCTTAATCACCATCGCTGAATACTTTGGAATCTTATCTCTGAACATCATGATATAAATTATCCCCTGAGCAATACTAGCTATGTTAAGCAACCTCAGATTATTATTAAGAACTGTTTCCATCATGGAACCACTTATTATCATTATACCCCCTCAGTTGTCCTACTCCCCACCCCAGAGCAGTTCAATACAATATCATGTCTCATCCCAGCTTTTAAAGCTGACCCCTCGTTTTAATAGTTTCTTCTTTTATCATTTTGTTGGGCAGGCATGCCTAAGTCCCCCAACAACTTTTAAATTAGCTTTCTTTCATTTTTTGTTGGGCAGGCATGCCTAAGTCCCCCAAGGGATGGACATTATTTGGAGATGGACAGATACAATTGCAATTCTTATTTTCACTAGCACATATTTCTCTTTAGCTAATTTCTCAACCCAGGGATCATCGGTTTGAGCCTTAATCAGGTCATGACCATCCTTCTTCACTGACATTTAGAACGGGTTAAGTTGCAAGAATTTGTTTCGCAATCGAGCTTAAATAAATATGTTTAAACCAGATAAATAAATATATTAACCAGAAGAATATACAAAGGATAAAAGCCAAATCATTAGTAGTCTTGCAAAACTGTAATCAGTGATAATTTTTTCTGAATTATAGTTTCAATATCATGCAAAGAATACACACTGGTTACGTTTTGATTTTCAACTTAATTTTTACATGAAAATAGAGACCCATTCAAGTACGGCGACACAATCAAGTACGGCAATACACGGCAATTAGTCATCCGTAACACGCGACAACAACAACAAATTACAAGAGAGACGCACAAAATTTAGCAAAAAAATCAGCAAAATACGTGGAAGAGGCATCATATTAACTCTGTTGTAAATCAATTACATGGTATTATAATGTTTCTATTATACTATTACGTCAGAAATACATGAAACATAAACTTCACAAAGATTGAATGATTTTCAAAATTACTTTGACTGTTGCTATTTCGGGTATTATATATTTTGGATAAGTTCCTTAAAATAGTCCAGCTTTTCCCGCATTATTGAACAAGATTAAATGAACTATTGTGTATTATAATTGCTGTTGAACAATGTTAGTGTTAAAAAGAATCCGGGTCAGCTCGGCCCTAAAACATACTCGGCCCCCGAGTCAGCTTGGCCCTATTCCAACTCGGCACGGGTCAACTCGGCCCACTTTTAAAAATGGGTAAAGGACATCAAAGGACTCCTATTGTCACGGGCTATTATTATCAATCAATGTGTATGTTAAATATACCGATTAATTAGGTGATAATTATGACTGACTTATTCATTCAAATTTGATTAGTGACCACCTGCAATTAATTAGAAGCTTCCATATGCTATTAAGTAAACACGTTTTTGTTTCATTTTTTTTTTGAAAATTACTTTACAAACAAAATGCATCTAAGGAAACACATTTTTATTATATCTATATTCACAGGCACAAGTATCGGACCTGGGAAGAAAAAATATGAAGTTATTTTATCAATCTGTTCATATTTTTTCTTCCCAGGTTCAATGATCGTGCCTGTGTCTATTAATTTTATCGAATCTGCAAGACAAATAAATAACTTTTTTTTCTCTAAATATACTTTATTTCAGCAGAGGTACAATGTATAATAATATAATGATAATAAGATATTTCTTATTATTCATTTACCTTAACAACATGCAAAGCAAAGTAAATACGTTATAGGCCTATATATTTTTGTAAAGTGGGCCGAGTTGACCCGTGCTGAGTTGGTATAGGGCCGAGTTGACTCTTTTCCATTAAAAAAGGTCTGTTTAGGAAATGGTAAGGAAAAATCCAGAGCACCTGATGGCATGCATATAATTTGTGGCTTTACTTCTCCCATATGTATCAATTATTGTTTTTTTGTCCCCTGCCTTTTTGGAGAGAAAAGGGGATATAAAAATAGGCTCTGTTTGTATGTCTGTCTGTCCATCCATCTGTCCGTCCTGACTTCAGTCCGTCCGACCGTCACACTTGCGTGTCCGGTCCATAACTTTGTCATTTATCAAAGGAATCTGAAATAACTTGGCACAAATGTTTGTTATAATAAAACGATGTGTCATGCCCAACAACCAGACCCCTCCCTCCAAGGTCAAGGTCGCACTTGCTCATTCAAGGTCAACATTGTCTATTTGAGGGGATATGTCGTGTCCGGTGCATAACTTTCTTATCTTTGAAGGGATTTTGTAAATACTTGCCACAATTGTTCACAATAATGAAACGATGTGTCGTGCGCAACAACCGGTCAGCTACCTTCAAGGTCAAGGTCACACTTGGAGGTCAAAGATTAACATAGTCTGTTATAGGGTATATTTTGTGTCTGGTCCATAACTTTTTCATAGATCGATAGATTTTGTAAATACGTGCCACAAATAGTCCCTTTTATAAGACAATGTGTCATGCACAACACCTGCATCCCTACCTCCAAGTTCAAGGTCACACTTAGAGGTCAAAAATTAACATAGTCTGTTTAAGGGTATATTTGTGTCCAATCAAGAACTTCCTTGGGATTTTAAAATAACTAGGCACAAATAGTCACAATAAGAAGATGATATGTCAAGTACAACACCTGCACCCCTACCTCCAAGGTCAAGGTCACTTTTAGAGGTCAAAGGTTAACAGTCTGTTATATGGTATATATTGTGTCCTGTCCATAACTTCTTCATAGATAAAGGGATTTTCATAGATAAAGGGATTTTGAAGATACTTGGCACAAATAGTCACAATGATAAGATGATATGTCATGCGTAACACCTGTGTCCCTACCTCCAAGGTCACACTTAGAGGTCAAAGATTTACATAGTCTGTTATATGGTATATTTTGTGTCCGATCTATAATTTCTTCATAGTTCAAGGGTTTTTGAAAATACTTGGCACAAATAGTTACAATAATAAGACGATATGTCATGCGTAACACCTACACCCCTACCTCCAAGGTCAAGGTCACACTTGGAGGACTTCAAAAACTATGTGTTATGATAACATGAAAAAGGGGAGAAAATTCTCACAAAAGTGACAGTAACCAAATATTTTTCTTTCTGTTTATGTCATATATTATGCTCAATATACAAACAAAGTTTAAATGAAAAATCTTTGTTGTTTTTCTAGAAATATGATCTTTAATGTCATAAGCTGGATTGGGCATTGTTACCAACCTGTTAAAATGATTTTTTTTAACACAAACTCTTATTCAGGAGCTTAGACACCTTACCTAAATTTGCTAATGACAGCTTTCTGTGTGTTGTAAACCAGAATTAATTGTTAACAAGTGGGAAATATTAATTGAATATAATGACTGAGTACTGATATATTTTTCGGGGGTTCAAATAAAGGCATGCATACTTGTTAATATTTTATTGAAATTCTGAATACTAGTACCAGGTGGGTTTCCATTAGAAAAGTATTTTTCGTTTTGTATAATTTTTGAAGAAAATATGTGAATAAAATGGCTATGAATCATACGTTATAAATAATGACTTGTTCAAAAGATTTTGTTACTGTAGAGTTTCAAATTCAGACTAATAACCAATTTTTTTTTCATTTTCAATGATGCTGTTGACATTCTCAAAATAACGACAAAAACTATTGTAAACCTCTATAGTCAAGAGTCATGTCTACGTCCCCACGAGGGATTTGACATTAATGAAAGATAGGTAGATAGCTAGATAAGATACATTGTCCCCCTTACTGTCACAAGAGTCAGAAAATAATTTTAATTTTATTTTTACAGAAGCCAAGCTAACAAGGATAGGGGATTTTGATGTGACAAGATGGAGACATATTTAATGATGTTATATGTGACATTAGATCAAGAATCAGCCCTTAAACAGCTCTTTGATGATAATGGCTGGCCATTTTGTAAGCTGGGTAAATTAATCTTTTACTTTAGAACAAAATTTATACTACTGGATTACTGGACAGTAATTTTCTCCTAATAAACATACATGATAAAGGTATCCAGTGTTATCGTTTTGAATAAAATAAACTACTGGCGATCAATATTAGACATTTGAGCCGCGTCACGACAAAACCAACATAGTGCCTTTGCGACTAGCATGGATCCAGACCATCCGAACAGTCTGATCAGGATCCATGCTGTTCGCTATCAGTTTCTGTACTTGCATTAGGGTTGGATGCGCAGGCTGGTCTGGATCCATTCTGGTCGCAAACGCACTATGTTGGTTTTGTCATGATGCGGCTCATTTGTATAATGTATTATTATGTGTATTATATTATGTATTATTGTTTTAATTTTTATTAAATGAAGTTTTTTTGTCATTCAGCTAAGTTCTTGTCATGATTTAGGTTCAACCATAGTGTTGCCTAGTATAAATATCAAGATTTATTACAATTTACATGTATTGTATTGTCACAAATTAAAATTCTTAATTAGTTTTTTGTTAAAATCGTAATGGATTAAAGGTATTCATTGATTAATGATAATTGGAAAATGTCCACCTTGTGGTAATCCTCTAGTGATTATCCTGCTTATACATGTATAACAGACTTAGATAAAAGGCCTCTTCTCAACTGAAATTTTCTTTAAAATCATGCAGTTTACCCAAAAATCTGAACGTAAAACGTGCATTTTTACTTCCAAAATAAGCAATTTTAGCGATTATTTTCCCCAAAATCAAGTGGCTAAGGCCTCTTCCCAAATTAAGTGAGAAAAATCATTGCTCTCAATTGTTTGATGTTTATTATCTGTGATGTTTGTTTGTTGTTTTTTTTCTCCAGATTTATCAGTTACAACGGATAAACTTGGTCCTGCTAGAAAATTTAAAGTAAAGAGACCAGCATCACCAGTCATTTTGGGTAAGAGAAAGGCGACCTCATCTGCTAGACTTGCTCCAGCAGTAAAGTTGGTGAAAATTTTAGCTGGAAAATGCGGAAAGCCAAAGGAAGTGAACAATTTACAAGTAGTGTCACAAGAGTCACAGACAAGCAGCGTAAATGCAGAAGACGAGATTAAGATTAAAAAATCTTCAAATTCTGACATATGTGATGATGATGATGACTTTGATAATAAAGAAGAGATTAGTGATGTGACGACAGAAATGAAGAATAGACAAGATGGTGAAAGCTTTGATGTGGCAGATCACGATGAACAAGCTGTAAGTCAAGATGTTAAAGACATTGCTAATAATGATTTTGATGATGATATAAACAATGATTTAGATGATGTAGGAGATGAGGAAAATGACGACACTGATGATAGTTTTGAAGGAATGAATGACGAAGTTACAGAGGAAAAGTTAGATGGTACCAATGTTAGTGTTAAGATTGAAGCACCGGGACCAAACACGATGGAGCAAAGCAGTATGGAGAATTTTCCAAGTCAAACAGTAAGTTTTGAGGAAAAATATTTTTCAATTTTTGATAAGTTAGAATTGTTTGCATTTTTATAAGTAAAGAGCACAGTTTGTTGATTTGGCATTAAAGCTAAGAAAGGCCAGTGTTCATATTACTCCAATGTCGTTGAATTTGTACTTTTATTCGATTTGTTAACTTAAAGAAATAACCTGTGTCTTATTTCAATGCAGTTTGGAACAATGGAATGTCAAATTGGTATCTGTTGCTTTTTATTACAAAGGAATCAATACTTATCATAGATTAATAATTTTGTTTAATTATTGATTAACTTCTAATCTTAGATAAATTGAGAAAATGCTGTATATGAAGTAATGAAAAATTAAAATATAAATGTGTTTGCACCACCAAGTCATATGAAAGGTAGAGGAATATGAAAAATACTAGATTTCTGTCACAGTGTGATAATAGAGAATGGGATGGTGTTTATTTATAGAAATATTGGTGAAAAATTACACAACACAGACCAGACAAGTTTGGTTGTTAACAATCTAACCATCTCCGTTTAATAGGGAGCAGTTAAATCAATTCATTTTCATTAAAACTTTGATAAAGTTTGTCAAATTTCCAAATGGTAATAGCATGATTCAATAATGCATTTATACTTCATTGGTTGACTGTTTCAATGTACAAAATAAGTCACTAGTTCAAATGTAAAGGCTTCAAGATGGCTTTTTTTGAGATCATAAGGTCAAAAGTTTAGATGTCACTGACTTATGCTGGAAGTAATTTTCCAAAACATTTTTTAATGATTTTATGGATTTCTAAAAGGTAAACTAATGAGTAATATCAGTTGACATTTTCAATATGCAGAGTTAAAAAACATCACATTCATAATAACGTTGAAATGGGAAATCATATATGATTGTTAATTGTGGTAGAAGTGGGATTGCAAGCCGTCAGCGACTTTGAGACTGAAATGAGGTCAATTTTTGTATTAAAACTTGTAATACAAAAATATATTACAGTTAAACTTTGTTTTCTTGAACTACAGTCACAGACTCTCCAATTTAAGGAAACAGACTTCAACTGTTTGTCATTGTGTAATGTCAACATTCTTGTTTTGATTTAATATTCTCTTTGCTCAGCATGATAAAGTAACAAATGTGTACATATATATTATTGTAAATGAAATGAGCTGCGTCATGACAAAACCAACATAATGGGTTTGCGACCAGCATGCATCCAGACCAGCCTGCACATCCGCGCAGTCTGATCAGGATCCATGCTGTTTGCTTACAGACCCTATAACAAGTAAAGAAACTGCTAAGGAACAGCATGGATCCTGATCAGACTGCCTGAATGCGCAGGCTGGTCTGGATCCATGCTGGTCACAAACGCATTACGTTGGTTTTGTCATGACGCGGCTCAAATGTATCATAATAATAAACTCTAGAAAGCTACCTGATTCTTTTCTTGTTTTTTATTTAATGGCTAATTGGCTATACAGTCAACTAAATACGGAAACTAATTTAAAATTGAAGCAACTTGAAACTTGTAAACAATCAGCTGTTTTTGATAAGAGTATAAAATTTTTGCAGTCAAGGTCTTAGGTTAAACAAACTCTCTTATCAGATACGATGCTGTGACAATGATATACAAACAAAAATTCATGTGATATACAGGCAGGCATTTTATGTCACTGTTTTCAGACTGACCAGCAGGCTTCGGAGATAATGCATCAGGAGCAGGAAACATTGCAAACAGAAACTGGCAAGAGAGTCCTATATACATGCAAGACATGTGGGCTACAGTATCGTAACAAACATACATTGACACAACACAAAAAAAAAATACATTCTTGGCCTCATTTTTGTCGATCATGTTCAGTGGCTTTCAATACAGTGGAAAAACTAAAACAACACAATCTTGAGAAGCATTCACATATGTATACTTGTCAAACATGTGATAAAGAATTTACATGGAAAAATGCATTATCTGTTCACATTAAAACTATACATGAGGGTGGTGAGCGTTTTCCGTGCACGTGGCAAGATTGTGATAAATCTTTCTATCGCCAGGATGTGTTGAAAGACCACATGAATAAGCATACAGGCTTGCGACTGTACTCGTGTAAGAAATGTGAGAAGACTTACTCCAGTAAAACGAGTTTAAATCATCACTGGAAAGTGTGTAAAACAGATGGACTGTTGTGTACAAAATGTGGGCAGGTGCTGTCATCTCGGGGTTGTGTAAAAGATCATAATTATTCAAGGAATGCATATTAAGACTCCGTTGATATGTGTGTGCGGACAAGTTTATACATGGAGAAATATGTTATCAACACATAAGAAAAATTGTTCAGTGTTACAAGGTAGTAAAAAAAGCTTAGACAAAGCTGAAGGGAAAGAAACGTCTTAAATGTACCTTAACTTTAAGCCTGCTGGCAGCAAACTGGATACACCTATACAACCAATGCGCACCAAGACTAGCTGCCATTTCTGTGCCCTCTGATAATAGTCTGCACGTTCCATTACTCAGTCAGTACTTATTTTGAAATTTTCCGAACTGAAAATAAGCTTACATCTTGCCAAGCTTACTTAATATTTGTATATAGGGCTTATATGTATACATGTAAAGGGAGGCAATGTATGTCGTTGTTTTTTAGCTCGACTATTCGATAAGAATAAGTAGAGCTATTGTAGTCACCCGAGCGTCGGCGTCTGCGTCGGTGTAACCACTTATGTTAAAGTTTTTGTAATAGTTCAAATATTTTCAAAGTCCATTGACATATGGCTTTGAAACTTTGCACACTTATTCACCATCATAACCCCAACCTGTAGACAGGAGGAGGTAACTCTATCAAGCATTTTGACAGAATTATGCCCCTTTTTTGACTTAGAATTTATGTTAAAGTTTTTGTAATAGTTCAAATATTTTCAAAGTCCATTGACATATGGCTTTGAAACTTTGCACACTTGTTCACCATCATGACCCCAACTTGTAAACAGGAGGTGGTAACTGTATCAAGCATTTTTTTTTACTATCAAGCACTAAGAATAGTCGAGCGTTGCTGTCCTACCGACAGCTCTTGTTTGTTGTTCTTTTTGTGTCGCCTTGAAAAAGGCGACATATAATAGGGATTACTTTTGTCGTCGGTGTCGGCATCCCGTTAAGCTTGTCCGGAGCATAAGTCAGTCATTATGTGTTGGATTGACTTCAAACTTGGTATGCATGCTTCTTATAATGACCCGAAGTGCAGTGCACAAGAACTGGTACTCTGCATTTCTTATTTTTTGAGTTATTGTCCTTTGTTAATTTTCATACTTTATTTTTGTCCAGGCCATTTCTCCTAAAGTATAAAAGCTATGGACTTGAAACTTCATAGAATGATAGATCTCATTAAGAAGAAGTGCAGTGCACAAGAACTGGTACTCTGCATTTCTTATTTTTTGAGTTATTGCCCTTTGTTTTTTTCATACTTTATTTTTGTCCAGGCCATTTCTCCTAAAGTATAAAAGCTATGGACTTGAAACTTCATAGGATGATAGATCTCATTAAGAAGAAGTGCAGTGCACAAGAACTGGTACTCTACATTTCTTATTTTTTGAGTTATTGCCCTTTGTTAATTTTCATACTTTATTTTTGTCCAGGCCATTTCTCCTAAAGTATAAAAGCTATGGACATGAAACTTAATAGGATGATAGATGTCATTAAGAAGAAGTGCCGTGCACAAGAACTGGTACTCTGCATTTCTTATTTTTTGAGTTATTGCCCTTTGTTAATTTTCATACTTTATTTTTGTCCAGGCCATTTCTCATAAATTGTAAAAGCTTAAGACTTGAAACTGAATAGGATGATAGATCTTATTGATAAGAAGTGCAGTGCACAGAAACCGCTGCTCTGCATTTCTTATTTTTTGAGTTATTGCCCTTTGTTGATTTTCAAATTTCATTTTTGTCCTGGCCATTTCTCCTAAACTATATTGTTCACAAGGCGACACATCCGACTCGCGGAGTTCTATTTTGTTTTTAAATTTTACTTTTTATTGAAGATTTATCGTTAAGGGAAATTCCCAACATTGAAAAATGGTAGAAGTTTTCTGTTCATTGGTTTCAGGAATTTAAGAGTAATGGAAACTACATAAATATGTATAGATTTGATGTGTAGTAAAAACTATATTTCAAAATAAGAGGCATAAAATTCAATGTTCTATCTGTTGTTTGTTTCCACATAGTCTATTACATGTATATAAAAAATGCAGTGTGTGGAAAAACCCAGTAAAAAGTTAGTAAATTTCATTTTTATTTGAAATAATAAATATAGAACAAATAGTTACCCTTGTCTTGTTATTCCTGTTTCAACTGGAGGGGACTACTAGTTTACATTCGTCCATCAGCCTGAAGATTCTGGATCCAGTCATAACTAAATACATAGAAAAAGCTAGGTTGATAGAACTTGATATGTGGACAGAGAGCCATATGGAAGTTATGCATGTCAGTTTATTTTTTCATTGATAAGTCAGACTGTCTGTCTGGTAAGTCCCAAGAATTGTGTATCCTGCAACATCTAAAACTGTAAAGAAGCTAGGTTGATCATACTTGGATTATGGATAAATTAAGGGCCATATGTAGAATATTTATTCGGCCTCTGTTGTTACATCTAACCAAAGAAACACCCCTACTAAACAGTGGCTCTTTCACATTTTGGTGACCTGTTTAAATGAGAGCCATCAACACTTACATTGTAGAGGGTTTTCAGTATTGAAATTGCATCTCAAATGATGAGAAAAATGTTCTATGTGGCATAGCATTCTTCGATTTTTTAAAAAAAATGAGTTCCTTTTGAAATGGATATTTAAAATTATAAACTGTGATTTTCTGCTTTGTTTTGGTTGATGGCATTTAAACAAATCACCAAAATGTGAAAGAGCCGCTGTTTAGTAGGTGTAAAGAAATCCTGATCATTCCATAACTCATAAAGTACAAAAGCTAGGTTGATGATACTTGGCATGTAGATAGAGGATCATATGAAGGTTATGTCAGCATGATTTTTACTTTTTTATCTATCCGTCTATCTGTCTGTCATCCGGGATTTTATTTAGGTACATAGTTGTCTACAGTAACAATAAGTAATTGTACTTTTTTTGTTCATTCTGTAATCTTTTACATGGTTTTGTTTTCTCTTATATGACTTGACTTAACCTTTCTCATATATGCTCGAGACATCGAAACAAAATGCATTTTTGGACCCCTGTACCCCCCCTGGAAAAACCAATAAAAGTTGGATTCACACATTGAAAGGCTAAAATGGTTCTAATGTATACATGTAGGTGAAACAAGCAATTTTCTACAGAAAGCACAACACATTTGAGTTAAAAAAAGGAAGACCTATGAAAATTAGTGGTGATATTGTGCAGAGAGTGTTGTCCCAGCATTGAAGGAAACATCACTAGGACACCAGGATTTGCCAAGACTAAAGAACTGAAACAGGCAGTGCAGTTGTTCAACCTATCCTTGCCATCTAAGTGGTTATCCATACATTTATGATCTAAATGAACTATCACAGAAAATGAATATAACTTAAGGGACTGTTTTTTTGATTATGACAGAATTATGGCCCTTTGTGAACTTAAAAAATTCTACTAGGAAATTCTGCTGTTATATTTTCCACGCTATTGTTTTACTATCAGGCACTGGGAAAAGTACAGCACAGTCTTAAAGACAGCTTTTGTTAAATGTGAACTAAATTTGTTTGTTATCTATTTAGTGTTGAATAAACAGTCTTAAATAAGCAAGCAATTATGTTGAAAAATCTGTTAAGTGTAATTCACATAAACTATCATCTTTACTATTTAGGACCTTTTTCAGATATTCTATTAATAATATCAATGGAAATGAATTAAACAAACTTGATTAGAAGCAACTAAAAACTGCTTGAAGATTTGCTCACAGAATCCTTCTTAAAAGTTATCGTTCTTGCAATATTTAATTATCAATATGTATGTGAAAATATATTTGCTATCTCTCTTCAGTTTGACGATGAACAAGATTCAGATGACGGCAAACCAATCGAAAGTCAGGAAACAGTTGTGAACAGGTTACTATCACAAAGTCAACAGCACGGTCAGCAATATAAATGCTGTATCTGTGGTAAGGTGATTAAGATCAAGTATAACATGAAGCGACATCTGCGGACACACCTTCCTGATCAGATAAAATGTAACTTGTGTAACCGTTTCTTCGAGAGTCGTGAAAAACAAGAGGAGCATGAGAAAAATAGGCATTCGAATCGTCACATGTGCGAAACCTGTGGTATATCTTTCAAACGTAAGAGCGATTTAAATTCACACATGATTAAACATGAAAGCGCATTTGTACAAGAAACTTCTCCGAATTGTTTTAAATGTATGCATAAAGGTTGCGGTAAATTGTTTTTCCGCCAAACAAACTACGAATATCATTTAAATACTCATAGTGGCATTAAACCTTACGAGTGCTCCAAGTGTCTAAAGCTGTTCCATTCTAAATACACAAAGAATGAGCATGAAAAAGATTGCTTGAATGAAGAAGGATATGGATGCGAAATGTGTGGAAGCACGTTTAAACAAAGATCCGGACTTCATAATCATATGCAAGCGGAGCATGTACAACGCGAGAAAGGATTCTCGTGTGAAGTATGTTCTCA
This sequence comes from Ruditapes philippinarum, assembly GCF_026571515.1. NCBI lineage: Eukaryota > Metazoa > Mollusca > Bivalvia > Venerida > Veneridae > Ruditapes > Ruditapes philippinarum. The sequence goes on along the minus strand of NW_026866001.1, from coordinate 193,276 downwards.
GATGTTTAAATTCTTATCGGGGTTAATTCGGCACAAGAAAGATAAACATAAGCTCTCGGATGCTTCTCAGCAGACGGACACTACTGCGGTTGAGACGATGAAAAGCGAGTCTGCTGTAGAAACGCAAGCAGAAATAATAACACCAACTAGTAACACTGCTTTTATTGTTGTAACTGATATTGAACCTGAGTCAAAGAATGATTTAGAAAGTGTTAACAATGCTGATGACATTACTGTGAATACAAGCGTCGTGGAAGATATTTCCGAGGCCAACACTACAGAGATTATAACAGCAATGTCAGAGCAACAAGTGATAGAAACTGGTACTGATATAAATATAGAAAGAGTGATAGTAGTTCATCAGGTAGCGAGTGAACTCCCTCAACATTTAGACGATGTTAATCATTAACTAAAACAGTTTTTAACATATTCATGAAATATATATACACTTGTCCAGGATAGGAAAAGTTTTTCCTTTTACGATCATTTGAAGTGCATGCATTATGCACCAGCAGCTTTGTTCATAAAGGATCAGGTTCTAACTTCATATTTTTCATACATGATTGTACTTTCAAAATTTCTCCACATCTGAAAAGTTTGAATGCTTAAAATTCAGGGTTTACTTGAAATGGCATAAGTTTCTCTCTCACATTGTATTTTCCTAGTAAAAGATGATTCATTTAATATTGATCTTATTACCTCAAATGGCACCCCTATTAGATTAAACAAAGGTAACTTTTTCCTTCTCAATTTACAGGCAATGATTTTACACTATGACCTGATTGTTCTTTGACGATGACCCAATGACCTCATAATCTATAGTGATCATCTACTGACATTTGGTGATGTCTAAACCTAGATTTATCCTTTCACAAGTTACTGAGGGAACAAAGATTTCACACTTTGACATTGACTTTTGACATAATCATGGGTGACAATCTGAAAAATTGAAAAATCTGAAGACAAAAATAGCTTGGGGCTTGGGATCACTAGGGCTTAGGGCAAAGTCCTGGTGAGGGGTCCAGAGTAAAAGCACCCAGGGAGCTGAGATAAAATAACAGAACAGAAAATATGGAATCATTTGAAATATACATGTATTCATAAATAAGTTAACACTTTGCATAAATTATTGCAAATCATTTTCAAATAAAAACCTTTAGCTTAAATGATATGAAAACAGGCATTTTTGGACCACTATACATCATTATCATACAATTGCATGTATGAATAAAAATACAAATATATAAATATACATACTGCATAATAACATAACACAAGAAATATTTGTAAATTTACAATAGAAATGGAGCCATTTATTAAAGTACAAATAAGTCGATAGGAAATGAAAATTCCGAGAACAATATTTGCCTCATACTTTAATCTTAATTACCTTTTTCCAATAGCCTTTATTCATTGTAAATAACTGTGATGTTACTGGTACTACTCAGGTACCCTCTTGTGCCTTTAGTTGTCCAGAATACAATACATGCTTCTGGCCATTGCTAGCTGACCATTAGGGTAGACTGACTAGTAAGGTTTTGGAGTAGGACTTGTCTGTAAAACCTTTACCACATATCTTTGTGCAGCCGCTTGCACCTGCTAACTTTACCAAAGGTAATTGGCTGTGGATTGTTTATAGATTGTCTCTCCCTGCAGTGAACCTTTGTTGATATATTTTGAAAATAATGTAAAGCTGATGTGTGTCTGGCGCTATCACATTCACTACATCTACCTGTAAATGTACATGACTTAAAATTGTGATCTAAAGCATTGCAACAGTTGAAGCAAATATTGTGATCTTTTAGTAACTGTTTTCCTTTAGACAAAGATTTTTTCTTAAATGTTTTACATTCATTCAATGTACGAGTATCTGCATTTGCATTAAAAGAGCAAGACAGTGTTATGTTAAAAACCTCAGTTTTATGTACACTAACTCTGGTTCTGACTAAATATATTATCTCTTTTGGGCAAAAAACAAGATGCTTTACTTTGCAACTTCATAATTTACACAAAAGCTGTAATTTACCATCTTTTGCAGTGCCAACAGGATGAATGTGTTCAATGTCGACTTTTGAGATTGGTGGACTGAGGTTAATTTTCTAACTACATATGTCAAGTATAATGTTTTCATAGCTAACTGTGGCAACTGGTTGATTGGTTATGTCGGATGATTGGTTTGTGTGAGCAGAATTGTCCAAAGGTTTCTTTGATTGGTTCTCAGAAGATGCGTTGGTATCTGTAGATATTTCTCCAGGGTCAATTCACAACATCCATACACGTTTAAGTTCGGACCACCTCCATATGGTAGTAATTTTGGTAATTTCAGCTTTTACATTTAAGGTTTTCCTAACCTGTTATATGTTTTCTCATCTAAAATATTGACACTTGACCCGGTGTATACTGTCATTTGAATATGTATGTCATTTATTTTCAATACCGTTTTTGGAGGTATATCTCTACCAATGTTCTGTATTTGTACACTTTAAGAGTACTCGTCCTCTGAATTGGTCTGTAATTGTTGTTCACTAGCCTCGTTAATTTTTTTTCTGTCTGAAGCAGCGGCTGAAATGATTGATCTTTTTACAAATATGGCATGTTTTACCTTGCGCGGGACATGGTGTATTTCTGTGCAGGAATTCGAAACCGCAATTTTATGCATTTATTGGTTGTGTTGCCTCAGTTGACCTTTTTTCCTGGGTTCTGATTGACAGGGACGTGTCTTGCTCGGCCGTGATTTCGATGGGTGTTGCCTCTCCCAGATATGGCAACATTTTGTTATGAAAATTTACTCACTTGTTGTACTCCATTTTGAGATAATTTCTCGGTATCTTCCATTTTCTTTGCTTGTATTCCGACTGTTCTTACATTCTTCCTAACGTAAGAATGTCATTGAGGCTTTGTCCGGTTTCCTTAGTGTAGCAACCCCAGCTAAAATTTTAACTTTTTTACAATGTTTTTTAAGTGTTTTAATGATAGTATTAAAACAGACTAACTTAGGACATTTTATATATTGGAAATACATGTATCTTAGAAAATACAAAAGTTATGAAAGTTTGAAGTTTGTGAAATGTCGTGATTTTCTTGAACATTGTACCGATATATTATATAGGAAAATGAATCAAGTTAATTTTTATTAAAGATTTCATAACTTTTTTATTTTTCAAGATAGTGTAGTCAAACTTGGCAATCTTATAGAATTTAATTGTAGATTCCATTTCTGTACTCTGTTTTAATGTGTGAAAAACACTATTGACTGAAACTGAAAGAAATATTCATGATATTCATAATGAAAAAATAACATTTTTTTTCAATTTTATTTTCACCGATAACAAGTTAAAATCATACACAATCATTCATTTCATTTTCAAATCAAGTATATCTATCTTTTAAATAAGTATATATCACAGTGAATCTTCAATAAATACATATAATCACTGTCAGTTAATGATTATTCTAAAGTTTGTACCACTCTAAAAGTTCTAGTAATGACAAGTATATTCTTTAGTAATTATTTCTATAATCATAACATAAATTGGTAAACAGTCATAGTATTCTCTTCAAATTGTCACAACTGTCATATAGTGCTAACTGTTTTATGTTTAAATCACTTTACATGTGCAAATCAGTTTCATTCAATGTTAATATTTTGTCCAATTGATTCATCCACTTTTTTCAAGAGAGCACGTTTAGCATGTAATTTTTTCGTCATTAAGTTGTTTTGTTTTCGTACCACATTTTGTTTGTATTTCATCAAGTTGATATGTTCCCCTGAGCTTGGAGGTGGTTCATTTTCACAGAGACCCTCTGTCTGAGACATTTTTTCAACAAATTTCTTGTTATCATTCTCATTACTTAACACGCTTTTATTCTGTTGGAACATAAAAGTCACATGCTCAGTTGACAAGATGGGGGATAGGGAATTAGTAGCAGCACATTTTGACTTGGGACATTCAAAATTGCTTTTCAGCAATTCAGTCACATTTTTAACTCCTTTCACCTTCTTCTTATGGAGTAGTTTACTGTTCTGATTTTTAAATAGTTTAATTTGTTTACAATTGAAGCCACTGTTGCTTCTAAAGATTGAGGATTAATTTCAGCAAGAATGTTAGCAAATTGAGCAGGCTTGTATCCATGTGTATCACAGAAGGCTTTTAGTTAATGCTCGCCGTCTTAAGTGATTAGAAGAACAGTGTTGAATAAGTTGTTGAAGAATTTCACTGTCTGTATTTGTAAATTCATAATTATTAGCTGAAGTTCTTAGTTCAGTCACATATTTTACGTTCAAAGTTTGATGGTCATCCTGTTTACATGATCGAAAATTATAGATTTCCATTTGTTTATACTTTTTTGCCGAGAAATATTCATTTAGCACTGTTTTGGTTGCATTGTACGTCGGTGCCATATCTTTCTTCTCGATGTCATATATTTCAAATACTTTCTCTCCCGCATTACGAAGAAGTAATGCACGTTTTTGAGAGTCATTTGTGATTTTCATACCGACAAACAAATTTTCTAATCGTCCTAGCCATTTTTCCCAGCGAGTAACAGCATTTGACTTATCCCAATCTACATCAAAAGAGGGAAAATTTGGAAAGTTATTCATCTAAATCCCCGATGAAAATTATTCCACTGTAGAAAATAAATGTTGTGTCGTTTGTTAACAATATCCTCGGCGCCAGATGTTGTCCTTATATCATATATATCCAGATTTATAAGAAAACAATAATAGTTGCCTCTTTTATTCCATGTCCAGGTATCACCGGAAGTACATGTATATATATCATATTGCATATCTTTTTATAAACCAGATTACAACAATACAGATTTAAGTTACAACAGATCTGAAGTTAAGTTATTAATTGCATCAACATGTTTATCCAACTTGTCATTTAGGGGTTAAAGCATTGTTTCAAATATAAAAGTCATATTGTGACAAATAGCTTTCATTACCTCGGGGCTACATATAGCAGATTTTACTATATTTGACATTTCAATTGAGTCAGACGTATTGCCAGTGTGTACTCCCCAATTCAAATATCTGTCATTATGTTCATCCGATGGGCTCAGAATGTACAAGATACTGCATTAATAGATCAAACTCTTCAGCAGGCAGTGCTTAAAGGTTTTTTAAGATGTCGAGGAAAGCTTTTTTCCAAATTCCTTAGTGCTCTGATTTCTTGTCCAACTTGTAAAATCACTCTGTTAATTACTTTCTCTTCAATAGGTAATTTGAGATATCTGAATCATTTTTGACTGAACTCAATGGCTCTGCTCCAGGGTCCGAACCAGATGTGCAGTGTGGCTCCAAACTGTTTTTCATTACAGTAGTCTGTTGAAGATTTGTAAAATAATCAGCAGTTTCCAAATTAGTCCCTACAGAAGGTTCTACATTTATTTCCGCTAAATATACTTTGGGTACAGCATTAGGTTTTATGTCTAACTTGTCCATGTCTATCTCATGCTAAAAAAAGCACTTGGTTTGACCAAATCTAATTTAGCATTCCCAACAGGAATTAATGGATTCCACTTTGGTAATAACAGTCACTGTTCTGTCCATATAAAAATTGAGGCTTACACTTGACTCCACTTTCAAACTCTTCTTCTTACACTTTTCGACTTGTGCCATCATAACGTCTTTTACCTCCTTAAGCACTCTTTTTCTGGTGATTTGAGACTGAAGTTTCTGACAGGGATACTGGGTACAATTGACTTGCCTGGTGTATGCAATCAGAAAATCCTCCAATCAGCTGTTCAGCAACCTATTTAAACATGTTAAGCATATATTATATATAATAAGTGCAAAAGCATGGATCTTTTAATTTTTTTCCTTGTTTAACAACTTGTTTGAAAAATATTTATATAAAATTTTATTTTCCAAATAATTATTCGTCTTGAAACGAAACCAGTCCTTTATCACAATCATGTTATATTTTAATCGAACTCATTAATTTTTTAAGTCCTCAAGGTTGATATCAATGTATGTTACATTGCAATGTTACTCTTATCAACCATAGGTACATATCAATATTTTTGTGTTATATTTTAAAAGCAAGCTAGATTAATTTTACATACACAACATGAAATAATTTATATCTGACTGTTAAACCGATTCTTCACAAAACACTGCAAATGTTACCTTCAGTTGAAACTTCTTGTGAGTTATCTTTGGGTGAACAGTCTTGTAGAGTATGTAGCTGTTGATAAATGCTATGTCTATCCCAAACCAGGCAAAATACGTCCACCAGCTTGTACTGCATCTTTGCAAAGAGTAACTACTTCTCAAATGGTCATGTCTGTAAACACCTCCCATAAACTTGTTGAAGTTTAGGATTGCTTTCGGACATGGCAATTCCGACCTTTCCCATTTTCACTCCTCGTTTATCTGCCTATGTGTGACGGTGTCTGAACGAATATTAGTGATTGGGTCGTAGTAAACTTGTTGAAATTTATGATATGGTTGTATTTATTGCATCGTAATTAATACTAAACATTGCTTTTCCAAATGCTGGACTGTCACTCAGAGTTCCGTCTCTTTGTACTGTTTATAGTTTGATTTGTCTTTTCCACCAGTTTGACAGTATGAACAAAAAACAGTCTGTAAAATGAGTGATACTGTTAAAGCCGAATTCATTGGGCTAGTCTCTTTGATACATTATATATGTTAAAAAATTAATAAATTAATATAATCGTTAAATGATATGTCAAGTTCATTACAGTTGTATATAGTATGATAGTATTATAAATCTCTCTGTCTGTCTGGAAGCTAGAGTAATACACTATGAGGTAATCCTGTTAAAGTTCAATCACTCTTGTTGCATTTGAAGGAATCTACTGGTCATTTAAGACAATTAAGATGCTTGAGTGCAGTGGCATTCCTGAGTGACTGGAACAAATGAGCAGCGCCATGACAAAACCAACATAATGGGTTTGCGACCAGCATGGATCCAGACCAGCCTGCGCATCCGCGCAGTCTGATCAGGATCCATGCTGTTCGCTATCAGTTTCTCTACTTGTTATAAGAGTTGTAAGGGAACAGCATGGATCCTGATCTGACTGTGCGGATGCGCAAGCTGGTCTGGATCCATGCTGGTCGCAAACCCATTATGTTTGTTTTGTCATGACGCGGCTCATATATGAAAATAGAATGATGAACAACTTCATCAACATTGCTAAACAATGTTTTTGACATATTATTCATCATGTGTGACATGTCTTGACTAACATCATGTACATGTATATATGGGATATTCTCCATGCTTCCACACCACTCTAGATCCCTCTATTTGTACTGCTGTTGTTATGATAGTGTTATCAATAAGGAAACTTACTACTAGTATTTGGCTTTCATATTTCTCATGAACACTTTCAAGTAAGTGTATGTTGGCTGTCTTCATCAGGTTTAGCACTGGCTAATTTTTTCTTTGAGCCAATTTTTAGCGTGACGGGTTGACATCAAAATTACTATGTCTCTGCTGTATTAACAGTCTATATGAACTTTACTATCTCTATATTTACTTTACATATAATGGTTTATTTCTGCTATTTAATGAATACTTTAAAAGGCATGTGATTTCAACAAAAACAAGGAATATCATTTAACTTTTTATTTTTTAAGGTAAATTTTAATAACGTTACATTTTAAAATTAGCACATCATATCTCTTACATAATATATTTAAAGCTAACAATATCATATTATGCTACTTAGACTTACACATTTTTAAAAATACATGTAAATAGTGGCTTGTATCAGGAAGGGGACTGGATTCTGTAACATGTGTTTGCAAGGGATCAGGAAGGGGCTTGGACATTTATTTCATAATTCTTCTACTCTTGGATGTAGACCACAGTCTGAAGGCTCTTAATATATGGGAATGTGGGCAGAAAAGGGCCATCTATGGAAATTTTCAGGAGATTGTCAAGGGAGGGGAAAGACAGACAGTGTCTGGGGAAAGTTTTAATTAGGTTTTGCTTGGAGAAGCCCCTCTAACAATCAGCAGTTGACACAGGCAGAATAAGGAATCTCTGCGCAGCCTCTGCAGCAGCAGGATAACTAGACTTGTTGTTGATTGCTAAATTGGCACATGAAGTAGAATAAGTCACTGTTTTGTTGCTTGATTCAGACCCCCTCAAGCTCTAGATTAATTGACAGAGCTCAGAAGTTCATACCTTCTCCCTTCAAAACCAAATAATCTGACAGTGTCAATATCAGAGCCAGGGGATTGAAAAGATTCCCAAGGGCTTTCATAACAGCTGAATCCTCATTGTCTGCAAATATGGAATGAAGACTGGCTACCATTGAATCAACAAACTGGTCACAGACAAATGAAGCAACACGCCTCGTTCAGCAGAATCACAGATAGTGTGTGACTGAAACTCAAAAATACAAAGACCATTTGGGTTCAGACAAGGTTCAGAGGGGGCAATTGAAAGGAAGGCAAAGAGGGAAGTACCATTTTTGTTCTCCTTCAGGGTCTCCAAGGTGTGTACTGTAGATGTAAGGAGTGGCTCCACTTCTCCATAGTTGAGATTTTTCTTCTGGTACATTTTAGACAAAATAGCAAGGGGCTCAAGAGCCTTAGCAGAGTTTTCTTCAAGAAAGCAAGAAAGGAGACTAGAGTAGTTTTTGACAAGAGCACCAACTGAAGTTCATAGACAAAAAAAGATAACAGATAAATGTACTTCACTGTTTATAACACTCAAGTTCTTTCTTTATTTACAGTTCCATTTTAACACTAACTATGATCCAGTTTTTACATTTTCACAATACAGTCCTTGGTTTCCTTAAACCATGTGCCCACCATCTCACTGAAATCCACTGCCTCTCTGGAAAATGCCTCTCTCAGGTAAATGAAGGCGTATACACCTGCTCTTTGTATCTGTTAACTTGATCTGGTGTTGGGACAGTGATGCTGAACCCCTCTGCCTGTAGATCAGCAACTCTATCTGGGGCTGCCTCGAAGTGTACTCCTGGTGTTATCAGGAGGCCCTGAAGAACTGCCACAGTACCATGAACCAGTGGCTTGATACAGGTGTAGATTGCATCTCTTTTCTGAAAGACATGACAAATACAAACTTGTAAACAAAATTATTTCAAGACAATATAAATCTCTTATATTGATTTCCTTGTAAACCTGCACTATAGGATAATTCTTGCCTAGGTAACTAGTTTGGTTTCTTTCTATTTCATTAGTGTCTTACACCTTACAGGATTAAGGTTCGAACTGCACTTTAGCCAAATCATATGTCATTGCTTGACATCAGGCCCAGATGACACCAGTATTTGTTAGCTCACTTTATTGATTTAATTGAGTTCTATTATGTAGTCATAACTCAGGTCACTATTAAGCTTAAAAAGAAGAAAATATACCTACATAGCCTTGGAAAGGTCAGACAGATGAAGGAGTACATCAAACGTCATGTGGAGTGTCATACATTCTTTGTGGGCTATCATTCAGATTTCATGTGGAACTTTTGTCCTGTTTTGTTTGAGAGGCAGACTGCTTCAAAATGGTTTTCTTTGAGCAAAATGTGCATGTCTTACCATTTGCTGGACATTTTCCTGATTTATGAGGATATTCATATCCACAGTATCTGCATTTTGTTTTCTTACTGGTGTGATCACATCCCAGTTTCTTTTTCATTAATTTTGTTTTCCTCTTCCTCATGTTTTCATGGCATTTTCAGTAATGTTCTGCTTTACTTTGTATATCTGATAATTCCAGTGTCCTGGCTTCTTTGTCCAGACTATCCAATGTAAGCTTTTGATGCATTGCCTTTTGTCGCAGTCTGGTCGACCTGCAGCCTTGAATGATTTTGGATTCAATTTCTCTATGTTCTAAAATTGTTGAATTTCACAGTTGTGTGTGAAAACTGTCAATGTTTCCTACCACTTCCTGCTGTGTCTGAACTTCCATTTCTGTGTTTTTCTTTGGAGCAAAATATTCTGTCAGCTTCGTTTTTGCTGTTTCATAGTCATCCCCTGTGTCTTGAAATGTCTCAAAGATATCATCTACTTCTCCCCCTGCATAGTGAAGAAAAAGTGCTCTCCGATGGTTTTTGTCTTTTTATGTCAGCATACCGATCATGAGATTTTCAAATCTAAAGGTCCATTCTTTTTCCATCTGTTGTCAACGCCTGGTTCATTCACACAAAATGCTGGAAAAGCTGGTAATCCTGGAGCCATATTGTCACTGTATCAGTGTTAATGATAAGGACAATGTTGTTGCAATTAAATTCCAGATTAACAGTATCTTAAACTTTAAATCCAACACTGCATTTGATAAATTTTTGTAAAACTTTTTAATTATATTAATATTAATTAATTTCTTTTTAAATCATTGGTGCCATTGTACGGTATTTAAAAACTCAATCTCAATAGACTATTCTAATATTTATTTACAGAAGTATTAACAGAGGTCTTGCTATATTGCATGTATAATCTAAAGTGTCTATCAAAAAGGACAGAGGAACATCTACTTTGTTCAACCATTCTTCAAATTCCTGACCCTGTACATCCCTTGTCATATATTTTCTATCACCAGTTGTTTTTTTTTAACCTTTTCCTAATCACTTAGTATCAGAATTTCATTCCAAGAACTTCATCTCTCTTCTCAGCTTCCTTACCACAGTTTGAAAGTATAAAAAAACCTGGAAACCCTTATCTATAGTGACCAAAAAGTAAAATGTAGGTGCCCAAATTTTGGTTAATTTCTTTGTTTAAAAGGCAGTTATTTACTGAAACAAAGGAAAATCTGCAGTTTATATCTAGATATGTACATTTCATTCTTAAGGAATGTAATTATCAGAATTACATACAAATAGAAATTGATGTCTTATTGCCAACCGACTTTGACTGACATCACTATATCAGACGACATACCCACTCAATTTCTCAACAGATTTAAACATTTCACAAAAAATAACCCCAAACAAGACAAAAACTCCACTGTTATCTTGAAAACTTTTTTTTTTTTTTTTTTTTAATGCGTTTATTTAAGGTTGCCGCCGGAAGGCCCATATGGGCGACCGTACACTCAAGTCGGGCCATCCTAGAGCGTCCCGCCTAGATTTTTCGTCGATTTTTTCCAGTTTTATTGGTGGAGGAAGACCCCGGGTGCCCCTCCGGGCTAGAGCGGGCACCTGGGTAGAACCACCGACCTTCCGTAAGCCAGCTGGATGGCTTCCTCACATGAAAGATTTCGACCCGAGTGAGGATCGAACCTACAGCGGTGAGGGACCTGTGATCTCAAGTCAGCGACCTTAACCACTCGGCCACGGAGGCCCCATATGAAAACTTTCACCTATGGTTAATGACTTTAACCCCAACCGGATCATCTGGTTCAAAGTCTCACAAACTCAAGGCTTAATTGAGAGGGCAAGGATTTTACACTTAGTGTCACTATGACCTTGACCTTTGACCTCAAATCAATAGGCGGGGCCATATTTTGGCCATGACAACCTCCCCACTAATTATGCTGACAGCTTACCTTATAGTTACCAAGTAATTGAATGCATTTGATGTGGTTAATGGACAGACTGACAGTCAAGCCAAGTTATATATGGGTCTGTAAAATATTGGTAAGATTATTTGTATTCAGGTTTTCAGGATTGTTACATAGTACTGAATTTGTGAATAATATTCAAACAAATAAAGGTCCTTAAATCTTAGTAAAAAATTACAAAAAAAAATATGTTAAAATATTCATATGATCATATGATGATGATTGTTATGATAATTTGTTTATATTAAAGTTGTGTTGTTATAAGTAGTTTACAATGTAAAAAGTTACATATAATGTATACAAATGGCTTGTTTGTAATAAAAATGTCTTAATTGATCATGTTTGAACAATTATGAATGTATTTTAATGTGTTATTTGCATGTTATCTCAAAGAAAAAAAATAAACTGTTTTCCTGAATATATTGCTTTAATTGTCCTTCCATGTTATCTGGCATGAACTGAATACTTAAGTCCATAAATAATCAAATACCTTTGCCCCTTATGTCATTCTGTTGTTATAAATTTAAGTTAAAATCAATAAATATTGTCAACATAAACATCAAATTTCTTAACTGAATAATAATTTTGTATAAATATTCAAGAAAAAGAATCAAACACTGGCCGTCAACATGATCAGGAATATCTGGCTCCCAGTTTAAAATTTGTTGGGGAAACATGGTAGAGCCTAGTTCAAGCTAAATTTGTGTCTTATAGTCTGTGCTTTAGTGCTTGTCTCATATGTAACACTTAGTGCACAAGATTTCATGTGACCAAGTACTTGTAGTCCAATTATTCCAAATGTTTTTAGGCTTGCAGTATCAACATCATGGCAAATGGTGGGTCCTGGATTTTCTTTCTTTTTCAGACATCTTAAAAATGCAGTGGCTGTCAGTTCATTAAAGAATAATTCTGGACCATGTTCTTTAAGAATTTACTACACTCACATGTGATAAAATGAAGAAACAGTCACAAAATTTCAGATTTAATTCTACAACAATTAATTTATATCATTAATTTCTCTAAATTTATTAACATACATGTACACGATAACTTTTATTATAAGTAACCATTTAACAATGTATTATGTACATTGCACATATTCAAACAGAATTTAATACTGTATAATCTGATGAGTTACAATGTATTACATGTATATTTAAACTGAAAAAGTTATTTCTTTGAAAAATAAACAAAAAAACAAACTTTAAAGTTCTTACTAACAGAGTATTCTTAAATATCTTTTGACATTTTCAGAAATTTATGTGGATTGTAAGTGATTTTAGCTAGCTTAAATAGCTTTATTTATTCACTTATCAATATTTTTATTATATAACATACAAATTTAATGACATAATTAGCAAAACTCTTAGAGGTGTACTGCTTTAACAACATGTAAAATAAATTAACAGTTCACTGAACAAGAGGGCCATGATGGCCCTGAAGTCGCTCACCTGTATATAGGCCCCTGGAGCGGGGCCAGTTTAAACCCCAGGGCTTTTATTTGAACTAACTTGGTAGACACCCATTAGAAGATATTTCATGCTTAACATCCAAGGTCTAGCTGGTCAAGTTTTTTTCTTTACACATATAGTTAAAAACAATGACACACCTGGGGCAGGGCCATTTTTGACCCAACGGCTTTATTTGAACAATCTTTGTAGACACTTACTAGAAAATGTTTCATGCTTAATATCTAAACTCTAGCTATGCGGGTTTTTTCAAAGAAGACTTCTAATTTTTTGCTATACACATATAAGGAAAATCAATGTCAGCCGGGGCGGGGCCAATTTTGACCCCAGGGCTTTTATTTGAACAAACTTTGTAGACAGTCACTAGAAGATGCTTCGTGCTTTATATCTAAACTCTAGCTATTTGAGTTTTTTCAAAGAAGATTTTTTAAAGTTTTTGTATAACACATATAAGGAAAAGGAATGACCCACGGGGCGGGGCCAATTTTGACCCCAGGGCTTTTATTTGATCAAACTTGGTAGACAATCACTAGAAGATGATTCATGCTTAGTATTTAAACTCTAGCTATTCGGGTTTTTTCGAAGAAGATTTTTAAGTTTTTGCTATACACATATAAGGAAAATCAATGTCCCCTGGGGCTGGGCCAATTTTGACCCCAGGGCTCTTATTTGAACAAACTTGGTAGACATCCATTAGAACATGTTTCATGCTAAATATCTTAGCTCTAGCACTTTGGGTTCTTTAAAAGAAGATTTTTTAAGTTTTTACTATATGCATATAGGGAAAATCAATGACCCCCTGGGGCGGGGCCAATTTTGACCCCAGGGCTTTTATTTGAACAAACTTGGTAGACACCCATAAGAAGATGTTTCATGGTAAATATCTTAGCTCTAGCTCTTTGGGTTTTTAAAAGAATTTTTTTTAAGTTTTTACTATATGCCTATAGGTAAAATCAAAGACCCCCTGGGGCGGGGCCAATTTTGACCCCAGGGCTTTTATTTGAACAAACTTGGTAGACATCCATTAGAACATGTTTCATGCTAAATATCTTAGCTCTAGCACTTTGGGTTCTTTAAAAGAAGATTTTTTAAGTTTTTACTATATGCATATAGGGAAAATCAATGACCCCTGGGGCGGGGCCAATTTTGACCCCAGGGCTTTTATTTGAACAAACTTGGTAGACACCCATAAGAAAGAGTTTCATGGTAAATATCTTAGCTCTAGCTCTTTGGGTTTTAAAAGAATTTTTTTTTAAGTTTTTACTATATGCCTATAGGTAAAATCAAAGACCCCCTGGGGCGGGGCCAATTTTGACCCCAGGGCTTTTATTTGAAAAACTTGGTAGACATCCATTAGAACATGTTTTCATACCAAATATCTAAGCTCTAGCTCTTTGGGTTTTTTAAAAAGAAATTTTTTTTAAGTTTTTACTATATATGCATATAGGGAAAATCAATGACCCCCTGGGGCGGGGCCAATTTTGACCCCAGGGCTTTTATTTGAACAAAACTTGGTAGACATCCATTAGAGAACATGTTTCATTGCCAAAAATATCTAAGCTCTAGCACTTTGGGTTCTTTAAAAGAAGATTTTTTTAAGTTTTTACTATATGCATATAGGGAAAATCAATGACCCCCTGGGGGGCGGGGCCAATTTTGACCCCAGGGCTTTTATTTGAACAAACTTGGTAGACATCCATTAGAACAATGTTTTCATGCCAAATATCTAAGCTTTAGCTCTTTGGGTTTTTTTAGAAGAAGATTTTTTAAGTTTTTACTATATGCATATAGGGAAAATCATTGACCCCCTGGGGCGGGGCCAAGTTTTTGACCCTAGGGCTTTTCTTTGAACAAACTTGTAGACACTTACTAGAAGATGTTTCATGCCAAATATCTAAGGCTCTAGCTCTTTGGGTTTTTTAGAGAAATGTTTAAAGTTTTTTTTTTGGTTGCCATGGCAACCAGAGTTCTGCCATGGAAATTAAATTCTTTGAACAATTTTTAAAGGTGACCACCAAAGGAACATTCCTGTGAAGTTTGGATGAAATTGGCTTAGTGGTTTATGAGGAGATGTCATTTAAAGCAAAAGTTTACGGACTGACGGATGGACGCCGGACGAAAAGCGATCACAAAAGCTCACCCTGTCACTTTGTGACAGGTGAGCTAAAAACTGGTTTAAGCCCTAATAACAAGACTATCATGCTGGATTAATAATTTAACATTTTGAAAAAGAAAAACATTGTTACAATGGACTATTCCAAACTCAAAACAGGGCAAGTCTATTGAACAAATTTTGAATTGTAAAGTATAACAGTAGTAAAATAAATGGCCACACTATTTGCTCCTTAATATAAATATTTTAACCCCTAATTTGTACAATTGGCATATCTAAATTCAAAACAGGAATAATTCAGTATACAAAGCTGGCAAGGTAATGGTCAATGATAGATAAATTATAAAATGAATAAGTCATGAATATTGTCTTACCAGATAAACAAATAAATTATAAACTGTGCTACATTTTTATAAAATAGAGTCATCTCTGTTTTTGAAATTTTTAATTGTCAAAAAGTACATATCCTCTTGTTATAAAGTACAATCTCTGAAAAGAAACATCCTTTGGGAGACAGATTTTACGCATATATGCGATGAATACTGAAAAATATATATTTGTATGGTCACATTATTCGAAGAAATCTAGTGATTGGTTGGATAAAACAGGTAATGAATGAACAAATTTTTTGCTTGGTAAAAATAAAATGTAAACATAAAAGCACCATTCTAAACAACTCAAAATCTTCTTTTTTTGCTGGACACCTGAAACAGATTTATTACTTTTTTGTTGGTCTTAAAAAGTCTGAAACTTTTTAAACCTCTAAAAATACTAAATGCTAAAATACTAAGCTATTGCACAATATAAGATATAACAACTTGTTATCTTGGTTAGACCCTTATTTTCAATCTGTGTCTGTTTTTTTATCTTCAACAAAATCTGCATTAGATTCAGAACTAGTGTCTTTATCAGGCAACAACTTCTCTGTCTGTTTGTTCGTAAGACTTGATTCTGATGACAGATTTATCTTTTCATTTTGCACATCTGCACTTACAGAGTTTGATTTATTACTATCAGACCGTGTTCTTTTAGTACCGTGACTAACTTTCTTTGTACTTTGTTTTGTCTCTTTATTTGTTATTTCTGTATCAGAATCTGATTCCCCCTCTTTACCAGATGTATTTGTGGCAGTATTGGAATCGGTTTCCTTATTTAAAGATTCTACAATAGCATGTGTTCTCTTTAAGTGTCTCGTTAATGACCAGGGTCGTGTAAATGACTCTCCACAGATATTGCAAACTGACGGTTGAGTTGTAATGTCATGTTGAAATTTCATATGCACGTCTAAATATTTCTTACATTTAAATCGCTTAGTACAAACTTTGCACACCGTCTCGTTCCCTGGTCCTTGAACTTCTTTACATATTGTCGCATGCTGCGTAAGGTTACTCTGGCGATTAAATGTCTGCCCGCACGCACAGGTGAAAAGTTTTCCTATACCATGCTTTTTTGCAGCATGTGCTTCCATAAGCCATTTATACGCAAATTTTTCAGTGCAATGTTCACATTGGAACTTCTTTTCCATGGCGTGCACAGTTTTTTCATGTCGTTTTCTCGCACTTAGAGAGGTGAATGTTTTATGACAAAATGTACATTTGATTGCAGGCTTATAGCCACAAGTCCAGTTCAATCCCTGCTTAAGGATGAACTCTTGTTCTGAGCGGTAGTACTCGTGCCCAAAGTCATTACTGTGATTAGACGTCATCTACATGGAAATAGAAATTGTCATTGCATTATGTTTAAAAGGCTCAACATTTGAGTTAGTAAAAGCATGTTCATGAGTAACAGTAGGTAAAGAAATTAAGCCTGTGATTCACCAAAGAACATTCATTTCTCACCTTATCTTCTATAATTATATAAAATCTAAATTATATTGTACAAGCAATTTCATATGTTATACAATCAATTTCAAAATAGAATTGCTTTCATAGCCAATAATATTCTAAAAATAGCCTGTATATTGATAGGTACAGGAAAAAGATAACTAATCTATTGAAAAGGCATACCTGATTTGTTCAAATAACAAAATTTTAAGAAAAAGTTTTAAACCTTTTAAGGGACTCTATTGAAGGTATTTGACATTACAGAATTTGAAATAATTTTTCGAGATTAATGTTCTGTTTTATGTAGATTATATATATAAACCAATAACCTGTGTGCAAAATTGCATATCATTCGCTCACACTATTTTTTCCAGAATAGTTATTCCAATTTTGAAAAATACCCAAAATTGACCAAAATTAACAAGCTTGGCAATGCTTTTTACTCAAATCCAGCTAATAAAATCACGAAAATGCAATATTTCTTAATTATCTTTTACATATCTTTCTATGCCCCAGCTGATATAAATGTAAGAAAGTCAATTTTTTTAATGTTTTAAATCTTTTGGACCTCAGTGGAGTTCCTTTAACCTACTGGAGCTGATTAAACCCTAAAGTGATTAGTTTTCGCTACCACTAACGAGTTCTGAGCAGTCTGACACGACCTTTGGCTGACCAATTTCAAATTTTCAATTTCATATGTCAAATTAATCAACAGTAAATAGGAAAAAAAAACTTGATACGATATTTGAAGCTTTTAACAAAATAATGTATAAACAATTCAAAAGAATAACATATATTTACATTGTAAGCTTCAATTATTGTTTGTTTATTTATTTGGGTTTTACACCGACACAGTATAGGTTAGTTGGCGACGTTCCAGCTTTACTGGTGGAGGAAGACCTCAGGTGGCCTTCTGTGCACGAATGGGCACCTGAGTAGAACCACTGACGTTCCGTATGCTAGCTGGATAGCTTCCTCACATGAAAGAACCCAAAGTCCCTGTCGGGATTCGAACCCACAGCGGTGAGGGGCAAGTGGTTTGAAAGTTTCAACAAATCAAGTTTTAAAAATAAAAATAATAATATTCTTACATCTAGTTTATGCTTGCCAGGTGTATTCGATTCATCTTCATCAACATTTACAGCGGATGAACCACTCATCTGAGAATCCCCTAATGTTCCACCACCAGGCCCATAACTATCTTCCACGTCTGTATCATCATTATAGTCATCATTCATCGACGAGTCATCACCAGTGTTCCGCATATATTTACCACTAGGGTCGTACTCATCATCGCAGTCTGTTACTTCAACTTTGATTGCTTTCGAATTTTCATCTATATCTTGAACAGTTACTGGACTCATTGCTTTACTGACAGATTTTTCTTTCCCTGCTTTCACAGATTCAGGTTTAGTTTCATTCGCTTTGTTCAAAGTGTTCATTGCCTGATTTAAAATCAGTCTGGATCGTTTTATCTGTGGTGTACTTGCAAGTGGTGGTGGAGGTACCTTCCTTTTACCATCAAGCTCATCCTGAGTCTTTGACTTTGGGTTGTTGAGAAATTCTTCATCCCTAGCAATATTTGCAAAGGTACCTGCAGCTGGGCCTATCTTATCTGTTGTGTAGGATAAATCTAAAATATAAAACAGTATCTTGATACAGTAAATTTCAAAACAAAATAACCAAAAAAACTTTTTATCATTTTTTCATAGATATTGGTTTAGTTTAAACAATTAACATGTTTATGCCAGATTGTGAAACTTGTTTTTGCAACTTTTGAACATTAACTAACCTATACTGACATAAAGAAACTAGGTGCTAGCCAAAGTAGTGCTCAAACCCATTCTAGGAAGACTCAGTGATTTTTTTCCCTATATTTTACATTCGAATAAAGGCTATTTTCCCCTAGCCCAAAATAAGTATATTTTCCCCTATAAAAGATATATTTAATGTTGAGCACTGTAAGAATGAGAGCTATCAAAGAGAAAAGCATCTAGAATTTTTTTTTGAAAAAAAGGCCCTACTAATTTTTTTAAAAAAACAAAGGGACAATCCCTATTTAAATGTAACAATCCTGGTTTTCAAAATCCCAAACCATTGTCCCAAAAAAATTTTTTAAAAACAAGACTCTTGCTCCATTGTTCGTAAATCACCATAAGTAAAGGGAAACCCCTTCTTCATGTGGGAAAAAAACCCCTTTGTTTTAACACTGAAAAATAAAATTTCAAAATTGACAAATTAACATTTGCTTTAAAATTTAGTAATTTCAACCCGAATTTTTCCCAGCAGTTTCCCCCCCCTTGCCCCTTTTTCCCCCCTTTAAAATTTTTTGTCCCGACAGTTTTATTTTTACAGAAGGGGCAAACTATTTTTATTAGTTATTTATCAAACAGAGAAAAAATTTTTTTCCTATTTAACACAGCAAATTTAAAATTTGTAAAAGTATTAATATGTTTTTAAATTTTGGGCCCATTCTTAAAAGTTAACCTTAAGAACTTGCAACATTTAAAAGTAAAACAACACCCTTTGGGGAATTCATTTGAACCCCCTGCCAATAAAGAACCCCCGTCCCTACATCAATTTCTTTGAAAAAATATATTTGCAACCACGGAAAAGGGTTTGGGGAATTCTATTTTTTTGATCAAATCATTTTAAACATTTTTACTGGCAAAAATTTTTTTTCCGTGTGTAAAACAATTAAAATTTTTTTATTTTTTAAAAAAAGGCAATTTGGGGGTGGAAACGCTATAAACCAGTGAACATGTTTAAAAATGGGAAATACCCAAAATTTTAACCCCCTGTGAAGGGTCCATAACCATGGAAGGAAGGAAAAAGCCCTACATACATGTAAAGTACCCCCGTAAATCCATAATCCTTGGGTTAACCTGCTAATTTGCAGGGCTCTAGCAACTGGGGGATTTGGGGAACTTTGGGGTTTTTGAACCCTTTGCCAAAGGGTTTAAAACCAAAAACTTTTTACATACGGTTTCCCTTTTGCCAGAAATTTTTCGTTTCGTACAGCGCCTTTTTAATAAATTTTAATTTTGTCTCCAGGCCCTTACTGAAACTGAAAATTTGGGGAAAAAATTTTTACTTCCGATAATTTCAACAATTTAACCAAAAGGGGTTTTTTTCCCCCTTACCAAAATCCTAAACCCCCAAAATTTTTGCAAAAAAATTAAAAAAAAATTAATCATAAAAACCATATTTTTTTTGGGTGGGGGGGTAAGAACTGTCCCCAAAATTTCAGAAAACGCCTTTTCTGGTTAGGGATTTGGCCCTCCAGACAGCTGGAACACGCAATGAAATTTCAGGGTATTTTTTAGAAAAATTCCAAAGTGCACTAGGTTTTTACTTTTAAAAATATTAAAAAATAACGGGGTTGGGTATAAATTTTAAAATAAACTCAATTACCATATAAAGCGGAGAAAACGATGCTTTTTACAGATTAATTGAAAAGAAAACATGTGAGATATTTACTAGAGCACCGCTTCGTTGTTGTTGTTGTCTCGGTTTGGTTAAAAACTCGGCCGAAACTAGTCATCGTTATCGTCTTTAACTCACATAATTAAAGGCTCCGGCTCAAAATATATATCAAACAATAAAACAGCAGTAATTAATTATTATGTCATACAGTCAATATAGTAGTATTTATGTCATTGTCTACTAACTTTTAATACACTCCATAATATAATGGATATATGTAGATAATTTTCGAAGAGTTTCATCATTCCAAGTTGATAACAAATTATAGAAGTTTTCTACATAAGTTCGAGAATTATACCAGCTACATTGACAAAAAATTTTAAAATTGGTACATTTACAACTATGAAGAAATGCATGATACACATAGGTAGACAGCCTCGTTCTCCTAACACCATACATGTAATTGTAGTTTGAGGCACATCTGGGATATGTCCCAGGGCACATATAATTATAGAAGTTTTCTACAAAACTGATTGTGTATAGATTAAATTTTGGAACTACATGTATATTGATATCCCCATACTTGGAACTGTAACATGAAATTGGTTTGATACACAAGTATCTATGGTGGCTGATTTGTGCCATTCGTGTTTTTGCCCCCCCCGCCGCGACCCCGCCAAGCGAAAAGTCGAGGTTAAATTAACAAGTTAAAAAGGCGGGGGCATAGAGAGCAAACACGCTAATTAGCGAGAGATGAAGTTTAATGAATAAAACTTTGCCCCGCGGGGGCATGAAGCAGCGAGATTTAATAAATAAAATGGCGGGGGCGCGGAGCAAAAACAAATGTTCTTTTTAATTAGATATGTTAATGAAATTATTTCAAAACCAATGATCAATTTGCAATTATATTGGGATTTTTTATTAAATAAACACATTAATTTATTCAAGAATAGTCAATATGCATTATAACTAACATACAAAGATTACAAACTTATATATTCAAATTTGTGAAATGCAATTTCTGTAATTTTCTAAACACGCACAACTGTGTATCATCGTAACGTGGTCAAAAAGTATTTTGTTAAAAAATAAATGTATTTATATACATTTCTTTGAGTTATAGCATCTCGCTTTTGATTATTCAAAATTTATTGAAATATAAAACTTCAAACTTGACTTCAAACCACTTGCCCCTCACAGCCGTGGGTTCGAATCCCGACAGGGACTTTGGATTCTTTCATGTGAGGAAGCTATCCAGCTAGCTTACCGAACGTCGGTGGTTCTACTCAGGTGCTCTTCGTGCCTGAAATAATGCACGAAAGGGCACCCAAGGTCCTCCTCCACCAGTAAATGGAACGTCGCCATGACCTATAATGTGTCCATGTGATATAAAACCCAACAAACAAACTGCTTGAAAAAGTTCTTTACTGATTTTGAATATGTAAATTATCGCAATATGTATCTCACTACTGCCAACAACTTCCATGTATAATTCTTTAGTGGTTTGTTTATTCTTCAATACTAAATACCATCAACGTAATTATACATTGTGTTAAAATACATTCTGTTATAGACTAATTCACTTTGAGACTCCGTCACTTGCCATGTGGTTCTATTTGTGAGTCTGTTTTGAAGGTTTTCTATCAAATTCATTTAATTACTCAAAAACTCATAATTTTGGAGCTGGAATTAACATGTACATTTTTTTACCAAGGACAAATGAGAATTTTCACACATAAAACGATATAGAGTTCTATGAAATATAAAACAAAATCTGGTGTCATTTTAAATCCAAAACATTGATATCATATTCAGAAGAAATACGAACAATTACATGGGGACCAGCCTTATATGGATCATCAAAATATGAATCGGTAAAAATATATATTGTGGGTTTAAATAGTTTGTAGAACATGAACTAATTTTCTACATGAACTAATTTTGGGCGAAAATGTTATTCAACCATTGATATAATTATTTCCTCAATAGTTAATCATTTGTGTCCGGTCTTTTGGTGACACCTTCTTCTGTTGAGCGTTCATCTACGCAAAACACATCAATAAGACAGGAAACTGCCATAAAACCAGCCAAAAAAACACTTCAATCACCTTGCCACTTATACATGTAATACAAGACCTTTGTTGATCATTTCTTTGGGAATCTCAGGGTATGCTGTCAATATGTCCACAATTTATTTATCCCTCAAAAAAAGTTGTGATTTCAAAAAAAAAAAAAAGAATTCATTTAAAGCTTGGAATTTAAAAATCAAACGCCTACAACAAAAACAAATAATTTAATATAAAACAACACGCAAAATACTTCTTTGAGCGATTTCATGATTCAGTTAAGTAATACTTTTATATCATCAGCCATTTTGCGGCACTGACTCATCCTTTGTTAAATAGCCGCCATACACTTGTGTTTAACAAACTTTTCATACATTAATATTGGTCGCTTTGCTGAAACAATATGCGTGTTTTCTTTCTGCATTTTTGTGATTAAAATCACAAATAAATTTGAAATAATTAAACATATGCCATTATTCAAACACCTGAGATCATTATATTTGCTACGTCAATGTCCTGACATTTTGCACAAGTTGACGTATGTTTTTTAAGCGAGCTCTTCCACTTTATCTTCCTTCCACAAGGGGCGGAACAGAACACGTTAGCATGCTCTAGTGTTCGATGCTGTTTGAGCTCCATTTGTGAGCCGAACCTTTCGGAACAAATCTGACATCTATGTCTTACAATCATCCCTCCCTCACATTTCTTTTGATGTTCAATTAAAGATGATTTAGCATAAAAAGCAGTGCTGCACGACTTGCACGTGTATGGTTTGATACCATAGTGAGTATTCAGATGCCCTTCTAAACGCGTTACACGTGTGTAAGATTTTGGACACAAATGACACATGTACTCTCCTGGTTTCTTTAAATGCACCTGGTGAACATGTTCTTTAAGATTACCCTCACTTCCAAATACTTTCTCACATTCGTTGCATTTCCATTTCTTTTCGCGTTCAATTTTTCCGGAAGCTGCCATCTCGTGCGATCGAACATGCCGTTTATATGTCGTCTGATGAATGAATTGTTTTCCGCATATGTCACATACGTATGTGCTTGGTTCTCCAGTAGCTTTATCGGCAATACCAGGACCTTCGTCAATGATCATAGCTTGCTTTTCAAAATGCCGACATGTGACGCACATCCGGTCTCCATCGTTGTTGTCTACCATGGTGGAAGCATCTCTCTTTTTCCGTATCTGAAAAAGGAAAGTGCATCTTTTAAAAATAACACATAAAAAGCGTAAGGAAAAATGTATGGCAACGTACGGATATGGTGCTAAAGTCATTTCTTGTAATATCAATATCTTTAGGTCAAAGAGACAAAGACTGCTATTTTGAAAATTCTGGAAACAAAGTGATCCCTCGGAAGCATTAATCACAACAAAATAACATAAGAATTGCAGACTCGGTTTGATTGAGTCTGTACATGATGGATAATGAATAAGTGCAACATCCCTCACGCCCCCTAGCACCAGCTTGAGCGGTACTCAATTCTCAACACTTTATAGTGTTGGCATCAATGATCCCGAAGGACCAGAAAATATAACAACACTGAAGTGAAGTACGGGGCAACTTTTTACGGCTGCCACACGGCACTTGACACCTGCTGTTGTGAAGTACAAAATTCTGGAAACAAAGTGATCCCTCGGAAGCATTAATCACAACAAAATAACATAAGAATTGCAGACTCGGTTTGATTGAGTCTGTACATTGAAAGTTCATTGTCCTAATAATTGCACTTTAGGGTTTACTTGCCAACAAAGTGCGTACTTAAGTATGGACTGGCAAACAAAACAGACATTTAATATATCTTCTTTAATGTTTTTAACTTCTTATCTCTTACATAATTACACATTTCCTAATGCAGCTTAAAGAATATTTAGGAGAACAATATAGGGTAAGCCGTTTAAGAACAAGTATTTAGTTTAGAAGGTTTGATGCATTTTTGTTTGTGTGCAGCCTTTCTAATTCAATTTAAAAGACAACGGATCTATGCGCTGAATTAACAAAAGCTCTAACTAAGGTGCGGCTTTGTAACTGCGAGTTCTGAAATGTTGGCAGCTAGTGTACAATTATTTTGTCGCAACATATAGAAAAAGTTCACGACCAATAATAAGGAAACTGCTCCTCAGTGTTTCATAGTTGGCTAGCGGCTACAGCATCTGCCCAACCAAGATCAGCTGGCACTGTTCACTTTCAGTTAGTACATATATTTTGATTTTTTTTTCTTCTTAAAAATGATCCTGATAGTCTTGTCCAGAAAAAATGTTGTTTTAAATAAAGATATATACATGAACTAAATAAAATATGGCATGAATTGATTTTTGTTTGTTTTCATTTATTTTACTCGTGCATCAGTGGTAAGCTATGGTTGGACATATTAAACATCTCTTTTTGCTGTGAGAAACTGATATTCATACTTAAATATCTATAGAGGTCTATCAATTGACAAATCAAATAAGACCCTCCTACTAGATACAAAACACTTATAGCATAATATGTTCACTATTACACTAATGTTCAGTTCGGAACTTTCCAAAGTTTTTAAAAAATCATTTCATTAATTTTCTTTTTTCTAGGTACAGCTTTTGTTGGAATCACAAACTGTCCCTTAAATACTTCAGATAATTAGTTTATTCCCCTTATATTCAAATAACAATTTGTTTGAATAAGAAAACTACCTTAATTACCATAGCAGTCTAAGCAGATTATCACAGGGCTTTTTTAATCTTTAGCAGGGGAGGTAACAGTAGGTAGGTTATACATAGGCCTATAATTCCCCTCTGAAAATAATTCTTTAAAATCATGCAAATTCCCTTTAAGTTCAGTTTTACATCCCGTTTGTTTTACTTGCCCATTTTGCAAAAGTACCATATTATTTTTTTTCTTAAAATGTACGAACGTGCCCCTACCCCTATCAATAAAAAAAAGCCTTGTATATCATATAATATATATAGTAGAGTATAAAGGTTTAAAACTTGGAGTATCTTACTTTTGGATCTCTAGGCTGACTATTCTCTACCGTTAATTCCTTCTCTTCTATAACTATTTCATGTTCTGATTTGTCTCTAGTTGCTTCTTTTCCAACATTTTTAATATCATCTTTCACTTCTTCAAGGCCATCATTTACACCTGTTTCTTCATCACTAAGTTCATATTCTAAATCCTCATTACTGTCATTATTACTTGCGCCCAATGCTCCAACTGTCAAATCAGTAAATTTTGGCACATCAGGCTTCAATCTGACAGCATCTTGAATTCTGGTTCTATTAAGTTCACTAACTTTTACAATGTTTTCAGTTTCTGCTTTTTGACTAGAAAAAGTCTGCACACTTTGCCTGTGAGGTTCTGGAGGTAAGGGACTTGGACAAGTTTTAGCATGTTTCACCGTAGACTCGATATTCTGTACAACATCCCTTCTCCTCTTCCTAGTTTCTCCAACACCACTGTTTAATACAATCAATGAGTTTTCAGTTGAAACATCTTTGACAGAGGGGCCTATCTCATCAGTTGTGACAGACAAATCTGAAAATATTTATTAACTATCAGTAACAATGAAAGTTTTCAAAAAAATCTACCATCACCTATGGCAATAAGTTAATTTTATTGAAAATAAACAAAAATATTTGTACATATCAGTTGCATAATTATGAATATGTTACTTTCACAGTAAACAAATGAGAGCTGGGACAAAATAGGGAACAAGAGACAAGCTTTTTTAGAACCTAAATTTCAAACTATTTACACAAACATTCGGTCATGCATTGTGCAATGATCCATTCCAAATTCAAGGAAGAAGAAGTTGTAATGCAGGTCACACTGTCACAGTCACATTCAGCTGCATAATAGGAATATATACACAAACTTATCCTGGTTATAAGGATTTATGTACATCAAATAATTAAATGTGTTTATCTCAAATTCATTAATTGATGTCAGTCTTGACATGGACATTACTTTAATTGCTTAATATGCTTTCTAAGAATAAATTGACATTTATAGCGGACAAATGTTTATGAGCTTCTCAGATTTCAAACAAAGAGAGATGTTATGATATCAAGATCAGATAACTCTTTACATGTTTAATTGTACAGTTAATAGGATAACTTCCCTTTACTTGATATTCATTAATGCTATGTTATATATATGATCATGCCTCTCTGATACCTGAGTCATTCTCACTTGAGCTCTGGTCTTAACAACATGTATTAAATGGTTATAATAAATAGTAGAAAAGTTTGAATCTTGTTATCATCCATACAAGATAACAATGATGTGGCCAATTACCTGGTTTAGAAAATGTCCATCCCTGATCCACAAAGAAGTTTTTGAGAGCCGACTCCTGTTCTAAGGTCACATACAGCATCATCAAGTAAGACTCCATTGTCACAAATATCAAAGCACTGTTCAGAACTTTAATGTTTCACAACATAGCTAAGAACACACTCAAAAGGTTCTAAAACAAAACAAAAGGAGAGAAATTTCATTGATTTTTCACCTTATACAACAGATGCATATAAAACGCCTCTTCCTTAATGGAAATTTTCTTCTAAATTATTCAGCATGTGCGTTTGGTCACAACAAGTGTTTTGTACGAATAAAATCCTTACATAATTAACAAAATTTATTATGACAACTTAACCAAAATTCAACTAGAACTATCTCTACATGTGATTAATACCCCCGCAAGACTGCTTCGGAAATGAGGATATTACTAGTAACAGAATACCTTGTAAAAGAATTGAAATAGAGTTCTGGTTTGGGCAATTAAAGATAGTTGTGGTTCTTGTATGTTGCATTTCCTTTCAATGTAGTTGATCATTGAAGAAGTTTTATTGAATTACTCTGTAATAGGTCCAGAAAGACAAGGAAAAGGAACAAAGGGCAATAACTCTATAAATACTGAAGATGGAGTTATGGTAATTGTACACTGCACTTCCTTTCATTGCGCTTGACCATTGTATGAAGTTGTATTGAATTCCAACTACTAGTTTTCAAGTTATGCACTGGACAAAAAAATTAACAAAGGGCAATGACTGTAATTAGTCCACACTGCACTTCGTCACACTGCCCTTGACCATTGTATAAAAAAGTAACAAAGGGCAATAACTCTGTAATTAGTCAAGATTTAGTTATAGTTCTTGTGCACTGCACTTCCCCTTATTGTGCTTGACCATTGTATGAAGTTGTTTTGAATTCCAACCAGTAGTTTTCAGGTTATGCTGCGGACAAGGAAAAGTAACAAAGGGCAGTAACTCTGTAATTAGTCAAGATGGAGTTATGGTTCTTGTGCACTGCACTTCCTCTCAATGTGCTTGACTATTGTATGAAGTTATATTGAATTCCAACCATTAGTCTTCCAAGTTATGGTCCGGACAAAAGAAAGCAATGGAAAAGTAACAAAGGGCAATAACTCTGTAAATACTTTAAATAGAGTTATGGTGCTTGTCCACTGCACATCCTCTTATTGTGCTTGACCATGGTATGAAGTTGTTTTGAATTCCAACCAGTAGTTTTCAAGTTATGTTCCAGACAAGGAAAAGTAACAAAGGGCAATAACTCTGTAATAAGTCAAGGTGGAGATATGGTTCTTGTGCACTGCACTTCCTCTCAATGTGCTTGACCATTGTATGAAGTTATATTTAATTCCAACCATTAGTCTTCAAGTTATGCTCTGGACAATGAAAATGCAACGGACCGCTGACCGACCGACCACTGGATGACTCCTATATACCCCCGAAACTTCGTTTCTTGTGTATAATAAATGAAAGAGATAAATATTAAAAGCATTTAACTGCCCAAAAACTTTACCAGTAGTCTAGATGCAAATGCCAGGTGAGTTACTGAATATATAGGTACCTCTCCATTAGTTCAATAAATAAAACTTCACTTTGTTGTATTTTAACTTCTAGGAAATAGAGGCTTCCCTAGCAGTTTCAAATCAAATCAAATCAAATCAAAATTTATTTATTGTCGGTATACATATATAACATTTTACAAAACATAAGCTATGTATAGCTTTTGACCGACATACATGCATATAAAACATAAAACTCATAAAAGAAGCACATTAAGATAAACTTTGAAAGACAAATGGTAAAAGACAAGTTAAATTACTATAATGTGGGATGTAGACACTAAATGTTATAATTTAAAGTAAAATAATAATAATTAATAAATAGTAATGATATGCTAAGGATATGCTTAAAAGATCTATACTGTATCATAAGTGAATAAAATAATATATATCTAGATAAAAATGCGGAACATATTAGCACATACATAAAATAAGATTACATTAAAAGTGGGTGGATTCTGCTGATCTTGACCCAGGCCTAGCCTGGACTGCTATAAAAGAAAGGAAATAAGATATTGAAAATGAAAAGGATCACAAAAAATGTGACCACTAATTAGGTTTTATAAATAAAAAATCCCCAATTCAAAATTTGCAAGAAGTGATCAGCAGCCTCCTCAATAAGCAAACTTCATAAAAAGCCTTTATATATGTCCAATATTTTGGACAAAGCTCTCCTATATCCAGCTATGAAATAGACAGTTAAATTGTTAAAAATTTAAAAACAGCTATTTCCTCAGAATTTATGGACAAGGCACAGAATGGTTACCTTTGTCTAGAATCTTATCCAGGGAACAAGCTAGTGCAACTTTAAAATATAACAATAACCTTATTATAAAATAATATCTATTTAATCACCAAGAAAAAAATTACTATTACCTGCCCCCCTTGAGATGTTGATGAATATTTTTTTTAATTTAGTACCGTGAAACCCAAACTTGGTAACACAGTTGTCTCCCTTCCCAGGTGTTGAATCTTTTTTGTACAAATTTCTAGCCTTTAAACCTCATCGCAAAAGGTTATTAAAAATATCGTACTTATCTGATGTATTTGCACATCAAAATCAGTTGCATTGCGATTGTTTACTTCAATAACTGGAAAATATTTGATATTTCTTCTCGACAATCTTACTTTTAGCGAATTAACCCTAAGAAGATTTAAACAACCAAATCAACATTAAACCTAAATTCAAAATTCGCGGAAATTTGTAAAGATAGGCGTAAAGTGATTAACGTCAAAAAGCTGCAGTACTGTATATACATATACCGTACAGAAATATTGTTCACAATATTAGATTTCTTGAACTTTATTCATGATTAACTTTTTATTTCAATAAATTGAGGGAAGCAGTGCCCCAATTATTAAAGCCGTCTGTCATTCAACCCAGGGTCATGGGTTCAAGCTCTACACGGGCCAGTCTCCTCATATGACACCAGTATTGTCTCGTATCATGGAAATAGAATAATATTAGTTTCAAGAACTTGTTTATTAGTGAGATTTATAAAAATGGGTCTAAAATAAACATCCATAAGATCATAACTGAACAAGTATAACAACCTTAATTACATGTAGGAATTAGGAATTGCTACAAACAAGTTTGGAGTGGAGTGGTTCCTGAAAAAAAACCTTTATCAGGGTATTTCTAACTGTTTGCTCTAATATTCCATTTATGCTTGGGTCAACCAAATTTATAAGCAAGAGTCAATCATCAGTTACCACATTGTGCTGCTTGATGATAGCAAATGCAGCAGTTGTATTGAGGGGTAATTGGACAGTTTGTTCCCAATATGTTCCCTAATGGGGGACATTAGTGAATAACCTCCCCTGAGTACTCCCTATAAATAGATAGGTCCTAAGCTATTGGATTACTCGGACTTGATCGCCTATTTCTTTGTAGCAAACTGAATTAATTAGGGCTAATTATTATCATTTGTAATATTCAGATTATTTATTGCGATAAGATGTAGAATCTGTTGACATAAATGAAACATTTTTTTCTTATTGTTTACATATTTGTTGATGCATGTGGAAATAATTGATTAAAACATATCAACCTGTCTTACATAAAACTCAACGATAAAAGCAAAGGATTCCAAATATTTGGACCTACTTACATTTTGGTTAACCTCGGTTTTTATCAAGGGAAGATAATCCACTATTGTCCCTCATTATGCTTCAGCTACTTTCTAGCATGTTGCAGCTACTGTGCAGCAGGAAACACAAAAATCATGAACAGGTCAAAAAGGTTTTTATTCAAGGGCCATAACTCAGCAAAAAAAAATTCAACTGGAAAACCTATTTAAATATATATGTGCTAGTACTTGAGGTACCTATCAATCATGTAAAGTTTCACTCAAATTTCATAAATAGTACAGGAGAAACAGTTGAGTAGTCCGGCCATATATTAAGAATAAAAAACATTGAAGGGCAATAACTCTTGACAAAAATTGAACAAGAAAATGCTGATGATATGCACAAATAGACTTGTTATTGACCATTCCTGTAAATATTGGAAGAAATTACACCAGAAATTTCTGAGGAGAAGTCCAGACAAGCTTCTATATAGCTGTTAGCATAAAAAACACCTTTTTTAATTGAAGGGTCATAACTCAGTCCAAAATAAATTGTTCAGCTGGAAACCTCATGTTATATAAGCAAGTACTTGAGCTACAGATGTAACCTGTAAAGTTTCATTGAAATTTTATTAGTGGTATAAGAAGATTAGTCTGGACAAACTTTAAAAATAACAAGAGCACCGCTAGGCGGAGCATTATATGCCCAAAAGTGATTTTTTTTTAGTAAAGATGAAGCATTTGTAAGACATGGGAATTAAATAAAGTATAACCTCCTTCAAATAACAATCCTCCTTTGAAGTTTCAATATTGTGGGCCAAATGGAACTTAAGTTATGCCCCAGAAACTGTTTTCAATTCTAAGGTAATAGTGACCTTGACCTTGTGACCCCAAAATCAATAGGGGTCTTCTACCCAATATGGACAATCATTCTATGAAGTTTGAATATTGTGGGCTAAATGGAACTTAAGTTATGCTCAAGAAACTGTTTTAAATTTCTAAGTAATAGTGACTTTGACCTTGTGACCCCAAAATCAATAGAAGTCTTCTACCCAATATGGACAATCATCCTATGAAATTTGAACACTGTGGGCCAAATAGAACTTAAGTTATGCTCTGGAAACTGTTTTAAGTTAATAGTGGCCTTGACCTTGTGACCCCAAAATCAATAGGGGTCTTCTACCCAATATGGACAATCATCCTATGAAGTTTAAACACTGTGGGACAAATGGAACTTAAGTTATGCTCCGGAAACTGTTTTCAGTTTTAAGGTCATAGTGGCCTTGACCTTTGACCTTCTGACCCCAAAATCAATAGGGGTCTTCTACCCAATATGGACAATCATCCTATGAAGTTTGAACACTGTGGGCCAAATGGAACTTAAGTTATACTCCGGAAACTGTTTTCAGTTTTAAGGTCATAGTGGCCTTGACCTATGACCTTGTGACCCCAAAATCAATAGGGGTCTTCTACCCAATATGAACAATCATCCTATGAAGTTTGAACACTGTGGGCCAAATGGAACTTAAGTTATGCTCCGGAAACTGTTTTCAGTTTTAAGGTAATAGTGACCTTGACCTTTGACCTTGTGACCCCAAAATCAATAGGGGTCTTCTACCCAATATGAACAATCATCCTATGAAGTTTGAACACTGTGGGCCAAATGGAACTTAAGTTATGCTCCGGAAACTGTTTTCAGTTTTAAGGTAATAGTGACCTTGACCTTTGACCTTGTGACCCCAAAATCAATAGGGGTCTTCTACCCAATATGAACAATCATCCTATGAAGTTTGAACACTGTGGGCCAAATGGAACTTAAGTTATGCTCCGGAAACTGTTTTCAGTTTTAAGGTCATAGTGACCTTGACCTATGACCTTGTGACCCCAAAATCTATAGGGATCTTCTACCCAATATGGACAATCATCCTATGAAGTTTGAACACTGTAGGCCAAATGGAACTTGAAGTTAGGCTCCGGAAACTGTTTTCAGTTTTAAGGTCAAGGTCACTATGTCCGAAATTCTTTCGGGCATATAAAAATCATTAAAGGGCCTTAACTTTGACAAAAAACACTGAACTGGAAAGTGCCTATGTCACGGATATACGGGAGTTCTCACTCGGGAGGATAGGGCGTTCAAAGAGGAACCTTTAAATATATTGTTGGCACACAATAAGATAGAAATACGGAGTCAATGAAAAAACAACAGCTCTCGCTATAAGTTCTCATTTCTTGTGTTAGCGTGACCAAATTCAAAAATGAAGTGAATGAGGCCCATCAACGTGTTACAGGTCAAATGAAGTTATTAGTATGAATTATGATATGAATGATTGAAAAAGAGACGATAGGGGAATGATATAGAGTATGGGTATGAATTACAGAGTATTCTAGCAAAGACAAAACAAGAGCTGTCACAGGAGACAGCCAAGCTCGACTAATAAAATACTGGACGCAGTAAGGAGGACAAAACTATGAAAGAAAAATAAATAATGTATAATTATGTATTAAGTTATAGTAAAACAAGATTGCATTTGAGAAAAATGCTATGCCACCGCATGGTTCAAATTTCACAGCTTTACTTCAAAGGACAAGAAAGTAGGTCACATCATCAAAATCTAGGTCATCTGATATCAAAGTTCAATTTTACAACTAAAACTGTGCACATGGTCAAAATGTCATTGCTGTACATCAAAGGACAAGAAAGTAGGTCACTATCCCCTTGGGCCCAAGGGTTTAATTCAAAACAATTTTGATACAGGTCCACCAAATAACATTTCAAGTTAAATATCTAAGCTATAGCTTTCTCCCATTCAGAAAACATTTGTTTTATTTTCTGTTTTTACTATGTGTACATAATGAGAATCACTGCCCCCGGGCTTGGCCAATTTTGACACCTGGGGAAAATGTTGAACAACTTTGGTAGAGGACCTATTAATGATATTATATATCAAACATCAAAGCTCTATGCCTTGTACCTTCAGACAAAAATATAATTTTTATTTTTTCACTATATGTACATAATGAAAATCAATGACCCCCGGGGCGGAACCAATTTTGACCCCAGGGCTATAATTTGAACAATCTTGCAAGAGGTTCACTACACAATGTTTCATGCAAAATATCTTAACTCTAGCCTTTGTAAATTTAGAGAAGATGACTTTTTAAGTTTTTACTATATACATATAAGGAAAACCTATGGCCACTGGGGGCTGAGCTAATTTTGACACAAGAGGCAAAATTTGAATAACTTTTGTAGAGTACCTTTAGATGATATTATTTAACAAAAATTAAAGCTCTAAGCCTTGTACCTTCAGACAATAAGATTTATTTATTTTTTACTATATGTATATATTGAATTCAATAACCCCAAGGGCGGGGCCAATTTTGACCCCAGGGCTATAATTTGAACAATCTTGCTAGAGGTTTACTACACAATGTTTCATGCAAAATATCTAACCTCTAGCATTTGTCAATTGCCAGAAGAATTTTTTTTGAAGTTTTTACTATAAGTTTTAACTATATACATATAAGGAAAACCAATGACCCCCGGGGCGGGGCCGATTTTGACCCCAGGGCTATAATTTGAACAATCTGGTTAGAGGTCTACCAGGCAATGCCTTATGCAAAATATATAAGCTCTAGGCCTTTTGGGTCTTTACAAGAAGGTGTTTAAAGTTTTTACTATATGTACATATAGTGAAAATCAATGACCCCGGGGCGGGGCAGATTTTGACCCAAGGGCTATAATTTGAACAATCTTGGTAAGGGTCTACCAGACGATGCGTTATGCAAAATATCTAAGCTCAAGGCCTCTTGGGTTTTTACAAGAAGGTATTTTAAGTTTTTACTATATGTACATAGTGAAAATTAATGACTCCCGGGGCGGGGCCATTTTTGACCCCAGGGCTATAATTTGAACAATTTTTGGTAAGGGTCTACCAGACGATGCCTTATGCAAAAATCTAAGCTCTAGGCCTTTTGGGTTTTTACAAGAAGGTATTTTAAGTTTTTACTATATGTACATAGTGAAAATCAATGACCCCCGGGGCGGGGCCATTTTTGACCCCAGGGCTATAATTTGAACAATCTTGTTAGAGGTCTACCAGACAATGCCTTATGCAAAATATCTAAGCTCTAGGCCTTTTGGGTCTTTACAAGAAGATTTTTAAAATTTATTCTTATAATTCCTTTTGGTTGCCATGGCAACCAGATTTGTGCATGGAATGAAATTCTTTGAACAACTTTGGAAGCCCTTCACCCAAGGAACAATCCTGCCAAGTTTGGTTGAAATTGGACCAGTGGTTTTTCACAAGAAGATTTTTTAAGTTCACTATATAATCTATATAACACACACACAAACACACACACCAACACACACACCAACACACGCACACACACACAGGTGAATCGCTATATGCCACCGCATCGCAGATGCTGCGGTGGCATAAAAATAACATTTGTTAACATAAATTCCAAGATCAAGGGGAATAATTCTAGAAATAGTCATGCTAGAGTTATGGACCTTGCCACACAACATTTGTGTAATGATAAGAAATATATAATTGAAGTTTGAAGTAGATACCTTAAAAAGTAAAGAAGTTATTATATTTCTTAAAGAAAATCCTAAGTTCAAAGAGAGATAAATCTGTAAATATTGCTTCAAGAGTTATGAACATTGTCACATAAAATGTAATTGATGATAAGGAATAAGTATTTGAAATTAGAGGTAGATACCTTTAAAGGGAGACACAGGCAAAATTTTCATTTCTTAGTTTTGAATTTTTCATTCATTTTTCTGTAAATGTCCTCAAAATGAATACACTAAACAGTCAAAGGAACAAAATTTTTCTCCATATAAAGAATAAAATGGTGTTTTTCTAACTTGACCCGCGTGGGTCAGGTTACAGCGCTAAGAGTTCATAATAGTTGTCACTGTGTACTCTGGAAACGTTAAAGAACAAGTCAAATCAATAACTTAGACTTGTTTCAATCATACAATATCCATAATACCTGTTATTGTAACTTCCAGAGTTTGTTTCAAATCACATGACTTGTTTTTAAACTATTCGGTGATTCTGTTGGCGTCTAAATTTCGTTCAGCATATATAGATATATTCAAGCTTCAAACCCAAAATATATAGAATTCATACAGAAATTCATGCTGGGACTTAAAGAACTGTCATTTTAAGGTGATCTGTGTACAGAAGATCATTTTTATATTTTTGTCATTATTTTGCCTGAGTATCCCTTTAAAAATAAAAAAGTTATAATAAAAAATAACATTTTTCTAGTAAAAAAATCTAAGTTTATGGGGAGTTAATTCTTGCAATATTGGTGCTAGAGTTATGAACCTTGTCGAATAAGATGTGGATGATGATAACGTAAATATATTTGAAGTATGAAGTTGATCCCTTTAGAAATAAATAAGTAACAGTAAAAAATAAATTTTTTTTATGGAAAATTCTAAGTTAAAAGGGAGATAAATCTGAAAATATTTGTGCTAGAGTTATGAACCTTGTCACATAAGATGGGGATGATGATAACGTAAATATATTTGAAGTATGAGGTTGATCCCTTAAGAAATAAAGAAGAAACAGTAAGAAATAGTATTTTTTTGAGGAAAATTCTAAGTTCAAGGGGAGATAAATCTGAAAATATTGGAGCTAGAGTTATGAACCTTGTCACATAAGATGGGATGATGATATAAGGTATATATATTTGAAGTATGAGGTTGATCCCTTAAGAAATAAAGAAGAAACAGTAAAAAAATAGTATTTTTTAAGAAAATTCTAAGTTCAAGGGAGATAAATCTGAAAATATTGGTGCTAGAGTTATGAACCTTGTCACATAAGATGGGATGATGATAAGGTATATATATTTGAAGTATGAGGTTGATCCCTTAAGAAATAAAGAAGTAACAGTAAAAAATAGTATTTTTTAAGGAAAATTCTAAGTTCAAGGGGAGATAAATCTGAAAATATTGGTGCTAGAGTTATGAACCTTGTCACATAAGATATGGTTGATGATAAGGAACATATATTTGAAGTTTGAAGTTGATACCTTAAGAAATGACAAAGTTATAGTGAAAAATATTTTACTGCACCAAAACTTTAATCTAAAATCTGGACGCGGACGCCGACCCCGGGGCGAGTAGGACAGCTCTCCATTTACTTCGTATAGTCGAGCTATTGACCCTGTGACACCTATATGCACAACTAGACTTGGTACTGATAATTTCTGTAAAGTTTTCATGAATTTGCACCAGTAATTGTTTTGAAAAGTAGCCTGGACAAGTTTTTGTGAGGGGCGGACAGACAGACAGATGACAGAGAAGTGATTCCTATATTACTGTTGAAACTACACTGTAGAGGTGACACAAAATAATTAAAGGGCCATTACTCTGACAAAAATCATTGAACTGGAAAATGCTGAAGATATGCACAACTTAACTGGGTACTGATCATCATTTGAATGAAATTGCACCTGTAGCTTTTGAGTAGTCTGGACATGTTTTGTGACAGACAGATGGGCAGACAAACAGTAGAAAGAGATTTATATATAGGTCCTAATTGCTTTGCAGCATGTATCAGCTAATGTGTAGCAGGCAACACAAAAATAACTAATGGGCCAAAACTCCTTTTCATTCAAGGGCCATAACTCAGTCACAAATCATTCAACCAAAACCCGTGTGATATGCACAAGTATTTGAGCTATGGATCAATCCTGTAAAGTTTCATTCAAATTATATCAGTGGCATAAGGGAAGAAGTCGAGACAAATTTCAAAAATAAATATCATTACAGGGCATTAACTATGTATTACAAAAATCATTGAACCTGAAAATGTAAACGATCTTGATACTGATTATTCTTGTAATGATTAGATGAAATTGCACCTGAGGAGCAGTCCAGACAAAATTTGATACAGATGGGCAAAAACTCATTTTTTCATCCAATGGCCATAAGTTATCCACAACTCAGTCAAAAATTCTTCAGTAAGAATACCTGTGTATTATGTTCAAGTATTTAAGCCATCAATTAAGCCTATAAAGTTTCATTCAAAATGCATCCCCAGAATAAAAGAAGTATTCCAGACAGACTTAAAAAAATAAAAATCATTAAAAGGGCCACAACTCTGACAAAAATTACTGAACTGGAAAAGGCCAATGATATGCACAACTTAACTTTGTACCGATTATCATATCCAGTAAAGTTTGGATGAAATTGCACCAGTGGTTTTTTAGCAGTAGCCCGGATAAGTGAAGGACAGACAGTCTCTGTCAGACAAAGGAGAAGTGATTCTTATATGTCACCACTACTTTGTAGCAGGCAACACAAAAACCATTTTAGATTGCTGCAGAGGATCTAACCATTCAGTAATGAAATCAGTAACTTAAATTCAACTTTTGAGAAAATATTTCGAGTAAACTTATTTGGATTATTTATCAATTTATGACTACCAAAAAGGTGACAGACCATGTTTTGAGAAAATCCTTCTAATGATTAAGGGGCCAATTCAAATTTTAAGTTATTTATACTTAAGCTTTTAAAGCAACTGACCAATGCAATTCATTTGAGTTGTAACTTGATAGAGAATTATCAAAGGTTGATACTAATAAGTTTGATAATAGGGTCAGTAACTGAAGATGTTAAAATGCTTTCATATGTTTAACTCTTGCGGCCTCATAAATTGTTATATGAATACAAGAGCGATCAGTTATCACATGTGTTGCCTGATGATAGACAATAATTATAATGTTGCAGACTTCAACTTACTGTGTAGCAAGAGACACAAAAATCATTAACAGGCCAAATTTATTTTTAATTTAATGGCCATAACTCGGCCAAACAGAAAGCCTGTTTTATATGCAAGAACTTGAGGTACCGATCATTCCTGTAAAGTTTTACTTGAATAAAACAAATGGCAGTTAGTCCATACAAAACAACTAAAAATCATTAAAGGGCCATAACAATGACAAAAATCATTAAACCAGAAAATGTCAATGATATGCACAACTGGACTTGGTACAGTAAATTTGGGTAAAATTGCACCAGTTGTTTTTGTGGAGTAATTCTGACAAGTTTTGTGATGGATGGACAGATGGACAGACAGACAACTTACTAGGAGTGACCATTACTCTGTAGCAGGTGACTAAAAAATGCCATTGAGGGCACAAATAAAGCAACTATACAGCAAATCAAAAGCAAATCTTACAAGAACCTTTAGAGGTTAGCCCTTCTTTAAGCTAAAACAGAATGCAACACACAAAAAAAGGTTTAAAAACTGAGTTTTATTTAAAAAGAAAACAATATTACATTTACAATTGAACCAATTATTCTTAAACAGATAAAAAGCCACACATACAATGTACACAAAAATAAAGACAGGAACCACAATATATAAAATCTGCTATTCCAACGCTTACATAGAAAAAATCAAAGCACTGAAGGCTCTGATCTAGTTCTGTCCCACAAGGGGATATCAGTGACAAGTCTTAAACTTTATGTAATATGTATATGTTCCATTTATATTAATTCTACATGTTAAAAAATTTCCATATTAAATAAATTACTGGTACTATGAACAATTATATCTTCAAACATTATGAAATGTAATCTTTTTAGGTTCTATATGTTTTTGTAAAGTCCAACTGAATTATTTCTAAATAATTTTTTCAATTATTTCTTTTAACTATATGTACATAATGAAAATCAATGACCCCCAGTGTGGGGACAATTTTGACCCTTGGGATGTAATTTGAACAATCTTGGTAGAGATAGTAACACTACACATGCCCTAGCCTTTTAGCTTTTTACTATATACATTATTATAAGGAAAACCTATGACCCCCAGGGTAGGGGCTAATTTTGACACTAAGGATAAAATTTGAAGAACTTTGGGCCTTGTTCTTTCAGCCAAGATATTTTTTAATTTGCATATTTGAAACTCCTTTTCTGGCCCCATGAGCTACTTATGCAACAGACCAGAACCATTTAAGAACTTTGAAAGGGCACCACCCAAGGATCATTCCTGTAAAGTTTAGTTACTGTGCAGTCATTTGTTTCAGAGATGTTGTTTAAAGTAACTGTTGAAGACACATTACAGGGGATAACAATAGCTAAAAACTAATGAGGTGGCATAAAAACAATAATTCTATGTAAAACTTTCTTCCAGTACTTCAGTAAAAACAACGTTATAACAATTGCTTGCATGGTCCATAACAGCTTTTTTTTTAGAGAAGGTCAATCCGCATGCAACACATGTATATGAAAACCCATGCTTTGCTTTCATATGTTTTTGCAAATATTTCTGACTTAAAAACATCGCTCCACAGTCGCCGCAGTTATGTCTCTCTGTACACGGCTCTTGAGAACAGGACCACTTGTGCTCCTCTATATTCTTGAACTTTCGTCCACATTTATCACATTCTGTGAACTTGAACCCTTCAACGTGCCTCCGCTCATGTTCCATCCGTTTCTTCCGACACGATAACATTTTATCGCACACCTTACACGTTAGGTCATTCTTCGGGTCGTTGCCATGTTTATACTGATGGTGGACCAGAAGACCCGATTTATTTTTATACATCTTCCCACAAACGTCACATATGTGTAAGTTTCCGGACTTAGCCTCATGTACATTCTGAATATGGTGCTTCAGCTCATCAATGCGATAGAAGCCTTTACTACATATATGACACCTGTAACTTTTCTCACCATGTCGTACCATGTGTTTACTCAAAGTATTTTTACTGGAAAATATCTTAAGACATACGGTGCATATAAGGGGTTCAGAATTCTTTTTCACTTGATTCTGAAAAAAATAAAGAATGTTTCTTTTTACATATTAAACCACATTTTTATTCTTTCATGCAGTATAAATATCCATCAAAAACAATATAAGAAATAAATATTTAGAAATCAAGAAAAAATAATTATTAGCCACAACCTTGTAAAAAAATATGGAGAAAGGATTCTCCAAGAAAGCATAATTTTCGTGTACAGGATAAAACTCGTCAAAAATTTCGTATTTGACGTTGATCGTCAATGTCAATTAAGTTTTAATAATTTTACACTGATGGTCAAGGTCATGTAAACTGTAAATGTCAAGGTCATATTTGAATATCCAACATACAGGTTTTGTCATAATTGGGTTTTGTTGTCCAAATATAAATCCATTTCGTAAATAAATATCAAGATTATGAAAATCCAAGCTAAATTCAATATTTGACAATGACAGTCAGTCAT
Source organism: Ruditapes philippinarum (assembly GCF_026571515.1). NCBI lineage: Eukaryota > Metazoa > Mollusca > Bivalvia > Venerida > Veneridae > Ruditapes > Ruditapes philippinarum. Next base: position 152,706 of record NW_026866001.1, on the reverse strand, counting down.
CTAAAGGTCAAGGTCATATTTTAATTATTCAACATGTCAGTGTTGTTATATGTGATCTTTTCAAGGTATAAATAAATTCATAAATGAAAAACAAAAGTTATGGCCGATTGTAGCAAAGTTTACAAATTTGGCCATTAGTGTCAAGGTCAAATTAAACTCAAGTTCAATTCAATCTTCTTTTTTGTCTTGTCCCATGGATTATTGTGCCAAAGTATGGAGAAAATCCATTTATTACAATGTACTTACCAAACAAGTTATAGCCTATTCAAGCAAAAAAACGGTGAAATTACAATAATTTTCGGGTTTTCAAAATCTTAAGACATTGTTCTTAAGGCTGTTGTGCTCAAGTATAAAGACAATCCATTCACAAATAAATAACAAAGTTACAAGCAATAATAGTGAAAATCAAGCAAAATTCAATCATTTGACCTTCAAGTTCAAGGTCATTGTTGAGTGAAGGTCAAAATCAATTTGGTATACTTGAAGGTCTTGTCCTAGGTCTTGACCTAAGGATTGCTGTATCCAAGTATGAAGACAATCCATTTATAAAAATAACAAAGTTATAGCATATTTAGTGAAAATCATTCAAAATTCTATTATTTGACCTTGAAGGTCAATGTCATTTATGTGCTATGGTCAGTAATGTCATGTCTGCTTGAAATTCTTGTCCAAAGAGTTGTTGAGACAATCCATTAAGATATAAAAAGAAAAATAATGGCAAATGTTAAAAGTTTCCGGATGGAAACCCGACTGTAGCAAAAGCTTGAAATCTTTCTTAGAAAAAAGTTGAGCTAAAATCATAAACATTATTTAGACATTGGTCAAACTAAATTAAAAGAATACAATGTGTATTTTATTCAATCCAGCCTGGGCATAGATGGGAAAACAACTATATATAGATCATAAAAATATGGGTGACTTACAATACAATACAATACAATACAATACAATGTGACTTGTAGTACATATGAGTATTAAACATCTATACATGTAAAAACTTCTGTATGAATATATATACATATATACATGTAAGGCATACAGTTAACAAGGTATTGACAAAAGAGAACACATTTTTCCTGTGATGATAATGAATGGCAGGAATGATTTGTAAAATAAAATATTAATTAAAATAAACCTTTTACTCTTTTATTTAGTTCAGCAGGCAACATATTATTTACACAAATGAAAATGATCTACACACTTGACACTGAAATAAAATAACCAGAAGAACCACTTAGAGCAAGTTCACATTACAACAAATAGAAAATAAAATTAAAATTTCACATAATATTTTAAACTCATAACAAGGGTGCCATAGTCACAAAATACTCCCGTTTACGAAAGCTTTAGATGGAGATGGGGGCATTATGGATAAGTGTTATCTAGCAAGCAAGTTTTTATTCTTGGCACTGTGTTGTTAAATGAACCTTAAAACAAATCAGTAGGGAAGATATGCACAGGATGTGTGACCTTGACCTTGGTCGCAGGGACCTGAATTTTATGCACGGCACTCAGCCTCACAATGATGAACATTTGTGCCAAATTATATTGAAATCCCTCTATGCATGTAGAAGTTTTGCTCCAGACAAGCGTTTTTCTATGAGCTCTAACTGTGACCTTCACCTTTGACCGAGAGACTTGGTTCATGTGCAGGGCACTACGTCTCATGGTGGTGAACAATTCTATAAAGTAACATTAAAATTCCTCCATGCATGTAGAAAATATGCTCCAGACAACATCTGGATATTTAATCATCTCCAGTGACCTTGACCTTGCAAATATTAACCTAAATTAAATGTGTCACACCTGTAGTCATGATAGTTACCATTTGTGCTACAATCCATCAATAAATGATGACTAAATGGTCCCTATACACATCTTTAAATTTTTATCTGAACTTTGACCTCTATTTGTAACCTTGACTTTGGTCGCAGGGATCTGAATTTTGCGTGCGACACTCAGCCTCACAATGGTGAACATTTGTGCCAAGTTATATTGAAATCCCCCTATGAATGTAGAAGTTTTGCTCCAGACAAGCGTTTTTCAATGAGCTCTAAGTGTGACCTTGACCTTTGACCTGGAGACCTGGATCATGCATGGAGCAATACATATCATGGTGGTGAACATTTCCATAAAGTATTATAAAAATTCTTCCATACATGTAGGAGATATGCTCCAGACAAAATCTGGATATTTCACCATCTTTAGTGACCTTGACCTTGCATATATTGACCTAAAGTACATGTGTCACAGCTGTAGTTATGATAATGACCATTTGTGTTACAATCCCTCAATAAATGATGATTAAATCGTCCCTATACACATCTTCATATTTTTATTTAAACTTTGACCTCTATGTGTGACCTTGACCTTGGCTGCAGGGACCTGAATTTTGCGCGCAACACTCCGCCTCACAATGGTGAACATTTGTGCCAAGTTATATTGAAATCCTTCTATGCATGTGGAAGTTTTGCTCCGGACAAGCGTTTTTCAATGAGCTCTAAGTGTGACCTTGACCTTTGACCTAGAGACCTAGTTCATGTGCGTGACATGGCTTCTCATAATGGTGAACATTTCTATGAAATTTCATTAAAATCCCTCCATGCGTGTAGGAGATATGCTCAGGACAAAATCTGGATATTTCATCATCTTTAGTGACCTTGACCTTGTATATATTGACCTGAATTATATGTATCACAGCCATAGTCTTGATAATGACCATTTGTGTTACAATCCCTCAATAAATGATGACTAAATGGTCCATATACACATCTTCATATTTTTATCTGAACTTTGACCTCTATGTGTGACCTTGACCTTGGCCGCAAGGACCTGAATCTTGCGCGCGACACTCCGCCTCACAATGGTGAACATTTGTGCCAAGTAATATTGAAATCCCTCTATACATGTGGAAGTTTTGCTCCGGACAAGCATTTTTCAATGAGCTCTAAGTGTGACCTTGACCTTTGACCTAGAGACCTGGTTCACGTGCGCGACACTGCTCCTCATAGTGGTGAACATTTCTATGAAGTTTCATTAAAATCCCTCCATACATGTAGGAGATATGCTCCGGACAAAATTGGACGCCGCCCCCCCCAAACGGGCGTATAAAATGTAATAAGCTACATCATAATGTACTTAATGTAATAAGACTAAAACAAGGGGTAGAACATAAATCATGTTGCTTGGTGCTTTTGGCGAGAAAAATGTGCAGTCTATGACTTAATGGTGGCAGTATTTAAGCTACATGCCTCCAGATAAGCCAAAATATTTCAATAAAATCAAACTTAAAAAATATAACTTAGACTTAAGGAATGTAAAAATATTTAAATAATAATTGGCATGTTGTATGTGGTTAATGACTGATTTTTTCTCAATATTTTGACTATATTTCTACTGCATTACTAACACATTAAAGGCTTTTTTTTGGTTGCATTTTTACCTCATTTTAGTAATTTACGTGAGTTGTAAGTGCAATTAATGAGGTGCTAATTGCTTCCTTTTGGTCACTTCACATTATTATACGTTTACACATATTTTAAAAATTTTCATGAAAATTTGCATAAATCTTGAGGCATACTGCTTTAACAAACTTGGCTTAAACTATAAAATAATTAAGTCTTTACTATCTTGCTAAATAGAAAATTAGATACACATGATAAAAAGTCCAAAATATATTGAAAGTCAAAAGAACACATTAATTTAGCAATAAAATGAATTATATATAATGACAACAGCTGTATAATTTTTTTGTGCTAGATATCTGCAAACTCTGTGTGACTTTTACAACATGGCTCTAAACACTGATAGCTTTGATCATACTGCAGTACATGACTTGTACATCAAATAAATTCTGCTTGATCCGGTATTAACCTAAAAGAACTCTTCAATATTTTTGATATGTAGTGTAACTCAACATAACAATTTCAAATTAATATCAAACAAAAATATAAACATTTGAAATTGAATTTGCAAAAATCAAATGGTAAATCTCTTGAATCTATCTCTATTAATATGCACCCTGATAATGTCTGATATAATAAAACATGATTATGTGTCCAAATTTGTATCAATCATTTGAATGGAATAGCTATGTAGTTTCCAGATCCAATGTGTGTTTTTTTGCTTTCAAGTGCCGTTCTAAGATGCTTTTTCTGCTGAAAGTTTTGCCACATAAATCACAAACATAGGCCTGCGTGTTAAGATGGATATTCCGAATATGACCTCTCAGAGAATCGGAGCTCTTAAACGTCCTTTCACAAAAAGCGCATGTTATCCGTTCCTGTGGTTGATCTGAACATATTTTGACATGTGCCTGAAAGTTGCAATGTATCGGAAAGGACTTTCCACACCTTAAACACTCGTATTTATTTCCAATATTGTGTACTTTGCTCTGATGAAGTTTTACCTAAAAAAGAACGAACCAAAATGAGTTATGCAAGGCTTCTCAATATCAATGATCTACACTGTACACTTATTAGGTTTGAGGTCAGAATTAAGGCTAAATTTGATTTCTAGGAGGGGTCTAGGGGCATGCTAACTTTGAAATTTTTTTAATTAAACCCTTGTCAATACCCAAGCAGTAAACCAAAGTCTTTTTCAAAAGGGATTGATATATTAATCAGCAATAGAATGTCCCTATAAGGTATAAAAGATTGTAAATGATCATTTTAGTCTGCTTACTTAGCTTAGATCTGAAATTTGCTGGTTCGATCCTCGAGCAAGGAGAAATTTCCGTGATAATCGATCTCGGACATTGACTCTAATGGTCATTTGTGCCTCAAACAAATGTATTTGAAATCATGTGGTAGCTGGTCACTTGCGTAGTAATTGGTAAATACATATACTTATGAGTTATCCAGAAAAACCTGTTAGGTGGATCCCAGTGACATGATCAAAAATGTGCTAAAATCAAACAGACAAAATTACTTACTTGGTACGTATAGGAGAATGATTCATCACAAAGATCACACTTGTGTGGTTTGGCACACTGGTGCAGGGCCATCTCATGCCTTTTCATGGAGTATTTTTCATAAAAACCCTTCCCACACACCCGGCAATGGTGAAGTTCCGCATTTGAGTCATGCAATTTCATGTGTCTGCTCATATGACTTTTTGAATATGTTTTCCCACAAATTTTACATTCAAAAGGTTTTTTTGAACTCTCCATCTGGAAAAAAATTACTGGTTTGTAAAATTTCATCTGCATAAACTGCTCTCTGTCAATTATATACATGCATAATAATAATTTAATAATATACAGACAATGTTCAAACACAAGACCTTAGCCTTTTCCGAAAATATTAATATTTGAACATAACATGAACCGACAGGATCTGTTCTTTTTATAAGTTCAGCTCATGAACAATAACAATCCACAGTAATATTGTATATTGTTTTGATGTTGTATCATGATATGGAGCACATATGCACATATGGACCACAATAATCACTGACTTCCCAAAGAATTAATAAATCAAGGATTAATTTGTATGCTTTAGTCAGTGTTTGACCTTAGAAACAACAAAGAAGTCTAAAAAAACTGCATCAAATGACAATACAAGAAATAATTGAAGAAATTTAGTGCAGCATTTAAATCCTTTCAAAAACAGTTCATATTTAACAAAAAAAAATCAAAAGTGTAAAAACTCACCATTTATATTTCACAAAAAAGCTCTCCACATATGGATGTTAAACTCTCAGAAATACTTCCAAAAAAAACAACAAGAACACGTATTTGATTAACAAATGTGTGTTTTGCTGTTCCATATAAGGCTGGTCCCCCTTGATCAATGCCTTTACAGAAACTTCAACTCTGATTACAGTTGTCTTGATGCAGTTTTTTTTTACATTATTTCTGTTTTATTTTCCGTTTTGCTGGGAATTTTGCAGTCTCTTCAGATATATTTTTTCTCCTATTTTGTTATGTTGTATCATGATGCATATAATACATACCGTAAAATTCCTATTAAACGCCCTTGGGGGCTAAACATTTTCCAAAAGGGAGGCTATTATTACAACACAGTTTTTCCTACATCCTATAATCACTGTAAATACATTTAGTATTAGCAAGTGTTGGTAATAACATAAAAAGTATTTAGGTTATACATATTTGTGTTTACTACAAAATACTATGGATTCTGAATGATTTGAATAAAATTATGGCTTTAATTATGAGTTCAGCACTGATGAGTAGATTGTTTTCCTTAGGGGGGGGGGGGGGCCTTTATTAGGGAAGGGGCGTTTATTAGGAATTTTACGGTAGGTGATATTGCATAAGTGTGCTGATCTGATGGTTTGATATTGCAAAGTTTAATATAACTAGTATCATAAAATCAACTCCCTCACAACTTAATGCAGGAAAACAAGGAGTTGCAATACATAAAATCAAATCAGGTGTCTGTATTACTTATGTTGAGAGAGGTATGATAATTAAAAGAAATTTTTGACACAACTGTTGGGGTAACAGGAAGTATTTCAAATTTAAATGACATGGTAAAATCCTAATTAGTTTGACTCATATATATTCAATCCACCTGGAATATATTCCAAGTTAGGTAAAAATGGTAAACAAGAGGGCCATCATCACCTGTATATAGCCCCCCCCCCCCGGGCCAATTTTTACCCAAGGGCTTTTATTTGTTTATTTGAACAGACTTGGTAGACACCCATAAGAAGATGTTTCATGCTAAACATCTAAGTTCTAGCTCATTGGGTTTTTTAAAAGAAGATATTTAAAGTTTTTACTATATGCATATAGGGAAAATCAATGACCCCCTGGGACGGGGCCAATTTTGACCCCAGGGCTTTTATTTGAACAAACTTGGTAGACATTCACTAGAAGACGTTTCATGCCAAATATCTAAGCTCTAGCTCTTATGGTTCTTTAAAAGAAGATTTTTTAAGTTTTTACTATATGCATATAGGGAAAATCAATGACCCCCCGGGGCGGGGCCAATTTTGACCCCAGGGCTTTAATTTGAACAAACTTGGTAGACACTCACTAGAAGATGTTTCATGCTTAATATCTTAGCTCTAGCTCTTTGGGTTCTTTAAAAGAAGATTTTTTAAGTTTTTACTATATGCATATAGGAAAAATCAATGACCCCCTGGGGCGGTGCCAAAAGAAGATTTTTTAAGTTTTTACTATATGCATATAGGGAAAATCAATGACCCCCCGGGGCGGGCCAATTTTGACCCCAGGGCTTTAATTTGAACAAACTTGGTAGACACTCACTAGAAGATGTTTCATGCTTAATATCTTAGCTCTAGCTCTTTGGGTTCTTTAAAAGAAGATTTTTTAAGTTTTTACTATATGCATATAGGGAAAATCAATGACCCCCTGGGGCGGGGCCAATTTTGACCCCAGGGCTTTTATTTGAACAAACTTGGTAGACATTCACTAGAAGATGTTTCATGCCAAATATCTAAGCTCTAGCTCTTACGGTTCTTTAAAAGAAGATTTTTTAAGTTTTTACTATATGCATATAGGGAAAATCAATGACCCCCCGGGGCGGGGCCAATTTTGACCCCAGGGCTTTTATTTGAACAAACTTGGTAGACACTCACTAGAAGATGTTTCATGCCAAATATCTAAGCTCTAGCTCTTAGGGTTGTTTAAAAGAAGATATTTAAAGATTTTTCTTTCGGTTGCCATGGCAACCAGAGTTCTGCATGGAATTAAATTCTTTGAACAATTTTTAAAGGTGACCACCAAAGGAACATTCCTGTGAAGTTTGGATGAAATTGGCTTAGTGGTTTATGAGGAGATGTCATTTAAAGCAAAAGTTTACGGACGGACGCCGGACGGACGGACGCCGGACGAAAAGCGATCACAAAAGCTCACCCTGTCACTTTGTGACAGGTGAGCTAAAAAACCATACTATATACATGAAGCGTGAAATGCCAGAGAAAAATATTCTAATATTCATCCTGCCTTTGTATTTTCCCAAAACTTTTGCGTAAAATTTAAGTTCTTAGGATTCCTACCAAGAAACTGGTGGCCCTATTAAAATCGTACCACGAAAATTATTGATACTTAAATGAAAATTGATCCATTTAGCCAGTCAGTCCATAAAACTTGAATCATTTTGAGCAATATTTCATTAACTTAATATTCTTAATATTTAATATTCTTAATATGAGCCGCGTCACGATAAAACCAACATAATGCATTTGCGACCAGCATGGATCCAGACCAGCCTGCGCCTCCACCCAGTCTGATCAGGATACATGCTGTTCGCTTACAAACCCTATTACAAGTAGAGAAACTGAAAGCGAACAGCATGGATCCCGACTGTGCGGATGCGCAGGCTGGACTGGAGCCATGCTGGTTGCAAATGCATTATGTTGGTTTTATCGTGACGCGACTCATATCCTGTCTCTTATAGTCCCACATGCTTTTCTTACATGCTTTACAGAGGTTTTAAAGTTTGCATGCTGCAAAACTTCAATATTGATAACAACAACAGTATTGTCAATACTGATTCAGACCAATCAGATTTAATGATTGAAATGGACATGAATGACTATACACCTAAAAATGACTCTAGTTTACTTTAAGATTAATTGATAATGACTGTAAATATAGCTTTATATTACTGTAATATGCACACACCACATGTCATGTACTTGAAATTTTGCATTTATTCCATACTCTAATATATCTATGTTATATTGTACAGTATTTATTTGATTTCTATTGATTCAAGATAAAAAGTTCCTGTTCTAATTCATCATAACAACAAAAACAGACAGATACATTTTGTAAAGATCTTTTTTTAAATATTTAATTTTATTTAATTATCCCATTTTACATTATCAAACAAATTTTAATCACAATATTAACACAATGCAGTATACATCTCTTTGCATACACAAAACATTCATGAAAGAATTTATCTTGCTATTGACAACTGATTCTAACAATGTCACCAGTGAAGACTGAGATCAGATCCATGCCGTATGATCATTTCCACAGTTTGTTGCTATGTCAATACATTTTTATGATTTTTTTTCTCACAGAATAGATTATAACTTTATCCTAATTAAAGGATTGCCAGAAAAGACACTGGCCAAATCTTATAAAGTGTTATTAGATATAGAACTGTGACAATTATTATTTTATTCCTTAATGTTAAAATAAGATTGCTAAATTATATAAATAGGAATTTGATGTTACCAAAATGAAAATATAACATATGGCAACTTTCCAACATTAAAAGTGTGGCTGAAGACCTAAGGTGCCCATCAGAACATTATTTCAGGCATAAGCTGACACCAGAGTAGAACCACCAACCTTCCATAAGCTAACTAGATAGCTTCCTCACTTGGAAAAACCTGAAATTTCTGACAGGATTCAAACCCCAGCTCTGAGGTCAAGTGATTTAAACTTGGCAACCTTTACCACTCTGCCACTGAGGATGTTGCAGCTCAAATAATTAAGGGTACGTACAATAACCATAAATATCTTGCAAAAGTTTGAGAAGTTTGTATTCACTTAAAGGCAAAGCAATAGATGAAATATAAATATAAACATTATTATATTGATAATCAATTTTTAATGCGATTTTTGGCTGCTTTGAGTGAAAAGCGTTGCAACGTTTTTCATTTAATGGGCCTAATTGCACAATAAAATAGATTATTTCCGGGAAACTGAGGGAGCTAATAATCTGATATCTTGTACACAAGTTATTTGTCTAGACATACATCTAGTTACACAAAAATCTTTGAAAAAAAATATTTTCGGTCCCTTCACGTTAAAAAACCTCAGTTGAGTCCCTTTAACATAAGGAAAGTATTCAAAACACTTAATTTTGGTACAAAAATTTTCTGTCTTTAAATTACTCTCCTGGCATGCACAGTTCATTTAAAAAGTTATGCAAAGTGTTCATACGAATTCATGTGAGGTTTTCTGATGTTTTATCAAACCAGTCTGGTATTTATATGTCAGTCCACAATAAACACATGGAAACACATTATTGCCGTGTTGCGCACTGACATGCCTTGCCAATGACGCTCTGCTGTTGAATAAGGCACCACAGTCATCACATTGATACGTTCTAGTTCCAGTACACACTTCTTGATGCTCATTACGCTTGTATCTATTACAATACTTTCTGTCACACCCTTTACAACTATGAGGTTTTAAACCAGAGTGTGTATTTAAGTGGTCTTCATAAAACTCCTTTCTGATGAAAGTTTTATCACATCCAGCATATGAGCACTTAAATTGTCTTTCTCCGTGTAAAAGTTGCATATGATATTTAAGGTTCCCTTTACTATCAAATCCTTTGCCACATTTACAGCACATATAAGGTTTGACATGCCTTTTGGCTTTATGTTCTTCATATTCTACCTCTGTATCAAAGAAGAGAGTACATTTTCTACAAGGGATCTTAGAATTTTCATGCATCTTGATGTGGCGTTTCAATGATTTCTTATTTTTATAGGATCTATCACATACTGGGCAGTTAAATCTGTCAGAAGTTCCCTTTGAAATCTCTTTTTCCATCTTGACAATTAAATCATTCAAAGTCTCCTCTGCAATTTGTTCACTGTCTGACTGAAAAAAACGTGATTATAGTGAAATTAAAAAGTGAAACATCACCATTTAATTCAATATACACATATAAGCATCATTTACATGAGTGTAATGAAAGTATTCAGAACAATTACATGGGCGCAAGTTGAAAATTTGGAAAAACCTGAAAACCTTTATATATAATCATTTTTCTACATAATCTAATAGTAAAACGTGATGAAATTTGTCTAAAAAAAACCTGAGCTTCAGGCATATGCCTGAAAACTTGCACCCATGCAATTAATAGGTTTATTCAAACACATATATTTTCTAATAATTCTGCTAAAGAATCCCTGGCACACAATATTAAGATTTCACTGTTTTTTATCATTATCTTTTCTCGCTACATTTTCTAGAAGTCGAAGCCTTGTCAATATCCTGGTAGAGACAGAATGTGAAATATATTATTGCATAAGTTGTAACGGTGCAATTTTGACCTGAAAACTAAGCCTTTATGACTGAAGACTGACGAATTATTTGAATGAATGAGTCTTCATATCAAAAAGCATTAAGTCATTTTCGAATCAAAACGTAAACTGTTAACAAAGTCAATCATTCACAAGCTGTGAAGCAAGACTTTATTAAGACAGGCTTCGAGTTAACCGTAAATAAGTTCACTGTAAATATGTGCCAAGCTTTGAATTTAAAACACTCCAATCAAAGTGAAAGAAATTTCAATAAAGTACAAGAGTGAAGGTTGGCCTAGTTCTAGACCAGCATGGGGCAAATGCCACTAAGTGTTGGTTACGGCTGGCTATGTTTTAACATTAATTTTTTTGAAAATTGTAAAATGTAAAAGCATGACAAAATACTCACATTTTATCTCTACCGTGTTTTGCTCAATCTGTATACTGTTAGACTGTAATATAGCTGACTTCAACTGTTGATCTTGCCTTCTATTGAAAGGTGTCTTAAATATAGTATAGTTCATGTTGGCCTCACTTAGTGTGGCTACATCGACTGTGGTAACTCTAGTGTTATTCAACTTAGTTCAATATAGAAACTAAACTGAACAACATCTCATCCCTTTATAAAGATCATTCAGTTTAATGAAATCTTACAAATTGCAATAATAGTAGCTTGAACTTACTTTGTTTGTAGTGCTTTCACTCGCTACAGTATCATCAACAACAGAACCATCTGCAGACTCGACACTTTCACCTTTTCCACTTGCATTTTCAACACTTTCCGCTGTTTCTACCTCATTATCATATTCCATGTCGTCTTTATCTCTAAAATCATCATCACCATCACCATCAGTGTCCTCATTCAATGAACCTGTATCTGGAGATTCATTTTCATCGTTATCCCTTTCAATCTTAATTTCAAACTGAGAATCATCTTCTGCCTCTATTGCCTTTGTACTTTCTGTGCCTTTATTTTCATTAGATTCCTCTACTGTAGCAACTGTTTTATCTTTCGCACCTCTAGTTTGTTTCACCGGAATCACTGGCTTCTTCAGAAGTGATGTTGCTTTCCGTTTCCCTTTTCTTGGTATGAAAGTTTTCTTTCTTTCCATGTTTGATAGAATGGAATTTATTTTAATTGTAGGAAATGATGGTTTAACAACTGGGAACATGTTTGTCTCTGGAAAAATTGTTTCTTCATCAGGATCTTGTTTACATGGAATGCTAGGTCCTAATTTGTCTGTGGTAACTGACAAATCTGTAAAGATAAAGAACAATATTTGATAAAAATGCAATTAATCTTGAACTTAACTTAAACAGGACTGGAGCTGTACCTCAAGACAATTGCAGAAATCATGATCACAAAATAGACAAATTTTCTCTGATTATTATGTTTTTCATTCATTATCATATATAATTTTTGGTGTGAAACGATAAAATAGACCTTTTAAAATTTATTCTGTTGGGTAAAAAGGCAAGATTTTGACATTGTCTGGTATATACCCGAACATAATTGTATTTAATATGGTGGTCCAATCCTATTTTAGTCTCACTCATTAATCTTCACCATGAAATACTAACTGAGCAACAAACATATTATCTAGAGTTTTGGCAGGACATATGCATGCTGTTCCGACTTAAACATTAAGGCAGCACTTACTCTCAAAGGTTTACAAGAGGGCCATGAAGAATTTTTCTAGGGTCACTCACCCTGCAAATTTACTCGCAAAATTTACTACAAAATGTTCTTGCCCTGCACTTTGACAGACAAATAAAATGTTATGCCCCAAAAGTCCACCTCACCATGCAATAAACTATGGTGGACTTTTGGGGCATGGTTTGGTTCTTGGCAAGGGGGACTTTTGGGTCATAGCACTAATGGTATGATGATGTGGACTTTTGGACCATGGTTCGGTTCATGGTATGATGCGTAATAATGTCTGTATCTCAGCATCAGATGTAAAGTCAAAACATGAAATATATTTCAGATTTTAGAGTGATTGCTTCAGAAGAAAAGTACTTGAATGCATGATTGTGCATATTTCTGAAATGTACTGTTTTTACACTGAGTAAACCAAAAAGTAACTTCATGAACTTAGAAGTACATCATTAACAGCGTTCATCCTGCCTTCTTTTCTGCACATGTATACCCCGATACATAAATATAAATTCTTACATTTGTGTAAACAATAGTATAACTCTGAAGGCATACTGTTTAAAACTGCATGCCTCCAGATGAGCCAAAATATTTCAAGAAAATCAAGCTTCAGAAAAATGTAGATCTATTAAGATCTTATAAGGTCAAGAATCAACATGCATATTATGTGTCATTCAAGACTAATTTTTCAGCATTTATCTCAATATAGTACTAAGTGACTAACGCTGGCCATTTTTCACTATTTTGGCATGTTCTTGGTAATTTACATGAATTATTTCATGCTTTTTGCAATGTCTTAATTACTTTCTTTGTTCACTACACAATTTTTTACTTTTAAAATCATTTTAAAATTTTCATAAAGATTAGCATTAAACTGGAGGCATACTGCTTTAAAATAAACATAAAAGTACTGACCTGGTTTACAAAACATCCATCCTTGCTCTCCGAAGAAGTCCCTAAGAGCAGATTCCTGCTCCAAGGTTACATACAACATCATCAAGTATGAGCTTGAATCCATATCGTCATAGGCTTTTACTTTCCCTTTTTATCTAATAATACAATTCCTGAAAAGCAAAAAAAAGAAAGAAAACTAGAATTTAATTACAGAGTATTTTGAAGCAATCATAATATACTTAATATAAAGCTGATAAATAAAATCTAAATTGATCAATAAAATTTGAATCAAAAGCCTCACTTTTTCTTATTTCTAAACTCAAACACATGGGAAATGTTGTGATATTCAATATATGTATAGATCTAGCACAATTTATGGCAGAATATAAAGTTCTACATATCAGAATATTTTAACATGCCTGACTTCCGAACAAGTATAAATCAAATCTACCTACAAAGTTTCATTTTGATATCTAGACTCTTATGGTTTTAACATTATGTCCGGAACTAAGTTCAAAGTGTTAATTAATATGAACAAAGGGCAATAACTGCAAAACTAGACAAGACAGAGTTATGGTTCTTTTGCACTGCACTTCTAGACTCAGTGGACATGTCCTCGATCAATTTTATTGTAAAATTACAACCAACAAATTAAACTTGCCTCTTATGAGTAATATTTTCCGTTGAAAAATATCACCAGACACTCTTCTTGTACTCAATGAGATCTATCTACCTACAGAGTTTTATGTTAATATCTCTTATAGTTTAACAGTTATATTTCAGACAAAGTTCAAAGTGTAAAAATAAACAAAGGCAATAACTCAAAAATTAGGCAAGACAGAGTTATGGTTCCTTTGCAATGCCTTTCTTCTAAAATTTTTAATGAGATATAACTTCCTACAAAGTTTCATGTTGACACCTCTTGTTGTTTCAAAGTTATGTCCCAGAAAAGTATAGCAGACGGACAAGGCAGTGACCTTTCGTGGAGCATAAAAATAATGAAAAAGGAACTTTTTATTGTTAGAAGATGATTTACTTTAAATATCATGAAAACTTGATTTACATTTTATTTCATAAATATTTTATATAAATGTGAGATAATCCCAAACAAATATCTCTCCAGTCAGTAATAAATATAGAAATCTAAGCCAAAAGTACTAGCTGCTGACCCCATACTCATGCCTTATGGCCCTTGCAAGCCCACTGACATTTTGATGGCAGACCCTGTCCAACAGCTTGATCTGCAAATTAAAACTGTCAAGAAGAATACTTTCGAGAGGGTTGACAATAATATGGGATTTTTTAATTCTTGTGGACATCCGACATTGTTTACAAAAAAAGTTAAATATTAAAGACAGTTTACAATGGCGAATCAAGCCGTAGGACATGGTCTGGCACCCAAGTGTCTACGTGCATATCCGTTTGGTCCGAAGAGGCTGTGGTCCGAGTTTTCTGAGGTCCGAAGTGTCCACTGATCCGTCCGAATTGTCCATAACAGAAGCACAAAACTGAATTAAGTACCAAGTTATCTTATTAATATGCATACATTGTTAAAATACTTACAATCAGTTCCTTTTTTGGTGATCTATAGATCTAGATTAATTATTGAAAATGACGCTCGCCAATGCCAGCTAATGAAAGGGCGTAGTAAAGAACGGAAAGTTCATTATATTGGTAAATACCGAACAGGTCCATGTCAAAACGGCCCCATGGTAAAACGAACCCTATAATTTGCTGTAAATCTATTTTTGAATGGTTTGTCTTCAAACTTGGATGCAACAACCGATAGGACCGTCACACTCAATGATCTTGACCTTGCAGGTCAAATTATTTAATTTTGCTTGATTTTCACAACAGTACAGTACAGTACAGTAGTGAAAATCAAGCAAAATTCAAGTATACTGTACTGTATAATTGGTTATAATTTTGAACACATCTAGATCTACAGTACCGTAAAAAATCTTACAAATTGATCAAACCCAATTTGACTTTGAGCTGTAAATTACCTTGACCTTGAATGTTAAATTATTGTAATTTTACAGTAATAATTGGCTATAACTTTGTAACTAATAAATGTATTGTCTTTATACTTAAGCAAAAAAATTCTATGGGATAAGATATCAAAGAAGATTCAATTGAACTTGACCTTAATTTGACCTTGATACTTCAGGTCAAACAAGTGAATTCCGCAGCAATAAATGGGCATAGGAACACCTTAACAAAACTGATATGTGAAGTAATTCAAATATGACCTTGACCTTTATACGACCTTGTCTGTCAAGGTCAAACATTGAATTTAGCTTAGATTGTCATAACTTTGTAATTTATTCACAGATTTGTATTTAGATAAAAGAATTCTATAATGAAAAACTCACATTGAATTTTTCTGGTATCACCTTGACATTAAATTTACCTTGACTGTAAAGGTCAATTTTTGAAATTTGCTTAGTCATTACTATGTTATTTTTTTTTTATGGATTCAACTTATACATCCATGACAGTCTCTTAATTAACATTCAAGATCAAATTATTGAAACTGGCTTCAATTCTCATTACTTTGTTAATTATTTAATTGTTTACTGATTTAATTGTACTTGGACAAAAGAACACATAATTATGATAAAACCAAGATGTTGAATTTTTCTGACATGACCCGACCTCTTTTATTGTGACAGGCTGTCAAGGTCAAATAATTGAAACTTGCTTAAATTCTCATGTACTTTGTTATTTATCTTCTGATTTGATTTATTCTTCAACAAAAGTACACAACTGATATGTTGAATTATTCTGATACATGACCTTGACCTTAAATTGACCTTTTAATGTCAAATTATTGAAATTTACTTAAATTCTCATAACTTTTAACATTAACTTTATTTATTGATTTGGTTCATTCCTTTACAAAATTGACAATGGTGATCAAGTCAATGTGACCTTTGAACACTGTGAAGGTCAAATATGAAATTGGAATTATAATTTGTTCAAGATAGTTATATGTTGTCTAGGGTATTCTTTACTTTCAATGTGTTTAATTGACCTTAGAATTAAGAAAATGTCAAGTGTCAATGCCTGGTGGTGGCTCGTTTCACAGACTGGTAAATGTTATAACTAAGTAAGGTGTTAATTTGACAGAACCTCTTTTCTTGGAATTATTTTAAAATAAAATTAATTTAAAATAAATAAATATAAAATGATATTAATGTTTAAAGTAAATTTCAATAATTTGACATCAAAAGGTCAATTTAAGGTCAAGGTCATGTATCTTGGAACCTGATGCTTCAATTAATAGAATATGATTATCCAGCGATGCCTTCCTTACTCCTTATACTTACAGAAAACGGTATTTACCCATGCTATTATCAATAGTTACTTTAAACAATCATGTAGGATTATCAGGTTAAACTTTTGATACAGTATATTAAAGAACAGTGTTTTAATAGCTGTAAACTAATATTTGTTATAGAGGCCAGTCTGTATTTTGAACTCTTTTCTACATAAAATTGCATGAATTTGAAATACAAATGTATTCACTGAAAACTGAATAATGTGTGGGATTAATTATCAATGTACAAACCTTTGAGGGTCATGGTGCCCTTTAATTCATATCAAAAGTTTTGTTTATTGAAACCCCGAAAGCGGACACTATAGATAGTAGATGCACCAGTCATGTTTACTTATGTATAATTTGTGCAACTGTTACATCAGTTTGCATACACACATATTAAGTCTATATCTGAATTTCTTGGAACTTGTCAACTCATCTCCATTTCATATCAGTATTTGTTCAACAAGGTGGTCTTATTACCGATATACAAGAGTGTGAAAACTATTATCACCAAGGTTTTTTTGCGTTCTGATTTAGCGGTACCTTTTTTTGTCTAAATGTCAAATGAAAGAAAGGTGAAAGAAAGATAGAATTGAAAGAGATAAATTATGTTTAAAATTATATTATAAATGTTGTCAATAATATTTTAGTAACATTGTTTTTAAGCCGCCACTGTTTGGTCTTTAGAATTGTCCTTGTCCATCTGTTCTAAAATGTTGTGCCATGTGAAGCCCTACGAGTGCTTGAGCTAATGTTGATCACCATAATTATGAAGTTGTGCACCTGGGTTTTCTTTCGCCAGCTGCAATGCTGATGCCTCAAACCATAAAGGCAACCCCTCCGTCACAAGAGGCTTGTCAATCTAAGTAATGATTAAGAGTGTATTTATTTTATATGAGTATATGACTGTAGCAAGTGTCTATATAGAAATGGATAAGTATGGGCATCTGTGTGATATGGATACATTTATAGTTATCCATAAAGATTATAAATACACTGAATATAACCAGGTAGAATCTATATATACAACATAATGATAGAGAGGAGCTAGAAACAGAAAGTCATAAATATATTATTATTACATGTATTATTTATATGTATTTTATGTCACATATAAAGTTTTACTTAACAAACTGGAATGGCATACATTGTCTTAATTTAAGCATACAAGTAAAATTGATACTAACATTTTACAAGTACATCAAATTCATAAAATTTGCTTTGAAAGTGTTTATTGGTCATATGTTGGCACCACTCTTAGATTATATCCAATTATATACAACATGAACACTGAACTGTAAAATTTTTAAAGCAGCCTTCAGCTTTTATTTTTTGTTGGAAAAAACAATTATGTGTTGTTTCAAACTAAGTATTTCAGTAATTATATCTTGGAAAAGTGCTTCATATCACAATTAAGCCATCTTCAACACCAAACTCCGCGCACCGGTTACGCTGTGACCGCCAGTAACCACTGAATGTCAGACAAAATCCCCTTCGGACAAAATCCCCTTCGCCTACCCGGACAAAATCCCCATTCATTGGTGGACATAATCCCCTTCATGTTTTTGCAAGGCTGGACAAAATCCCCTTCACTACCCGGACAAAATCCCCTTGTTTCATAGGTTTCTAATGTATTATTATGCTCCATAAAAATTGATGACTAATGTATAATTATACTCCCTAAAAATTGATGAATAATGAACTTTTGTTTTTTTATTTAAAATTATGTATCAATAGTTATTTAGTTTAGAAGTTTTCATTAAAATTATGGTAAATTATCAACTGCATAACACATATTTTATTAGGCAATTTCTTTAATTATTTTAAATTGATTAGTATGAAAAACATTTTTATTAGCCAATAATTGTTTCATTGATTGTATAAGTTGATAATTCTAATTGATATACATGTATACTATCCATTGTTACCATTTCTGTTGATGAAAAAGTGATAATTTAATCAAACCAAGATCACTGCACTACTTAATTGATTGTTATGAATGCTTTAACAAAGCAATTTTAAGCAATTTTAATGTGATTAAAATGTGCTAATTGAATGTGCTTTTCTGCTGAAATATTTTCTACTTATTTATACATTAAGCTCCCATACCCACTTTATAAACCGAAAATTCCTCCGAGAGGGATTTTGTCCTAGGTAGCAATTTTATGAAGGGGATTTTGTCCACTTCAAAATTTCACACATGAAGGGGATTATGTCCACCCATGGAGGGGATTATGTCCAGATATGCAAAAATACATGAAGGGGATTTTGTCCGAAGGGGATTATGTCCGTACACCGTAACGACTACCTTCACAAAAATCATGTGATGATGGTATTATCACATGATTGTGTAAAAATGGCATATACGCCAATGAAATCGTTGAAAAAATGTTTTATCTGTAATAAACAGCGACATTAAAACTTGAAATCTGGTCTCAAAATTATGTTGATATGATTGAAAAAAATTGATTTTTGCAAAGCGTAGAGTCGAAATTAATAATAACTTGAATGATTTCTTTTTCGAGAGAGGTCATTGTTTTGGAAATAAACGGTGCGGTATTAAAATTTTTAAAAATTATTTTCATAATATTTATGTTTCCAAAATTATTATGTAAGGGGAGATCAGTGGGTAGGAGATTGCTTCAACACACCGTTTGAGAGATATTCATAATGTGACAGTGATGTTCATTTTAAAAGTAGAGGAGGAACAAATCATCTACTTTACTAATTTACATAATATTATTATAGAATGCTGACCGGTAGATTAGTGGTATCAAGGGGTAGTCTTATTGTTAATGTATTTCAACGACAGTCAATTTCATTTGCCACTTTAATTCTTTTTCATGTGACAATTACATGAAATGATTAATCTAGAAATAACATTAGAAAAGCTGTAGGCTGCTTTAAGCTATTATCAATAACTATACATCTTTTAAAGAAATAAACATAAAATAGAAACAAGAGGGCCATGATGGCCCTGAGGTCGCTCACCTGTATATAGCCCCCCCCCACACACACACCCATAAGAAGATGTTTCATGCTAAACATCTAAGCTCTAGCTCATTGGGCTTTTTAAAAGAACATTTTTACTATACACATATAGTTAAAAACAATGACACCCCTGGGGCAGGGCCAGTTTTGACCCCAGGGCTTTTATTTGAACAAACGTTGTAGACACTTACTAGAAGATGTTTCATGCTTAAGATCTAAACTCTAGCTATTTGGGTTTTTTTTAAAAGAAGATTTTAAGTTTTTGCTATACACATATAAGGAAAATCAAAGACCTTGGGGCGGGGCCAATTTTGACCCCAGGGCTTTTATTTGAACAAACTTGGTAGACACCTATTAGAACATGTTTCATGCTAAATATCTTAGCTCTAGCTCTTTGAGTTCTTTAAAAGAAGATTTTTTAAGTTTTTACTATATGCACATAGGGAAAATCAATGACCCCCTGGGGCGGGGCCAATTTTGACCCCAGGGCTTTTATTTGAACAAACTTGGTAGGCACGCATTATAACATGTTTCATGCTAAATATCTTAGCTCTAGCTCTTTGGGTTCTTTAAAAGAAGATTTTTTAAGTTTTTACTATATGCATATAGGGAAAATCAATGACCCCCTGGGGTGGGGCCAATTTTGACCCCAGGGCTTTTATTTGAACAAACTTGGTAGACACTCACTAGAAGATATTTCATGCCAAATATCTAAGCTCTAGCTCTTAGGGTTTTTTAAAAGAAGATATTTAAAGTTTTTTCTTTCGGTTGCCATGGCAACCAGAGTTCTGCATGGAATTAAATTCTTTGAACAATTTTTAAAGGTGACCACCAAAGGAACATTCCTGTGAAGTTTGGATGAAATTGGCCTAGTGGTTTATGAGGAGATGTCATTTAAAGTAAAAGTTTACGAAGGACAACGGACGGACAGACGCCGGACGGACGCCGGACGAAAAGCGATCACAAAAGCTCACCCTGTCACTTTGTGACAGGTGAGCTAACTAGAGCTGTCCGTAAGACAGCGCGCTCGACTTTTTTATTGCTTGCCAATAAAAAAAGTTTTTGCAGTAAAAGGCAATACAAGAATCTCTGTATTTTTAAAGTGAAGTAGTTGTTTGATACCCTTGAATATTACAGCAATGTTTATATGACATAATTTATGGTAAAGTGAACAAGTGGATAGGAATGAATTTTTTTAGATTTTTTAAGTTTTTTAGTGCTTGCCTATAATACAAAACATTGACAGTTAAGGGCCATAATTCAAATAAAATCTTTGACAGAATTACCTTCTCCTGGACATGTTTGGGAATCATGATTGTAAACAAGTATTCCAACTTTCAAATTAATATCTCAAACAGTTCAGTCAAAAAGTGGACTGGTACTAAAAACTTAACCAAGATTCTAAGTCGATAAAAGGCCTTAATTTTTAAAACAAATCCTTGACAGAGTTACCTTCTCTTGCGTACAGATGGGGGTAATGATGTGAAATAGCATTAAAAAGTTTCAAAGCAATATCTCAAAGGGTTAAGGCAATAAGTGGATTTTACCCATATTCAATGTATTTTCTAAGTCAAAAAGGGGCATAATTCTGTCAAAAACCTTGACAGAGTTATGTCCTCTTGTCTGTTGATGAAGGTCGTGATGGTAAACAAGTATGGTCAGTTTCAAAGCAATACCTCCAATGGTTTTGAAATAAAGTGAGGTGGTACAAAAAACTTAACCAAGCTCAATACACTTTCTAAGTCAAAAAAGGGCCATAATTCTGTCAAAAACCTTGACAGAGTTATGTACTCTTGTCTGTAGATGGAGGTTATGATGGTGAACAAGTATGGTAAGTTTCAAAGCCATACTTGTAATACTTCTGAAATAAAGTGGGGTGGTACGAAAAACTTAACCAAGGTGTGACGCCAACGCCGACGCCGACGCCGGGGCGAGTAGGATAGCTCCCCTTTTCATAGAAAAGTCGAGCTAAAAATCAATCTTTAAATGATTTTTCGAGTAATCTTTGGGTAGCCTTGAGGATCTCGAGAAAATTGGACTGACCTGAAAGTGAATCTTTCATTTGACTGTGAATATGGTAAAAGTGAATAAAAAGTTAATTAATAAATGTGTTTATTTAATCATAATCCTGTACCAAAACTTTATTGTTTAAACATTTTGGTTTTATTTTAACACAACAATGTGACATAATTAGAATAAAATCGCATAATTTTGTATTGCTATTATTGTAAATTTAGCAATCATTGTAAATGCATGCTTATGTAGGAATCTGTGATGTTTCATACATATGATCCAAAACGGGACTTTAAGAAAACCGGACTGCTGTGAAAACTGGTCAAAAGCTGCAATCCAGGCACTGTCTGACTGATGTATATTGCAATTATTGGGAAGTAAATTTAATGTTTTTTTGTTTTGTTTTTTTAATCATGTTTTGGGAAGACATGTTTTTTGGGTTTTTTTAACAATCATGGTAACTTTGATCTTGACTTTTACACTTGACACAAAAATTACTGAAAGATCTGCTAAATATGGGCAATAATCCAATAAAATTTCAATACAATATTTAAAAGGGTATTAAAAATTAAAATAAACAACTCAACTTACGGTCAAACACAATAAAATAAATTTGTATAAAACACAAACACTTGCATGAAAATATTTCATATAATCTTGTAAAAATAAAATCTGTTTCCCTGGCTGACATCAATGTACAAAGTCATAATTACACCCTTAGTATAAAAGCATATACCATAGAAAAAAACACTACCTGTTATTTATGAAAATTCCTCATTAACATTTGTAATAACAACATTAAAAGAAGTACATGTATGGTTTGCAACTGCCTTTTTGTCCGAGAATGTCAAGCCACAAGCAACACATGCATACGTAAATCCATGCTTTATCTTCAAGTGTTTTTGTAAATATTTCCGAGTAGTAAACATTGCTCCGCAGTCGCCACATTCGTGTTTCGCGGTAAAAGGCTCTCCTGAACAGTACTGCTTGTGATCATCGATATTCTTGCACATGCGCCCACATCCGTCACACTTTGTGAACTTGAAGCCTTCCACATGCTTCTGTTCATGTTGAATCCTTTTCTTTTTACATGAAAGGACTTTCCCACACACCTTACATTTTAGGTCCTCCATCGGCTCTGCACTGTGTTTATACGAATAATGAATCTCCAGATCGGACTTGCTTGGATACGTTTTCCCGCAAACGTCACAAATGTGTCCTGGTGGACGTTTACCCTCGTGTGTATACTGTATGTGTTTCCTCATTTCAGTCATACGGTAGAATCCTTTACTACATATAGGACATGAAAACTTTTTATCACCATGTCTCAGCATATGTTTACCTAAATTTTTCTTACATCCGAATGTCTTCAAACATATATTGCATACAACAGGTGTCGGAGTCTTTTTATCTTCCTTCTGAAAATTAAACAAAGATATTTCAGATTAAGTTTGCTTTTTTAAAAATTTGTTTGTTTAGTTTTACAGTGCACAATTTTGACACAGGGTGCAGAAAACAGGAAAGATGATTTCGGGTCACCTCAGGGTGTTACTAACATAAAGCAACACCATAAGGCAAAACCATCTTACCTGCTAGAGCTTACAGATGCACTGACTCCTGTAATTTGAACCAATTCAGCTACCTTATTATATGATCATGCAGGAATAAACAGAAGCTCCAATTCTGATGTCACAACCCATTTAAAGGCAACCCATTTTTTTTATTAATTTGAATATATGTAATTAGGTGTAAAAAACTGTAATATTTGCCAAAATGCAAAAGAAGCAAAAGATGGTTCAGGTAATTAGCAAATGGGAAATAAAGAGCTGATGAGAAAAAAAGCATTTCAGGGGACAGCATAATGGGCCTTTAACAAAGGGGGGAAATTCTGGGTAAAATCAGTAAATGAGTCTTGGCCAGTGATGTAAAATTATGACAAATAAGCACTTAACAGTAATTCAAAAATATACTTTACTCTGCTATTTCAATAAGAACTGTAGCTTCTGTTGCAATCTGAATCAGGTTAGAATGCATGTACACAATGGATGATGAAGATAACATAATTAGATGATAATTATTACTGAGAATTCAAACATATGTAACCACCATGTGTAAAAGTTGCTGTAATCATAAACAAAACTTACAGTCTTTGTAGCAGTGTCATCTGCAGTATCGCCATTAACAACAGGATTATCAGTGGGCAACTGAGCTTCTCCCTTTCCACTTGTAATTCCTACACTCTCAGCTGTTTCTACCTCATTATCATAATCCATGTCATCTTCATCTCTAAAATCATCATCACCATCACCATCAGTGTCCTCGTTCAATGTATCAAAATCTCTACTATCACCATCTGTTTCAATCTTAATGTCATCCTCAGCTTCAGTACCTCTAGTTCGTTTAGCAGGAGTTTTCGGCTTCCTCAGGGAATAACCTTTTCGTTTTCCTTCCACTGGCATTGAAGTTTTTTTTCTAACACTCTTTGGTAGAAAAGCATTCATTTTAATCATAGGAAATGATGGTTTAATGTCTTCGTCTTCGTATGCGTCTGGAAAATGTGGTTCTTCATCAGGGTCTTTTTTACAAGGAACACAAGGTCCTAGCTCGTCTGTGGTTACTGACAAATCTGTTGGATAAAGAAAATAATGTACCAATATAAGTGCAACTGTGCAACTTCTGATTAATGTTATTGGACTTTGGACCTGCTTAAGATAATTCAACATCAAAATTTCTAACCTAAGTAGTCAAAAGAATACCTTAAAGTTATGACCATTGCACATGCAGGCATTCTGAACAATCATACAAGCCTTATAATGATAAAAAGACACACCGTGGGCTAGTAGTTTTTTTCTGATTGAGTATATATAAAATCAAGGGACTGCTGGAGCAGACAAACTCGGACCATAGGATATTGATTTAAACAAACTTTATGTTTTTTATTTGTTTGTTGTTTCTTTTGTTGCACCAACAAAATAGAGCTAATATGGCAACATTTCAACTTTTCTGTTGAAAAAATACCCAAGGTGCCCCTTTGTGCATTTTTCAGGCACAAGTCACAAAGTGGGGCACCTAAGTAGAACCAGAATGAATGTTCTGTAATCCAGCTCGATAGCTTCCTCACATGAAAGAATGCAAGGTCATTGGAAGGACTTGAACCGACAGCTTTTAGGGTAAGTGGTTTGAAGTCAATGACCATAACCACTCAGTTTTGGATGACACAACTTGCTATTGGTCTACTATACAATGCAACACACCAAATATCCAAGCTTTAGGCAAAGTGATTTGGGAGAAGATTTTTCAAAAATTGCCTTTGTGACTGTCTATTCAAGTGACCTCTTAAGAGTAGCTGCATTGCCAAGTGGTTAACTCTTTGGACTAGTTAGCTAAGTATTGCTTGACTCAGTAACTCCTTGGGTGGGGCCAATTTTGTCCCCATAACTTGAGGAAAAAAAATTTATAAATATCTAAGCTCTAGGCCTTGAATGTATAATGAAGAGATTTTTTTACCCCTGGGTTATAATTTGTATAAACTTGACAAGAGGGCCATGATGGCCCTGAAATCGCTCACCTGAAAATAGAAACTCTCCATGACATGGAACAAGTAATATAAACAAAAGCAGATATAAAAATCTTAATCTTAAAGTGACATTATGCCCATCCAAGGGTATATAGTGAGTGAACAGGTGAAGATCAAAATAAGTGTTCATTTTGCAATAATTCCTTTTAATTTAATAATTATGTTCAAATAAACAATAAATAACGTACAGATCCAAACGAAATTTCTATAACCCTTACTTTATGAATAGAGTGGGGCAGTCTTTTTATATTTTAGGCAGATTTATAATTTTATCCTAAACATTTTCCAATATCAACTGTTGGTAAAACACCATTTTGACAATCAATCTTTTGAAATATAAAGTCAATTCAGCTCAACTTGACTATGAAAGTATGAGCATAATGTCACTGTAAACTGATATCACAAAGTTCATATTTGTATCTGAAATAGTGCATGTGTAAAAACATTCACTTATTGCTAAGGGAAAACAACAGTTCCAAAAGATGTGTACCAGGGATTTTTTGGGACAAATTTTTTAGCCGATATTGGGTCATATTCTCGATTGAAAATAGTATATTTTTTCCCAATCCACAGGAAAAATTCCCAATTGAAAGTTACAAAATAAAAATATTGAATTCCAAATTCTAAAATCTTAGAAAAATTTATTAATAAGGGCTTCTTCACTGTTATGGTGCTTAAATGTTTGAAGATGCCATCTTAGACAGTTTAATTCTTTGCATTTATTCAATCGCTGCAAAATTTTAGTCATGCATTTTCCCCAATTTTTAACAAAACATCGCTGAAATTCCCAATTCCATGGGTATGGGTCATGTTCCCAAAATCCTGGAAAAAAAAACTGTGTACATATTTATAAGGAAAATTATTGACCGCCCAAGACAGGACCAATTTTGACCCAAGGGCTTTTATTTGAACAAACTTTGTAGACAACCACTAGAAGATGTTTCATGCCAAATATCTAAGCTCTAGCTCTGTGGGTTTTTTAAAAGAAGATTTTTAAAGTTTTTTCTTTCAGTTGGCCGAGTTCTGCATGTACGGTAATTAAATTATTTGAACAATTTTTAAAGGTGACCACCAAAGGAACATTCCTGTGAAGTTAAGGTGAAAGTGGCATAGCGGTAATGGTTTATGAGGAAATTTCGTTTAAAGTAAAAGTTTACAAATGGACAGACCACAGACAGACAACGGAGGAATTGTAATCACTTTGTCACAGGTGAGCAAAAAACAGATGGTGTATCACCATATTTAGGTCTAAGTAATAGAAAGAGGCTATTTGATTTGTACGAGGGGGCATAGCCCCCGAGTATTTATCAGATTGCCAAGTGTTTTGATGTTCTTTCTCTTTTGTATCATAGTAAAACATAAAATCACGCTCCCTGTTGTCACAATATGAAACCCCCCCAAAAAAAAAGGAACCAATGAACGAGCATCTGAAAATGACATTTCTATCACTTTTCCTTTCTCTTCCGTCACAATAAGTAAATACCAGCAATTATTAGCCAATCAATGAGCATGCTCTGGAGTGCGGGTAACTAATACCTGCACTCCAGTTAACGCACTGTGCATGTATATGTATACGATTTAAATCTGACACATTTTCAACATAAAAGTCCCCAAACTATGATAAAATGATATATATTATGATTATACAAAAGTTAAAATACTGACCTGGTTTACAAAACCGCCATCCATTATCCACAAAGAAGTCCTTAAGAGCTGACTCCTGCTCTAAGGTTACATACAACATCATCAAGTAAGAGCTGGACTCCATACTGTTGGGTGATGTTGCTTTCTCTCTTCACCTAATTAAAACAGTATGTACATGTATGGTTACAGGTATGAAATTGAAAAAGATACATGTAGCATTACTTTGCCAAATTAATAAAAGACAACAAAAATTTCTAGAATGAATAACACAGTTTGATTGCTATTTTGATACTAGAATTCAATTCAATGGATTATTGAAAAGCTTTATTGGGTTTGTTTGAGAATTTCAATAAAGCGGTGGAGTATGTCACCGTTTAGAACTGTTCACTTTTTAGGGGAGAAGATGTGTAAGTGGCCGGATAGCTCAGTCGGTAGAGCCGCGGTACGGTATTCCAAGGGTAGACAGACGTTTCACTATTGAGACGGTTCACACCAAGACGATTTTGGAGTGAAACATCTTGAAGACGTTTCACAGTTTCACTCCCTTTTTATACCAAAATTATTTTGATACTTATAATACACTTAAATAGACCTAAAATATTGAATTGAATTGAACTAAAATAGACCTTTTAATAATTTAATAGAAATAAATTAAAAAGGGGGATTACACTTTTTTGTCAATGACTTAAAAGTACTTTAAGTTCTTACTTCTATCATTTCAGTTATCTTATCTTCTTTATTGTTGTTTTGAAATAAGATGTTTTTTCTAATCTTTGATCCATATGTGCAATTATCACATTTCACTTAAAGAAAAAATATTTTTGATTAAAATAACACTTTAATATAATTAACTATTTGATCTTTTGTAAACATTGACTGAACAGGCAATTTTAATTTAAAGCATAACAATCTTGTGACAACAACATGTTGTTTTTTTTGTTGTTAAAACATGGGATAAAAAAATGTAAAATT
The DNA here is from genome assembly GCF_026571515.1 of Ruditapes philippinarum. Lineage (NCBI taxonomy): Eukaryota > Metazoa > Mollusca > Bivalvia > Venerida > Veneridae > Ruditapes > Ruditapes philippinarum. The sequence goes on along the minus strand of NW_026866001.1, from coordinate 124,644 downwards.
ATTGCTAGTATAGTGCTTTTGCGATATATGTCAAAAAATTTAATGGCCATTGAAATCAAAAATATCTTTAGAAGCATTGGGACTTTTTCAATATTTGTCATGTATAATCATTTTTTGTGACTAAAATTCATTATCATATAAACAAAAACTTATGGAGAAATTTCTGTGTTTAAATTGGCCGTTGTCAAAAAATATTTTAATGGTCCAATAAACAACTGATTAGTAAACTGTTGATGATCAAGTGCAGTGTTTAAACTGTTTATACAACTGATTTAATAGTGGTGTGACTGTCAAACTGTTAGTTAATTGTCTCAGTGTTTATACAACTAATTAGGCGATGAGATAACACCACAATTACTGAAGTTTGTTTAATGGCTACTGTTTTATAAATTGATGAAGAAAATAATTTTAAAAAATAATTTATTTTATACACAACACATATTTCGCATTTCATTGTTAAAGACTTACAAAAAATAATCATTATAATTATAGTCAATGTATTTAACATATTGATATTTTTTATTATTTGAATAATAAATCTCAATTAAAAGAAAAATAGAATAGATTGGAACGAATCGCGAATGGCGCGAATCGCTTTCAGTTAAACAGTTAAAGGAGCCATTTGACTAGGAGTAGTTTTGACTCGAGCCCCATCCGAAAAGCACACTTACCACACTATCAAATACACAATCTGAAAAACCTTTTTCTAAATAATCATAACCTAATAGGTTACCACAACGAAACTGGAAAAATTTTAACGGGGGGATGAAACTTTCTTGATTATCTGCAAAACGCGAAAAGTTGTACTTTGTGCATTAATACCCGAAATGATAGAAATTAGGAACCACATATTTGCGGGTTCCTGATATATATGGATATATATCCAAACCGCAAACATTTGTCAGGTATTTTTCTTGCATATTCTGCCATATTATGGTTTATATCAATAAAATATTTGTTCATGGAAATAATGTATTTCACCCATAACTATTTTCTTAAAATAGCATATGAATTTACAATTTTAGTAACAACGGCGGAATGACGTCATCCTAAGCACATAATTATATAGTTACCTTCTAACATGACGTCATTTTGACGCGGTAAATTCATAAAATGACGTTGTTTTTTATCACTGTTTTACCCGAGTGGATTGAGTAGTTTGGGTAGCCTAGTATCTCTTGTTTTAAATAATCCAAACACATGGCCATAACGTATCATAAATGAACGTAGCCATTATTGTACAAGAAGAGAAGCCAAAAACAAATGGAGTAAGATTAAAACTGCAATTTCACTAGCTGTTGTCTCTTTTAATTTTTACTAAGTCGGGTAGGGTGACAATTTTGTCAGGGAGTTTATTCCATGGGTCCCGGAAAGTACAAGTTCTTAAGCTACTTTAAAAACATACTGGTTGGATAGATAACTCTGGCGCATAGATAGCCCGGTACTTGATATATATTATTGTTTTAACATTAGTTTTTCAACAAACAGGCATGCACATAATCACTTACTTACATTTTGTATAAAAAGCAGGACAGAATGTGGAGATTCCTTTTCAATTTTGATTACCTTAATTATAAAGTACCAGTTTCTATATTTCATAAATTTTTGTATATATAAAGTTTAAATAAGTGTGGTACAACCTCAGTTAAAGACGGAACCGCTACTAAGTCAACAACTGCGACAAGCTGCCGGTGTCCTGACTAATGCCGAGGGGAGTAGCCCTACAAAGTAGGCGCTTGGGTCGACGAGGACGGTGTGCTAGGGTGCGTGAGCCCCTAGCACGGTAAGACGGCTTGAACGGCAGGCCTTTTCCTGGCACAAAGAGCCCTTTTCAGGGCTAACCTTTCCTATTGTCACAGGTTACTTTACATTTAGGTTCTCATTGACCGAGTAATACTTTACCGCCGTACAATGACATACTTTTGGCTCAAAATTCATATCTTTGGCTATTACTCCGTGGAAATTGCATGGAGGTAAATTACAAAATGTATCACAACTTTGTGCTTCAAAATTAACTCTTTAAGGACATGCTGGTGACATGCCCGGGGTCCGTACTCGACAGCGAAAGCTGCATTTTGTGCTCGAAAGGTTGGATGGACCCTCATTAAGCTTTTACTTCAATCAATCAAAAGGTAACAACCTTAATTTCAACATACAGGATCTTAAAAGGTATTTAGGATTAGTGACCAGTTCTGGGACTTAGTCATGGAACATATGTATTAGTGTTTAATTATAGTTTTGTTTTGATGACTTGGCACTTTCAAGAATTAACACCATACCCCACGTAAAGCTTCTCCCACAGAACCATATTGTATTGTTTATGTTGGAGTATTGGTCTGCGGAGGAACTATGGTAAGGTACAATGCAGTGTCATCTGCAAATTATCTGACTTGAAATTAAAGGACAGTATAGTTGTCAGGTAGATTGTTTTTTTATCTAGAGAAGGGCACAAAGGGTCCTAGTACTGATCAATAGGGCAAAGAAGGCCTACTTATATGCAAAATTACAATACATAAAATAATATATGTTTAAAAAGTTTTTATACTGAAATGGTCTTTCGATTTACAAAAAATACAAGAAATTCCAGCATGATATGTAAATTATACAGCGGGCATTGAAGAAGCAAATTTTCGTCTTCAATATTATGTTTCTATAATATGTCTATAGTTTATGATTCTTAAATTAACATCAGATAAAAAATAACTTGTCTACTGTACTGTAAATTAGGAGTTAAAAATATTGATTAGTTTATGGTCTCAACCCGGTACGGAATTAGACCCAGCCCATTGTAGTCTAGAAAGTAGTTCTTTTAAATTTTGAAATGGCCTATTTCAAGTCATCTTAATTGATACTGGTTATATTTTAAGTATATCTTTAGTAATTGTGTACATAAAGTTTCATTTCTGAGTACTTTAAAGGTTGTTTTTGATGTATTTTTGCAGGATTTCATTTCTGGGTGGAAGGTTTCAGCAGGCACTATGCACAAGAATACACACCAGTTACTATTTGGAATAATCTATAGTGATTACAGAAATTAAAAGCTGCAGAAAAACTCCAAGGGCTAATGTATTATTTTTTTGTGCTGAATTTACTAGGACTGCATTGTTGTTTAAAGAAATGGTCATGAAGTTTCGGTACCGGATTTGCTTTGTGCAGAATTTAGCCTTAAATGTAATGGATTTACTATAGGATATATGGGTCGAAAATTCAGTGGGCCGTCTCCTTATGGACCATCACATTTTGCAAACTTAAATGCTTTTCGTCCTTTAGTAAAATTTGGGTTCAATTAAATGAGTTCAGCAAAGGGGAATAAGTTGGTCCGAATAAAAGCTAAAGTTGATGATAAAATAATTTTTTATATAATGTCACAACAAATCAGAGCACAATTTATTAAACCAATAACGGAGTAAGGTAAAGAATTGTATTCTTGTACACTGTAGATGTTTGAACATGTAAATTATTATTAGAATTTTGAAGTTGTTTCAAAAACATGCCAAACTTCAATGAGATTCGCGCTACAACTGGTTCGTACCTCGATTTTTGGCGGCATCAGTTGCCTTTTCGTAATGCCCTGTCAATTAATTATGTAGCAATTTTTGTGTATTTGCGTTTATTTATACTCGCCACATGTTTTTCACATGGGCGAGTCCTCCAGGAGAGTATAATTTACTCATTTTAGATTGTTGGAGGATAGTGCAATTAGCAGAACCCCGGTGTATCGATCTATTAACCCATAAATCACAACAGCAGTTAAAAACATTAAATTTCCCTGAATCTTTATTTTGTATCATTTATTTTGATTCTTTTGTCATAAATATTACATGGCAAACATCACTGATTTATAGTTTTTAGCTTTGGAATAGTCGATTATTTACAGATATGTCAAACAGGTTGAAGAATTAGGTCACGCCATTATATCGATGCATTGTGAGAATCGCTCACTTAATCAAAGTTTTGGAAGTCTGACCCATCTTTATGCTAGATTTTTCAGTCAATTAGAATCAAAGATGTCTGTTTTAAAATGTCAGCATAAATTTAGGAACTTTCAACACACAGTAAATGTGTTTTTAATAAGAATACACTATTTATAAGTCCATTTATTATCTACAAAGTCTGACGGTACTGGAAACCTGATTTTGACCATTTTTACGGCACAAAACAAATGCGAAAGATTTTCGTGACACTTTTGTAAATGTTAGCAATCAGTAGCTACTGCATTTTGCAAAGAAATCGAAAGATTTGTAAATAGATCGATACAATGAATAGCACGATACAATGGGGTTCCACTATACAGATGGTAGCAAGACACTTAACCCCCCAGACACTTCACCCCTCAAATTTTGAAGACACTTCATCCTCAAGACACATCACCCCTCAAAATCAGTAAGACACTTCACCCCTCATCCAATTCCAGAAGCTTCTCCTGGTTCTTTACCATGCCAAGTGTTTAAGCACCCATGCATGGGACCTAGATTTAAAGTCTCATCGGAAAGACTGATTAGTAATTTTACTTTTTAGTTGGCTAGCCCAGGAATCAAACCCACAATTACAAGTCTCGTGCCCTAACCAATTGAGCTATGCAGGTGTAGCTAAGTGCCTTTACCTGGTTTTTAACCAGGTTTTCAATTTTGAAAATCCTGGTTATTAGATTGGGGTATGGCGGGCGGATGGGCGGGCGGGCGTCAAACGAAATTGTGTCCGCTCTGTAACTCTTCAACCCTTTGAAGAATTTTGATGAAACTTCAGACAAATGTTTACCACATCAAGATGACGTGCAGAACGCATGTTCCGCATGGCTGGCTCCAAGGTCAAGGTCACAGTGACATTAACATTGAAAATCCTGTCCGCTCTGTAACTCTTCAACCCTTTGAAGAATTTTGATGAAACTTCAGGCAAATGTTTACCACATCAAGATGACGTGCAGAACGCATGTTCCGCATGGCTGGCTCCAAGGTCAAGGTCACAGTGACATTAACATTGAAAATCCTGTCCGCTCTGTAACTCTTCAACCCTTTGAAGAATTTTGATGAAACTTCAGACAAATGTTTACCACATCAAGATGACGTGCAGAACGCATGTTCCGCATGGCTGGCTCCAAGGTCAAGGTCACAGTGACATTAACATTGAAAATCCTGTCCGCTCTGTAACTCTTCAACCCTTTGAAGAATTTTGATGAAACTTCAGACAAATGTTTACCACATCAAGATGACGTGCAGAACGCATGTTCCGCATGGCTGGCTCCAAGGTCAAGGTCACAGTGACATTAACATTGAAAATCCTGTCCGCTCTGTAACTCTTCAACCCTTTGAAGAATTTTGATGAAACTTCAGACAAATGTTTACCACATCAAGATGACGTGCAGAACGCATGTTCCGCATGGCTGGCTCCAAGGTCAAGGTCACAGTGACATTAACATTGAAAATCCTGTTTACATGATTTTAACTTGATTTGGCAGTCAAAGGTCATATCATCTTTGGAGGTAATTTAAAAAAGATATGATATATTATTTCATGTCTACTTTGTAACTTGTTTTTCATTATACAGAATTATCAATATAATTATAGTGAACAAATTCTTCTGTGCTGAACTCGTCCTACATTTCTCAACGGATTTTGTTCAAACTTTCACAGAAGCTTTGTCATCAAGCACCCTGGCACATATTGTCGGGGTTTTGTGATTGGATAGTTTTTGACCTAATTATGGCCCTTTGTTTTTTTCCTTATACATAATATTATAGTGAACACTTCTTCAGTGGCAATTCCTGCTACATTATTCATGTTTTACATTGCACATAGTTACATTGTTTGTTGCTTGTATTTGTTTTTCAAATACAATATATTTATCTACAATGGTGATAATTGAAAACCTGGTTTCATGGCATTGCCATGTTTCTTGTTTTTTACTGTGGCAGTATGTGTAACAGTGTTTGTAACATACAAATTACAATGATGAATGAATATTTTCTTATGGGGTGTGTGGAGTGTATCAGGAAGAAAACAGCATGATGGTCTGATGATGTAGGGTTTTAGAAATTATATTTCAAATCTTTTCAATAACTTTTTGTGCCCCCACATTAGTGGCGGGCATTTAGATTTACCCTTGTCCGTCCGTCCGTTCTCTTTTATGTCGCACGTAACTCAAAAAGTATTTGACCTAGTGTCATGAAACTTTACAGGAATGTTGATCAGCATGTGAAGTTGTGCACCTGGGTAATTTCGTCTGGATATTTTTAGTATTTTTAGAGTTATTGCCCTTGACTTAGTAAAATTTTGCAATTTTCAACTTGTGTCGCATGTAACTCAAAAAGTATTTGACCTAGAGTCATGAAACTTTACAGGAATGTTGATCAGCATGTGTAGTTGTGCACCTGGGTATTTTCGTCTGGATTTATTTAGTATTTTTAGAGTTATTGCCCTTGACTTAGAAAATGTTTGCAATTTTCAACATGTGTCGCATGTAACTCAAAAAGGATTTGACATAGAGTCATTAAACCTTATGGGAAAGTTGCTCAGCATATTTAGTTTGTTCCTGGGGTTTTGCTTGTGTATATTTATCCAGTATTTGTAGACTTATTTCCCTTGACTTAGTAAAAACTGTTTCATTATGTTGTTATTTGTTCCTTGAGTGCTTGAGTTAGAATCGACCAACTTTACAGGAATAATGATCAACATCACTGACTAAATTACAGGAATAATGATTCACATCACTGTGAAGCTATGAACCTGGGACTTTGCATGTGGATTTTTTTCAGTTTTGTTAGAGTTATTGCCCTTGACTTACAGTAGTATAAATTTGCAATTTTCAACTTGGGGTTTGCTTGGGGATTTATTCAGTATTTGTAAAGTTCTTGCCCTTTACTTAGTAAAAAGATTTTTAGTTTTCAAAAAATATTTGACCTAGAGTCATAAGATTGACAGAACAGTGGCGCAGTGGGGGCACCCATGTCCTATGGACACATTTCTAGTTTATGGTACAGTGTTTTCCGTTTGGGACATATTACAATTTTCCTGAATAAGCTTTTTCTCTGTTCAAACTCTGACATCCCCACTCCATACTCAGAACTTATTTCAATGGGTCAGCATCTTCATTTGTTTCTACATTGATGCCACACTTATTTAAAGAAAGACAATGATTTTTACATTCAACCAAATTATTATAATGCTTGATATGGCCAGGGCTCGAGTTAGTGGGCGATTCGGGCGAAATAGTCGCCGAATTCCGTCTGACTTCGCCGATATCCTACATGAAAGCGAAGATAAAGTCGCCCGATTTTATTGATCCATTATTGTAAATTACCAACAATAACTGTGAATAACATGTGGTTAGTGTTTGCTTTGTTTACCCTCGCCGCCGGAAAAAGGGACTGTCATGCATCTCAATCAATGCGAAATGTCTTTAATCTGTTTGTTTACCAACATCTCATAAAAGTCTAATTAACAGACGCTCGAGGAACAATTAGACTCCGCCCACGGCGAGATTACCGATACGTGCGAGAAACCAATCGTAATTCACGTTTTAATCGAGGCGACATTATTTAACCAATCATTAAATCGCTAACATACAACTACCTGTATAACAATTATTTAGGATGACGGATCAAACGTCAATTAAATTTTCACTATCGAATGATTGTCAGAATTAAGCGGAACCGCTCGACATATAACTGTAACGGTAATTATAAATGAAAGTTATGATAACCTTTTTTGTCGACGAGTTAAATTTGATAATTTGATAAATATGTATGCCTTGCAGGCAATGTCAATGCCAGAACGTCCCAGCTCCCTGACTTCATACCATCGGACCCCTTTTTAAACGATATATTTGATATTGATCAGGAATCTCAAGCCTATTTCGATAAATTCACATTGCTAGAAAAATTTAATATCCCACTAGCTAGGTCCTCTCAAGATAAGAAAACTAACGCACATGGTATCCGGCTCATTGAAACGTGTCAAAACAATAATCTATTTATAATGAACGGCCTATTTGACGTTGACGTTAACGTTGGTAAATTAACATTCAGAGATAAGTCTTTAATTGATTATGTTATCGTAACAGCTGAAATGTTTCAATACGTTAACTCTTTCGAAATACTAGAAACTGATAGCCTATTTTCGGACGGACACAGTGCTTTAAAGTTTTCGTTTAAATTGTTTAACACACATAGAAACGCACAGTGTGATAAGAAAACAATTCATAATAAACCAAGTTGGCAGCCTCAATACTCTGAAAAATTTAAAGCAAACATATGTTTAGATGACATAGAATCTATTAAGTATCCATTGAACACATACCCGCAATCTATAAATACTGTAGAAAACGTAACTCGACAGCTACAGGAAATTTTCTCTAAATCGGTAGAACTCTCATTTCAAAAACGAGACTTTAATAAAACTCATATAAATAACGATAAAAACAAACCATGGTTCGGACCAAAATGTCATAAGGCCAGAAAAGACTACCATGACGCTAAAACAAATTACCACAATAATAAAAATAATGACAATAAAACAAGATTACAAAATGCTAGTAAACAGTATAAAAGAACTATGAATTATTATAATTTATATAAACGAAAATAAAACAAAAAACGCCAAAAAACTAAGAAAAATGAGTTCTGAGAACCCAAAGCAATATTGGAAATATTTGAACGGCCTTAAACATGACTCGAAAGCGCATGAGTCACCAACCGTATCGGAATTTTACGATTATTTCAAGAATATAAATAAATCGGACACTGAGTCACTGACAATAATGAATTCGACCCGGCGAATATGTAAACAATCCTAACGCGAACTACTTTTTAAATAAGGAAATTTGCGCAGACGAAATTTTAAAATGTATTAAAAATTTGAATAATGGAAAGGCAGCAAGCCCCTCCGATAATATTTTTATCGAGTATATAAAATATACTCAAGACCTTTTATTGCCTATTTACACTAAACTTTTCAATGTAATTTTAGATACTGGTTTTATCCCTAACTCCTGGTTAGAAGGGTATATTATACCCATTTATAAAAATAAGGGCGATTCGAAGAAACCGGAATGCTATCGCCCAATAACTATTTTAAGTACACTTGGAAAATTATTTACTTCTGTATTAAACAATAGAATAACGTTATATTCATTGAAATTCTAAAGAAAAAGAAACAGAAATTGTTCTGTGCATATGTTGATTTTTCTGCTGCATTTGACAAAGTATGGAGAATAGGTTTATGGCAAAAACTAATCAAAACGAATATAAATGGGAAAATATTTAATGTCATTTTTAACATGTACCAAAATATTAAATCAAGAATAACGCATTTAGGAGAATTTTCTGATAGTTTTTGTTCAAATACAGGCGTCAGACAGGGTGAAAATTTAAGTCCGGTTTTATTTTCCATCTTTTTAAATGATTTACAAGAATATTTAGAATCACAAGGATCAGTAGGGATAGAGTTAACAGATACACTCGACGCTGAATATTGGCTAAAACTGCTAGTTTTACTCTATGCCGATGATACAGTGATTATATCCAATTCATAAATTGATTTCCAGAATACACTACTACACTTTAATCAATTCTGCAAACAATAGCATTTAAATATTAACACAAACAAAACAAAGGTAGTGATATTCGGCGCAAGAAATGTAAGAAATTTCCAATTTCATATAGGCGAATCAAATTTAGAAATAACGGAAAAATATTTATACCTCGGAATAACTTTCTCTAGTAATGGTTCTTTTTTACAAGCTCGTAAACACATCGTCCAACAAGCAAAAAAGGGCCTATACCTTCTTTTAACAAAGGTAAATAATTCAAGTTTACCATTTGATTTAATTCTTAAGCTTTTTGACCATACTGTTCTCCCAATTCTTATGTATGGATCAGAAATTTTTGGCTATGAATCTTTAGAAATTATTGAAAAAGTTCAGTGCGAGTTCCTTAGAAAAATTACTAGTGCTCGAAAATCAACACCTAAATATATGTTATATGGCGAGACTGGAGTAATACCGATATCAATTATGGTTAAAAATAGGATGATTTCGTTTTGGAATAGGTTAGTTATTGGGAAAGTCTCAAAATTATCTTACAAAATTTATCAATATATGCTTAAACAACCAGAAAAAGATTTTAAATGGCTGAGACATATAAAACTATACTTGAATCTAGTGGTAGAGCAGATGTGTGGTTACTTCAACCTGCCCTAAATACCCCAAACTTAGGAAATTCTATAAAACAAATCCTTATCGATCAATATTATCAGGAATGGAACACACAACTTCAGTCATCTAATAAGGGTAGAACTTATGCAGTCTATAAAGAAACCCATAGTATTGAAAAATATCTAATACGTTTACCAAAGTATGAACGGGAAATAATGTTTAAATTTCGCACAAATAACACGCACTTTCCAGAAGAAACGGGACGCTGGGACGGGACGTCTCCAGAAAATAGGCGATGCATACTTTGCTCAGAAAACGCTATTGGCAATAGCAAACACTATTTATTACGTTGCGAAAAATTCAAAGAACAAAGACAAAACATTTTACAAACTTTCTGCCTTGAAAATAATGATCTTAACTTTAAACGAATTGTCAACATACAGTCGGAAAATGATCTTAAGATACTCTGTAAATTCTTATCAATATTGCTCAAGCATGTGCGTTAGGTGAGTTCCGCAGACATTAAAAGTATAGCCATTGAAAACATAAATTCATATGTTATTATAGTATTAATGTTGAAAAATGATTGTGTTAAATATGTAATTTGATATGCATGTCTTGAAATACGCTAGATAAGTCCCGCCGTGAGTACGTCGATCTTGCATAATCAATCTTGTTAAAGTATTTCAAATTTGAAAAGTAAAGAATTTCGAAGAGGTCCCGTACCCCCGACGGCACTTATGCATTATGAAATTACTCATTACTGAATTACACATTACATTATATTAACTATTACTGGGTAAACAGTACCTTATTGCGTAAATCCTATTAAATCCGGTGAATATTTATTCCAATTGCTTGTGAAACATGCAAATTTATTGATTTATTTATTTATTTTTTTTTTTTATTGAATTGAACAGGTTACACATGTGTTGTCTGAACCGAATTACTGCGTGACAAGAACAATTTGCACGAGGCATTCATTCACACAAAAAAAACAACCCCGTTGTAGTAAATAGAATTACTAGAGCGTGCAAATAAGGCATTGTGTACTTCCCAGTATTTATGTTATATAAGGTGCTAATATATCCTCACTTGAACCCCCATTTCTTTCTTGTAATGTATATTATTTTTTATATTTCTGAAAATAATTAAATGACTATTAATATTGTATTATCTTTTCAGGACTTTACAACCGGAACATATATATATATTGTAAAATATTACTTTGTAAACCCCTTATGTATTTTATTAATACCTGGGTGAATAAAGATGTTTGAATTGAATTGAATTGAATACAGGTAATGACTGACTGACTGACTGACTGATAAGATTAACGGCATATTACACTGTATTTATTACAAATAAAGTGAAATTAAAGATTGTTTCTTTCGTTATCTACTTTTATTTTCTTTACAACATAAGTGAATATGAATACAATGTCCGGCGCAATCTTTTTAATAGTAAATCAGAAGGGAATAACTATTAATCCACCCATGATATGATCCATGATAGGAATCAACTATGGCTTTTTTTATCTTCATTTAATGCAATGGTTGCATTACATGATACTCATTCTTAATTATTACTTGTTTCAAACTACTTTTAAACAGAGACATAGATAATAATAGTTATAATAATAGCTATCTATGTCTCTGTTTTAAATTAAAATTGAATATTCTTTTGTAACACAAATCCAATTCATTTAATAAGATATGAACAGTGAGTCAACATAATTGCGATAACATACAACAAACATCAATAAATGAATCTCCTCACTTCTCCCTAAAGTCTCCCCACTTCTCCCTAAATCAGCTGGAGGGAGAAGTGACTTCTCCCTAAATTTTGAACCTAGCTTGAGCCCTGATGGCTTGACTCTTTGCCAGAAAAAAAAATCATCTGGGCGGGTCCTTGTGGCCTGAAATTTTTTTTTTTTTACATAGACTGTATATCTTGCTAATTCTTTGAAGGATAACAAAATAGTTTGGTACAAATGTTCACCTTGATGGGGTGGTGTGTTGCACACAAAACTCAGTTCCAGTGCTCAAAGGTCAAGGTCACAACTTCTGATCAGTGTAAAACTCTTGTCCAGAGTGTAACTTCCACATGCATGGAGGGATTAAATATAGTTTGGGACAAATTTTCTCCATAGTGAGCTAGTGTTGCGCGATAATTGAGGTGTCTTGGGTAAAGGTCAAGGACACACTAAGGGGTTAAAATAAAAAATCTGAAATATAAAAATAGAAATCTTTGTGTTGAAGTTGTCTTTGGGAATATGATGTCTGCTTAAATAATATATCATTTCCAATCTATGACTTAAAACTGAACACTGTATTGCATTTCATCTAACATTTGAATCTCAATCAGACCCTTTATGGCAGTTTGTAACCCTTTTTTGACAGTTTGTCACACTTTTTTGTCCAACTCTATAATGTTGGTAAACCCAAATACATGGATTGAAAAAAAAAGTTAAGTTCACCTTTTGATAATTTTTTTCTCCTTCAGTTCCAGAGAAACATAAATGGTCAGAAATTAGGATAATTCTCGAAGAACTTACCTCAAATGTGACAATGGAGTCTTACTTGATGATGTTGTATGTGACCTTAGAGCAGGAGTCGGCTCTCAAAAACTTCTTTGTGGATCAGGGATGGCGGTTTTGTAAACCAGGTACATGTAATAATATAATTCAATCATAAATACAAAAGAATTTGTTAATTCATTGAACTTTTTTCTTGCATCGAGTTGAGAACATTTTACTGTTAGGTAATATCTGGTAATGGGATAAGAGTGTCAACTGTATCACTATGTTAAAAGTCTGTCAGGCTATGTTGGCATACATTTGTCAGTATGTAAAGGAGTTTTGTATAATCTTGACTTAAATACTGACCTACTGAATTTTTGTGTCGCCTTGAAAAGGTGACATATAGGGGTTACTTTTGTCGGCGGTGTCGGCGGCGGCGGCGTCTGTGTCGGCGTCGTTGTCGGCGTCGGCGTCCGCTAAAGCTTGTCCGGAGCATAACTCAGTCACTATAAGTCTGATTGACTTCAAACTTGGTATGCATGCTTCTTTCAATAACCCGAAGTGCAGTGCACAAGGACCGGTACTCTGCAGTTCTTATTTTTTGAGTTATTGCCCTTTGTTAATTTTCATACTTTAATTTTGTCCGGGCCATTTCTCTTCAAGTAAAAAAGCTATAGACTTGAAACTTCATAGGATGATAGATCTCATTAAGAAGAAATGCAGTGCACAAGAACCAGTACTCTGCACTTCCTAATTTTTGAGTAATTGCCCTTTGTTAATTTTCATACTTTATTTTTGTCCGGGCCATTTCTCCTAATGTATAAAAGCCATGGACTTGAAACTTCATAGGATGATAGGTCTCATTAAGAAGAAGTGCAGTGCACAAGAACTGGTACTCTGCATTTCTTATTTTTTGAATTATTGCCCTTTTTTAATTTTCATACTTTATTTTTGTCCGGGCCATTTCTCCTAATGTATAAAAGCCATGGACTTGAAACTTCATAGGATGATAGGTCTCATTAAGAAGTGGTGCAGTGCACAAGAACTGGTACTCTGCATTTCTTAATTTTTGAGTTATTGCCCTTTGTTTATTTTCATTTTTTAATTTTGTCCGGGCCATTTCTCCTTAAGTATAAAAGCTATGGACTTGAAACTTCATAGGATGATAGATCTCATTATTAAGAAGTGCAGTGCACAAGAATCGGTACTTTGTATTTCTTAATTTTTGAGATATGGCCCTTTGGTAATTTTCATACTTAATTTTTGTCCTGGCCATTTCTCCGAAAGTATAAAAGTTATGGACTTGAAACTTCATAGGATGATAGATCTCATTTAAAAGAAGTGCAGTGCATAAAAAATGATACTCTGCATTTCTTATTTTTGAGTAATTGCCCTTTGTTGATTTTCTTACTTTATTTTTGTCCTGGTCATTTCTCCTCAAGTATGAAAGCTATGGACTTGAAACATTATAGAATGATAGATCTTATTGATAAGAAGTGCAGTATACAGAAATGCTGCTCTGCACATATTATTTTTTTAGTTATTGCCGTTTGTTATTTTTCATATTTCATTTTTGTCCTGGCCATTTCCCCTAAACTACATTGTTCACAAGGCGACACATCCGACTCGCGGAGTTCTAGTTGTAGTGAATTTGCCATTCTTTGAATTTAGAACAGTCCATTCAAAGCTTGAGGGATTTCAATATCAATAAACATGAGTTACGTGTAGACTGAAGGGTATAGAGCCTTGTCAGTCTGCAGGGATGTGCTGGGTCTGTCTGTATACTTGTGGCAAAGGCCAGTCACTTTGGGTTCCTACAGGTAAGGCTAAATATATTGGTTCAGGACAATTATAGATATAACTGTAACATATTTTTCAACTGAGATAACAGTTTTACGCCCTCTAAATGACTTGTAAATTTCCTTAAAACAAATGACAAAATGCATAAAACGATTGCTGAATAAATGAAACACTGCTTAAACTAGTAGCATAATTTTTTTTGTTCTGGCAGGGACGTCCTATTCTGTTTACTCACAACATTCATAAGATTATTGGACAAGCATAATTCTACCTTTTTGTAGATTTAAAAAAAACTTTCATCAGATACCCTTCTCAAAAAAAAAAATTACTAAAAACTTAAGGCAGATTTTAAGTAAATTTCAAAATATCAGTTAAACATGTTATAAGGTACATTTAGATCTACCTGTATTTAAAAAGTTTTAAAGATTTTTTTATCAACTTTGACAGATTTATCAGTTACCACAGACAAAGTTGGACCAAGTGTTACTACACCACCAGTAGTTCCACTGAAAGATAAAGCTGCTGCTGACGATACTGTTGCTGATCAAAACAAACAGTCGTCTAGAATTGTTGTAAAGGAACCAGAATCAACCCCAAAAACAGATTCACCACTAACAAGAAATAAAGGAAAAAGAAAAACAGAATCACCGCAAGCAACATCAACAAATGTCA
The DNA here is from genome assembly GCF_026571515.1 of Ruditapes philippinarum. Taxonomy (NCBI): domain Eukaryota; kingdom Metazoa; phylum Mollusca; class Bivalvia; order Venerida; family Veneridae; genus Ruditapes; species Ruditapes philippinarum. Next base: position 109,502 of record NW_026866001.1, on the reverse strand, counting down.
AACAACCTAAAGTTTTGTTGCCCCAATCAACTGTGACTGTGCCAAAAAGTAGTGAATCTGTAAGTTCTAAGACAGAAGTTGTAGATAAACCACTTAGCTCAAGTAGCAATTTAACACCTATCACTGTGCTTGGAGAAGATGGGAAACATTTTACTATAAAAATAGAACAGGATGCTGATGATTTGCAAGAAAATGTTGTTCAAGCAGAAAGCAGACATGATGGAATTTGTGCTAATTCTAGTGATAATGTGATGTGCAATGATAATAATAGTTTTTACGATGGTGGTGATGATAACTTTCATGATGACGGTGATGATGTTAATGATGAGTCTACTGATATGGATTACAGTAATGATGGAGCATTAGGAAATACAAGTGTTAACACAGAAAATCAGTTGTCAGCAGGTGATTCAATGGGCTCCGCTTCACTGAAAGGATCTACCAAGTCCAAAGGCAAAGTAAGTGCCAATCTTCATTTGACCTTGGTTGATATTGAGTTTAAGGACATTTTCGGAAGTTTTCAACATATAGGCAGAATAAAAACTGTTCAGTAGTATTTCTTGACACTTATTGTTAGAATATGACAACAGAATTATTATATTATATTTAACTTTGGGAAAAAAAGTGCCACCAATCTTAATTTGGAGTTATCTGCCCTTGAATCTTAATTATTTATTTGTTAAAAATAGATCATTTTAAGGGAAGATTACTTATACATATGCAGCTGTACATATGTTTATACAATCCTGTTTTAACTTCTGGGTTATCTTTTTCTTTTATTGTTAATCCTAATATTTAATAAGATGCAATGCCATATATTTTTTCCATTTTGAATAAAGGAAAGTACTTTAAAAGTAGGTCATTTTTAAAAGAAATGACTGTAAGAGGTTAAGAAAAAAGGGAAAAAAACATCTCTATAGATTTGTTCTTGGTACATCATTACATGTAGTTGCACATTGACTGTAAAGGAAGTGAGCTACTTGAAAATAAGAAAAACTAAGTAATTGTTTACTGTCATATGAATTATCTGCCCTTGAATTAAGCAAAAAAGTCCAGTTCAGGGGCAGATAACTTTTTAAAAAAAAACGGAAAAAGGTCATCACCAATTTTTTTTCGTTAAAATTTTTCTATTGATATGTTCTTACCAGATATGACAAGTTGAAATAAATTCTATGTGACAGTTTTAATTTTGTGTATATACGACATATGTCTATAATTTATTAAATCATTGAAAGTGTCCTTAAAGGGAAAGTCTTGTCCAATTAGAAAGTAAGACTTACTTTTGGACAAGAAGAGATTAGACTTTTTATAGGGGTGCAACGATTCAGCTATCTCTCGATTTGATTTTCGGTTTATATTGATTTTGCTATTGATTGCCTTTCATGTTGAACAGTAGGCTTGAGTGCGATAGACATTACAAAAATTTTGATGGATATATAAACCAAATTACACATACATGTTAACTTTTTTCATGATCAAGCGTGAGACTTTTCTTCAAAAAGAGGGAGATTTTAGAATTTGCAATAAACAAAGAAGAAAGTTCTGACATCAAAAAGAGGGAGATTTCTTTAATTTGTGAAAATACCCCTTATTCTAAGTAAAATCTTTGAAAATATGGCTGCAGAAAGTGGGAGTCTCCCGCTAAAAGTGGGAGAGTTCACATGTATGAATACATAACATATGAAAATACAGTAATCAGCAGGAGAAGCCCTCAAAATTTGCGGTATGCTGTAAGCCTTTCCATGTGATCCTCAAGGAATCTCAAGAAGTCGCAGCAAAACTAAATTAAAGATTACAAAGAACACCGAAATGATTAAACAAAACTAAACTTTAATACAGATATGCAATTAAAAGAAAAGGAGGAAAACAACAAATCAAGTTGTAGTTTAGAAAGAATAAAAAGATTATGTAAGAACAAATTGATTTGATTCTTTACCTTGTCATCTTTCAACAATTGAAGTGACTTTTTATGCTTACCATAGGGAGAGCAAATAGTCACCACCATTGTCTGTCCTTCTGACTAACAATTGGATACCTACTAAGGTGGCTACTTAATTGTTGTTCTTATAGCCATATAAGAGTAAGCATAGCCCATAAGTGCTTACAGAATGACATTGATCATAGAAATAGCACAGTTACTTATTGACCTTATTGTTCCTGTTGCCACGTACATGTAACTACTCAAATGTTAGCACTCCCATCTTTCCATACAGCCGTAAGTGACATTCTAAAATGAATATCCGGGTTCTTGTAGAAGATCTACTACAAAGAAAAATACCAATAAGGTCAACTCGGGGAGAACATCTATTTGTCACATTTTTGTCTGGAGATTAGCTTTAAATGAACATTATATGGAAGGAAATTTGATTTAAACTTCACTCAGTGATAACTCTACCTTACTTAATTTTTTAATCATCTCCCTTAACTTAAAATGCTTGATCAGAGTATAACTTCTAAATTATCAATGATAGCTCATTGAAAGTGCACAAAGTTGTAGGAAATGCAGTGTCAAAGAACCATAACTGTATGTTGCTTAGGTTTTTAATTATCTCCCTTTATAATACTCGACAATGCTTGTTCTGAGAATAACTTGAAAATTATCAAAGGAATTTGATTAAAACTAAATTAAATTCACCAAAAAATGAATGTATTTAGTACAAATGGATAGTTGTTAATGCCAAAATTTGTGGGCTGCTTTTAAGAAAGTGGTAATCTAAGTTTTTCAATAGCCTTGAAATTCTATCTTATCTCGTAACTTTTTTACTTGGAATAAAATCAATTAGAATTGTTACAATTATGATTACAGTTAATAGTCTTAGATAAGGTATTCGGATTAGATAACGTGGTCATTCCGTTGAAACTGTCAGAAAACATTTTTAAATGAAACTGAGAAAAGGAGTAAATTTAAACATGTAACTGTTGAAGCCTTACGTAGCTTTACTAACAGTGCTTCTGTTTGGATGAAGGGGTGTGGATGAGTGGTTTACTGGAAAAGTATTAATAGTGGAAAACAAATATATGTTTCAAGATTGAATATTTGTCAAAATATTTGGAAAACAGGTTGACTATTGACATTTTACATTGAAAAGATAAACTACAGTCGAGACTACCTTAGCGACCCCCTGATTTCAACGACTCCCTATCTTATCCGACCTTGTTTCATTTCTCCCAATGTATTTTCCTATATAAATGGTCTGAATTAAACGACTCCCTGTTGTATATGACAAGCGACCCTAATTGTCTGGTCCGAATGCTATGTTTTGTCTGATTTCAACGACTTTCACACCTTTTAATTGTCCTTTTATCAGATAAATAATACCTATTTTGACACCCAGAGGGCCAAAATAATTAAGTCTAGTTATAATCCAGTAGCAAACAAACTCTACACACCTCAATTACACAGTTAACATGTATACATGTATCGAGTGATGTAGCGTCTGTTCCCTACTGCCAAATATGGTGAGCATGACGCAATTGATGTGTGTGTAATGTACATAATGACCAAAGTAAACGGTCAGATTTTTTTTTTATTATAGAGTGCCAACGGAAGATTTTTTTAGGCAGCATTTTTTAAATTTACCTTTCTGTGGCTGCATAATTAATACGGAAAAAAACACAGAAAAAGCTTTGGATATGGATATGTTAAACTTTGAAAAGTATGATATTTATTTCAATGATTTGAATGCATCGAATTCCAGTTTATTTTATACCATAAAGATTCAATTTAAAAAGATTCAATTTAAATCTTAGTACAAAAAATAAAATTAAATTTTATATGATATACATGCAATTATATTCATTGAACTTTACGGACTTACAGGACTGTTGGTCAAAATGTGTTGTGCATCTCAGATTTTGCTTGTTTTTATTTTCTTTTAAGCATAAGAAATTTTTAATATTGGGGAAAAATCAAGATATCAACATTAGTAAAATTGGATGTCGTTTTTTATGTGCCAACCACTTAGGTTTTAGGAGAGTCCCTCAGAATTTCCTTTGTCTGTCCCTCTTTCATACTGTCTGCTGTATGTCAGTAGACTGACAATGGAGCAGGGTGTTCACTAGCCATGAAATCCTGAGGGACATTTTGACTAAGTTTTACCAACAACAAGGCCAAATTCCCATGATTTTAGCAAAATTTGACCCTCCAGTTAAAATCTTGAGGGTCAAATAAAGCCTTTTGGAAATTTGAAGGGTCAAAGAGTCATTGCAATGGTCAAACAGACACCCTGATGGAGTGTAGGGTATATTTGTCTAATGGACACAATTCTAGTTACTTCCATTGTATACATCTGTTCTCAAAAATTTGTCTTAAAAGAAAATCAAAGAAATTCATTTTAAGAATAATCTCTGGATATATCGCCACTGTGATTGTTTATAGAAACTCCTTTACCTATCCATTTTCATTCGCCATTTGCAGGGGGTCGATCTTAAAGCGGTACAAAATGTTTTTAAGCAAAGTAAAAAGATACCGGTACAATACGGAATTAAAACTGAAGAAATTGAAATCAGGTAAGAGCATTTTTTTTCTTCAAATATCAGTTGTATATTTTAATTTTAAAAATAACATTGTGCACGCAGGTCAGAACTTATATAATTGTGCATGATGTTCAAAACGAAATGATAAATTTCATAATACTGAGAAAGTTATTGAGGTATATGTTGCTGCAAATTCAATTGTCACCTTGATATGCACTTGCAAAGAAATACAGAGTCTGTAGCTTTGGATTAATTCAAAAATCAGACTTAATAGTGATTATTGATAAAACATCCAGTTTTGAATATGTTAATCCTTATGTTTACCATTCCAGTATATCAAAAATGATGTAATTTTACTATGATATAGTTATTAAATACATTCTCGTTGTTTCCTATTATAGTTATTAAATATAAGAATCATTCTTTACTCAAGAAAGTAAAAAATGAAAATAAGAAATTATCAATAGGTTGTGGTTTATGCACATGAACATATAAATTCTATCAATAATAATTGGTCTGATTTCCTTATATGGAAAGGATATTTTCTTTAAAATTGGAAACATTTCCAACTGCCTGTAGATGACCCTAATTTATTAGTCATAAAAGGTCAAGGTCACATTGACACTTTCATTTAACTCTTAGTCCTTGATTCTTATAAAATGTTAATACATGTTGGGAAGAGACCCCTATTGAAATATACATGTTTTACTTTTCAGTTCAAGAACTGATGACAATAGTTGTTTTATATGTGGAAAAATTCTTAGTACGTCGAAAAGCTTAAAAAATCATCTAATGACTCACGTCACAGATGTGGATCACCAGTTCAGATGTCACGTATGTGACAAGTCGTATATAACAAAGGACCGATTGGACAAACACATAGAAGTACACAGTGGCTATGAGCATTTGTGCCACAATTGTGGGAAATCTTTTCAAACTCAGTATACTCTCAAACGTCACATGGACACGATGCATTTAAATAAAGGGCCATATAATTGTGAACAATGTGGTAAAGTTTACAGTAACAGAGGACATCTTCTTGGTCACATGGCAGCCTGTCATGGAGAGGCAAAACCGTTTAAATGTGAAAAATGTCAGAAACGCTTTAGTTACAAGAAAAATCTGAACTATCATGTGTCAAAGATATGTTCTAAAACTGAAAGTGAGGCAGCTTCACACAAATGTGATAAGTGTGAGAAATCGTTCAAGACAAAAAGGTATCTCAAACAACATAAGCAGATTCATGCAGAAGGGACATTTGTATGCCCTAGTTGTGGGAAAAGTTTCCGATGGCGCTCAAGCTATAAAGAACATAAAAGGAGTTGTCAATGAATTACATTAATCTATAGGGCTCAGTTTATTCTTCAAACATTGCTCTTATATAGACCTTATCACAAAGACAGCCCTGTTTTTGTTTTCAGTGTGAAGTAGCTTTAAATAAAAAAGGAGTTTATAAACAATGTTTTCTTGTCACATGGAAAAAACACTGTTGATTTCTTTCATAAAATACATGCTTTGAGTGAGGTCAAAACTTAGATCACATCACTAAGTCTTGTTGTTTTAAATTCAATATTAATCATAAATGTTCAAAATAGTCTTATTTTAAATTATTTCATACATTGTCAAGCAGATAATATGTTTTCTTTATCACATATTCTAAGACTAGTTTTGTTAGTTTATTGATAAGAAATCATCTAAGATTTTGTATTTTTCTGTTATAGATTACAAAATAAGCTATAATTAATAAATATAAATGGCTTCATGTTTCTCACTTTTCATAATCTCACTTTTTAGCTCACCTGAGCTTGCTCAGGGTGAGCTTTTAGGATCATTGAAAATCTATTGTCTGTCGTCCATCAACATTTGTTCACTCTAGCGGTCACATTTTTGCCTCAATCATCATCAAACTTTGTCAGGATGCTTGTCTAGGTTATTACTCAAATGAGTTAAAACATTGGTCATCTCTGATGAAAAACCAGGTCACAGGAGCTAAGAATAGAAAAATCTTGTTAACTCTCTAGTGGCTTCTGTTGTTCAAATATCCTGGAAATTGGTCTGCAAGTTTGTTTTATTGATTTCTAGGTCAAGTTCGAATAGGTGTCACCTGGAGTCAAAAACTTGGTCACACTGCCAAAATATGGAAAAACCATTTTTGACCTCTAGTGGTCACAATTTTGACTCAATTGTCATCAAATTGGTCAGGATGCTTGCCTAAGTAATTGCTCTGATGAGTTCGATTGGTCAGGTGAGCGATCTAGGGCCATCTTGGCCTTCTTGTTTGAAAAGTGTTTTTTTGACATGACGGGACTGGAAATGACTTTTACAGATTGATGTTCCATTTAATGTAGGTTGATACCTTTAACTTATGTGTAAAATTTCAGAAAATTTGCTCACTGTTTTTCTAGAATCATAATTCTCCTTGTGAAAAATGACCAAAAATTGAAAAGCTTTGCAACGCTTTTCACTTAAATATGGCTTAAATAGCACAAAAAATGCAATTTTCAATTTATTTCTGAGTATATTTCTAAATTTTCTTTTGCATATCTTTCTGTTTTTAAATCCCCCAGCTGATGTTTGTAAATAATTACAATTTTATGTTTTTAAACATTTGGACCAACTTCAATGGAGTTCTTTTTAGTCATCAATGTTTTTTTGTTGTTGTTTTTTTGTTATAATAATAAGATAAGTCATATGTACCTATATCTATTAATTTTTAGCTCACCTGAGCTGTGAAAATTGAGCTTTTATTTGAGGTGGTCTAGATTATGATAAAGTGACCTACTGTTTGGCCTTTGATGTACAACTTTAAAATTTGGACCATATGTTCAGTTTTAGATGTCAATTTGGACTTCATCATCTGACCTAGGTTATTGACCAAGTGACCTATTTTCATGATCTTTGATATACAGCTATGAAATTTGGACCATATGTACAGTTTTAGATATAAAATTGAACTTTGATATCCAATGTCACATGAAGCATGGTCTAGTGCCTTTGTCTTACATCATTTAAATTCTTGTAATAAACACTAGCTTTGACAGCTTTTAGACATATCACAATTTCTTCTCAGGTGAGCATTTTGGGGCTAAAAACCCTCTTGTTTGTATTTTAAACACCATGTATGTAGAAATACTTGCAAGTAATCTTTTACAAATTAAATATTGATAATAAAAATGTTTTTTGGAAAAAAAGTACCTATATTGACTAAACCAAATATGCAATATCATCACTATGTGGTATTGTTAATATTGTCTAGGTGACATGGTAATTGTAAGACATAATGTTTTAAGATGAATGTTGTTCTAGTTATGACGAGGAAACATTCATGTTTGTGTTTTTCAGAGAAAAAAGTCAAAGGCAAAAATATTAAAAACTGTGGTGAACAATGGTAATGACCAACTTACTGATAATCAAGATCAACCAGAAGATGAATGCTTACCTACCCAAGATGATCTTCTTGTACAAAAAACACCTACTCCCTTAGCACCGAGAATGGCTGATGCAGATGATTCAGATGCGCCATGTTCAGGACTTGCACTCATGATGGCTAATGATGGTAATCCTACAAATGCTAATCAGGCCAAACCCGGTCCTGATACTGTATTTTCTATTATGGAAAATCTGAAGCATATACTGGGTGCCGTTGATACTGCCTGCAGCACACTACAGGTGACAAATAAAAGGCTGAACAAACTTGTTGTGAATGTGAACACCCTTGAATCTAAGGTAGATAATTTGACGTTGATGGTTCGGCAGAGGAATAATGAAAGTATTGTCATGAATGAGTCATATGAAGTTGACCCGCCTACAAATAGCCTGCCTGAGGAACTTATTCGCCAGCTTAAGAGGGAAGCAAGATCACCTGGTCATTTTGCGGCCCTCCTCTTGCCTCACGTACTCCCAGAATTGTTCGATACCACAAACAAGCGTTTTCTGTATAATTTGAACGGAACTAGCGGAAAGGAAAAAATATGTCCGGAAAAGAGGGAAATTATTAAACAACATGTAAATTACTACTACCCAGAGACAAAAAATCCAGTTCTATGGAATGCTGTAGTTTTAAGTATTAATGAAAGACTAAGACGTGTTCCTAAAAATAGAGGGAAATAACAACTCGCAAGAAGCTCACACTGTGTAGGCTCAGCAGAACAGCTTAGTGTTTACAGAATTGTTTTGTAAATAACAACAGGGATCAACAAGGACTGACAAGTATAAATGTGTCAATTGTCATTAATTTATATAATCAGTTTTTTCAGTGAATAATTGCGTGTACGCACATAAACATTACATCTGATATTTTAATGTGAGACATACATTAAAAGTGTGTTTATATGTACGGTATGTGTTTATGTGATTTTAAAAAAAATCTTACGTCATGTGGCTAGTTTGTTGAGGTTGGTTTTTTTTGTTTTTGTTTTTTCAAAAATTTGTAGTTAGATAATTTTAGTTAATTTGACTATAATTCGAAACAGAATTAAAATGATAAAAGATATGACTATTATTTTTGTTTTCCATGCACATCTATATTTTCAAAGTTTCCTGAATATGGTTCCAATGCAATTTTTAATTATTTATATTAAGTGTCCAGTATATGCTTCTGAATTTCTTACTATTTTGAGGCTTTTAATCATTTGTTCACGTTATACCACAGGCAAAGGCAAAATATACATAAACTCTCTTCCCCGCACTCCCTATTTAAAGCTTGCAGACTACATGTTTGATAATAAAGGGCGCAGACTTAGTTTTCATTTTAAGCTAAGGCCAGTAAGGGGAATGGAAGGTTCAAGGTGAGCTACTAGTTAAACAGTGTTCAATCTAGAGCGCGCCATTGCGCCATTGACCCCCTGAAAAGACCGCCGGCGCAAAACAAATTCAACTGTGGGCTCGATGGGCGCACTCATAGAAAATATCCTAAATGACATTAGAATGCATTCTTGTACCTGATTAAGTACATAAAAAAGGGTTCTTGTGAATAATATTAATAAATACTGAATTCAAAACTGAAGTTTGTATAGAAAAACAAGAGCATGTTGGTAAGTACCGCACTCGGTAACCCTTCGCTACGTTTTCTCGGCCGGGGTCTGTAAATACTATGTAGACTTGTTCTTCGTACCGTAACTATTACTTACTTTTGAGTCACAGTTTTTATAAACAAAACAAATCGTCACAGATAATCCAATATGTGCGTGTAGTTATAGTTTTTTCACGGTCAAAACAAATAAATATGTCATAACTTTCGGGAGGAAAAAAACTATATATTTGTGAAAAGTGTGAGTCAATTATAGAGAAGTGTGCATAAATTATTACGAACACGCCTTCATCCAATTAAAAAAGTCTTAAAGATGGAGCTAATCAAACACAATTGGCTAGAGAGTGTCTGACAATTGAGTAAATAAACTTTGATTGGTCTTTGGCTGGTCGGCACAAAAACATTGTGCATATAATTAATCAATACAGACATCTTAAGCGTGACGTAAGAACTGCTGCCCTGACAAAAGATCAAAGGTACCGGTATGTCAATATACATTGTCTTAGCACCTGTTGACACTTTGTTTTTCGCTTGGATATATTGAGAAGGGTAAATATTTTAGCGACTATTGTAAGTTTATATTCTTCATCAACAAAGCTAATTGCAAAATATGAATTTCTTTTATATATCGGGCGCTGATTAAAAAACTGAACATTATTATCAAATATCCCTGGTAACATTAAAATAAGATTCATAAGATTCTTTGAACATTATGTCATTGTTTCTTTACCAATCAGTTCTTAAAATTGAGCCTGTATCAACGCTAACAGAACTCTCAAAAAAGGTCAAAATAATATCATTTTTTTAGTGAGTTGATTGTTTTTGAATTTTGCAACCGTTTTTGGTCTATATATGGTATGTGAACAAGTAACTTAAAAGATACAATACCTTATTTGAATTTGATGTTCTTTTAAGTGTGGGACCCCCTTTTTTCTCAAATGACCCCCTTTTGAAAAGTTTATGGGCCCGAAGGGCCCCCTGGGAATTTGTTCTAGATTGAACACTGCTAGTATAGAAGGGGAAGTGGGAGCTTCAAATTCACAACAAACTATACGTCAGATTAACTTCAAATTCGGTGTGAAACATAATCTTACGGTAGTTTAATTTAAATTTTCAGGTTGCTCATATATTATCAAGTGGCCTCTGTAACATTTTATTCCTCTGAATACATTATATCAATATTATTGTTTATCTTCAATTTTGATCTCTTGATAGTAGAAGTGAGCTAAAAAAAAAAAAACTAAAAAAAAACTTATAATTTTTTGTTTTGACAAAAATCTTGATACAAATAATCTTGGGATTACTTCATGGCTACTATGGCCCCTGAATACTAGAGATGTGAGTTTATATGCTAGAACTCGGTGGCTTTGTGCTGAATTAGCCTGTCTCACAAACTTTTGATTGTGGGTCATACAAGAATTATAAGTGACCATGTTTCCTCATCTCATGAGGAAGTGGACCATTGAGCCGTTCAAATAAACTCAAAAGCTTTCATCAAATTCAACCTGAAGTAAACATAAATTATATATCTTTTAAAGAAGAGCATTTTTTGTTTGAATTATTTTTTTTCCATTCTTCAGTTTACTTGTTTTGTCTCATAAGTACATACAAAAAATTGTATGAAAATGCCTGAATAAACAATGGTATAAGTGTGTTGGTATCTGTAAAACAAAATGAGCAACAAATAAGGATAACAAAAGCATACTAATATGATTATACCTCTGTACAGACATCATAATTATAAGAAAATTATATATTTGATATATGGGCAAGCCGTAACGTTTTCTTGAGCAAGAAGCTACATTCATTGCCTAGTACTGGTTGGTTTCAGGAATGGATAAGAAGCTTAAAGCTTCCAACACAATCAAACTAAAATAAATTTGTATACACTAACAAAAATATAATTTTCACACAGTAGTAATTTCTAAACTTTCTGCAGAGAAAACAATATTTCACATCAAACAAACATATTCTTTCTGTCAGCGTAAGGTTTTTTATCATTATCAAAGCTGCATACTTGGATTGCGTCACAATGTAGTCCAGTTTGTTTGATTGGGTTTTACGTCACATCGACACAGTAAAGGTCATATCGCGACGTTCCAGGTTTACTGGTGGAGGAAGACCTCAGGTGCCCTTCCGTGCATTATTTCAGGCACGAACGGGCACCTGAGTAGAACCACCGACGTTCCGTAAGCTAGCTGGATAGCTTCCTCACATGTAAGAATCGAAAGTCCCTGTCGGGATTCGAACCCACAGCGGTGAGGGGCAAGTGGTTTGAAGTCAACGACCTTAACCACTCGGCTACGGAGGCCCCATGTAGTCCAGTTTCAGCCATATAAATGCAAGACTATGTGTTTATAAAGGGTTATGATTTGCTGTTATTATCAGTTTATTCATAGTTTCATTCACATATATTCGTTGATTTGTACAGACAATGGGCATTTAAGTATATTAAATTCTTTTGGAACATATTACCTACATTCTGTAAAATACAAATTACTTGTAATTTAAAAGTGAACATGCAGCATTGAAAAAACTGTGAAGAAAATAATTACCACATTTAGTCACTGCAAGTCATTTTGAAGTGACTCACAGTGGATTATGAATACTCCTGTGGTAAAAAGGTTGAGGTCTGCTGCAACCGTGCAAAAGGTCCGTACTCTAAGCGCCTGAAAGGGCAGATGGACCTTTAATAAACTTAGGACACACACAACTATGCAAAATTGAAGGGTTTCTCCTGTTGAGTACTGGTATGGTTCCTTAAGAAAACTTTAGTTTACTTATGATTAGGAAAAAGAATATTATTTGTGAAATTTTCTTTATGATGACAAAGAATCAAATCGAGAGTAATCGTTTCACTCCTAGCTTTTAGAATTTATTTATATAATTGAATTGATGAAAGTTCAGTTTGATATGCTTATCAAAAATTACAGTTATTTGTAGTCATAGTTTTATTTTTCACCATAATATGGAAAGTAGGGTAATTTCTCATAATGATAATGATTTGGGCCACTTTGTCTTATGTAGAAGCAGTTAAGTATAAATAATAAAAAAAGGTAAGAATTAAACCACTGCTGATTGCGCATATGGAGCACCAACGTTGGTGCCATTGGCTATTTTATAATGGAATTGCAGCATTTTTGGCGATAGAGTTTCACATCATGATATCACAGTTTTTACGGTAAGGTGGTTTCTTTATTTTATATGTTAGGGTTTTTTAAAGGCGTGTGTTGCTGTTTCCTTTTAAATTGTTTAATTTTCAGTTTTTAACCAGGTTTTCCGAAGGAAAAAACTGGTTATTAGATTGAGGTATGTCGGCGGGCGGGCGGGCTAAAACAATTTCTTCTGTGCGCAACTCCTCCTACATTTCTCAACGGATTTTGACCAAACTTTCACAGAAGCTTTGTCATCAAGTGCCCTGGCACATATTGTCGGGGTTTTGTGATTGGATAATTTTTTACCTAATTATGGCCCTTTGTTTTTTTTTCCTTATACAGAATATATATAGTGAACACTTCTTCTGTGCGCAATTCCTCCTACATTATTCATGTTTTACATTGCACATAGTTACATTGTTTGTTGCTTGTATTTGTATTTCAAATACAACATATTTATCTACAATGGTGATAATTGAAAACCTGGTTTCATGGCATGTTTCTTGTTTGGAATTAAAATATTATAAACTATTGCTCCTAAATATGTCAAAATGTTTCTTGTTTATCTAAAATGCAAAGATATGCAAGGGAAAAAATTATTCTATATGTGGTGCTCCATTTGCGGCACGGTAGTTGGAATCGTAAATGATTGTTGATTGTTTCTGATATATACATGTTAAGATGATAAAAATTATAAAGATTTACAAGTCAATATAAATTTATATTTAAGCTCACCTGGGCACAAAGTGCTAGAAGGTGAGCTTTTTGTCGAAACATGATGTCTGCCATTATCTGCAGTTTCTTCAAACAACATTTCCTCCTCACTGAACCATAGAGCCTGACCAAACATTACTTTTACTGAAATGGTTAAAAAAGTTAGATATTAACTAGTTCCATTCTGATGCATAAGTAGATCAAAGTAACTAAAAAAAACACTCTAAAAAATGAAACCTCAGAAACTGTTCAGCTCAGAGCTTCGATATTTGTCACATCACATTATCCTGTGGTCCTTTACAAATGTTCTATATATAAGTCTCCAAGTTTAAAAGTTGCCCAGCCCTTGCGGTTTACATAACTTTATAGACTTATATAGGAAGAGGTATTTAAATTCTTAGTCTTCTCTAAAAGCTTATGCCCTCCAGCTTACATATTTGGCAAGTAGCATAATGCTTAGTGAACCTCTTCTTAAGTTTTATGAATCATTGCCCTGAGGTCAAACAATCATGCACCACCCAGAGGTCACATTTGTTTATACTCTGAATTTTCAATGGAAACAAAGTTTCAAAATCTTTTTGGTACTCAAAGCTTTCTTATTTAATATGTAGAATACCCTTGTTGCCCTTCACAATATGTCACTAGTGTCAAGATAAGCCTTACCATTTAGGCTGCATAGTTTACATTGATCGGCATCTTAATCTTTCATGGAAGTACATTTCAAAGAGCTTAGATATTTAGCATGTAACGCTACCTTTAGTAGTTGATGTCTGTTTAGAGTAGTTTGACCTCCTGTTGAAGCTTAGAAATATACGAAATGGCCTGGCCCCAATTACTTCCTTTAAATTGAATTTTGACCTTTTTCCAGGCATTTGATCTCAGGTGAGCCAATGGTAGGGCCATTTCAGTCCTCTTGCTTTTAAAACTGATATTGTAATTTGATGATGAATATTATTTTCCAAATAGAGATATTGTTAAATGTCCTATCGCAGGTCCATTATTCCTCTGCACTGATGCAATGCACATCTGTATCTGGTCAAAGAATATTCAAAAGTGTTTCTAGCGAAGATATTGAAAACTTCATAGACCTGAGCCATCAGAATAAAAACACGCTTAGAAAGACTACAGGTGATACCAGTTTGTTTAAATCATTTTGCGAAACTAAGGAAGAATTCAGATCTCTGGAGATGATCCCACCATATCAGTTGAACCAACTTTTGTGCGAGTTTATTTTGTCAGTGACGAAGAAGAACGGCACTGAATATGAACCAACGTCTCTGCGATGTATTATTGGATCAATCCATAGATACCTCCGATTGAATGATTACCATTGGTCGATTATTACAAGTGCTGAATTCAAAAGAGCAAGGGAAGTGTTAAAGACAAAACAGAAGCAGTTAAAGATGCTAGGGAAAGGAGGTTGTAAAACAAAAGCTGCTGATCAAGTTGATGATGATTTGATAGAAAAGTTTTATGAATGTGGAATTCTTGGGGATGGCAATCCTAAAGCTCTAATCAATACATTGTGGGTGATGGTTACCGTACATTTTGGGATAAGGACGGGACAGGAAGCTTATAACATGAGGTGGGGTGACGTACAGGTGAAAGAAGACAGTTTTGGTGAATATCTTTTGTATGATGCAGAGAAACAATGTAAAACAAAGACAGATTCAAGGTATGTAAAGATATAAAACTTTATCATGTACAAGTCATATGTAAACATTATATTTTGAGCTTGTGACTAATGGAAGAATAGGGACAGCTATTGTTTAAGCATCGGCGTGTGTCAGTATCATACTTTGGTTAAGTTTTGTTTGGGAAAGTTTTTTTTTTTAAAAAATTTTTGGTTTTGGAATTTAATTTATACACTTTTTTTGAGAGCAAATTTGGGGGGCCCACTTTTTCAAGGCCCTTTACCTTTTAACTTGGTTTTTGAGAGTGAATTATGGCCCTTTTTGAACATTATCCAGGTTTTATTATTAAGCACTGACAATAGTAGAGCATGCTGTCCTACTGCAAAGCTCTTGTTTCACTTAGTTTCTGAGAAAGGACAGGTACATGGCACAAAATTGTGAAATGTTAATATGATATTCATAAGATATAGCATATAAAAAGAATATTGTTGAGAGATTTGGGAAATATTATTTGATGAGAGTTATGGGAAAATATTTTTTGGTGAGAGATTTGGGAAAATATTTTTTCAGTGAGAGATTTGGGAAAATATTTTTCGGTGAGAGATTTTTTGGGAAAATATTTGAAAATGATATTTGAAAAAAAAGTCTTTGGGCTGATTTGATATAGTTTTTGATTAGCTATTTTATTCTATTTTATAGATACATGTAAAAGTATTGAGTTCAAAACCCACTTCATGACCTGGACATTCAAATATGTTATGAAAGAAAGTAATACATAATGTAATAAAAAAATCATTATATAAGTGTTCATGTACATTGTTGTTCTACCCAGGTATTATATTGTACTTGAAAATATGTGTAAATGAAGCTTAAAAAGCCAACTGATAAAACATTAAAATAAAGTTAAAAAAATATTTCAGAATTTAAATCATGATATATGATATTTCAGATTATGTCAAGCAAGGGTTTATTCAATGAATGATCCACCAAGGGACCCAGTCCATCTCTACAAGCTGTACTTAGACAAAAGGCCACCAGGAATGCTAGAGGACAACAGTCCATTCTTCCTGTCCGTGGCTAATAGTGCACCAAACCTTCTACAATCCTGGTTTAAAACACAACCAATGGGAATAAACAAATTATACAATATATTGAGGGATATGAGACTGGAAGCTGATATGATAAATGAGCAAAGAGCAGCTGCTGATAGGTAAATTTTGAAGCTTTCTTCACAAAATTACTGTTTAGAGCATATGAATATTTCTGTGGAGAGTTAGGAAAAGGATGAAAAATTGAAATGGATAATGATTGATGTTTCCATTATTTTTGCAATTGATTGATATTTCATTTCACATAACAGAAGGGGTGTGTATCGTTGTATGACTGCCTTTTAGTTTACCAATATCATAGTTCATTGCATGCAAATAAGACCTTAGAGACAAAGTAAATATTAAAGAAAGTTTTATTTATATTGAGGAAAAAAAAGAGTTTTATTTATATTGAGGAAAAAAAGATTCATTTTACCTTTAAAACATGGTATATTGTAGCTTGAACATTTAAAGAATAGCTGGGATATCCCTACTCAGCTTGGGATCAGCAGTTGCATTGCACTTTGTTTAGGCTGTATTTCTCAGTTTGAAGGTTTCCACACATTTTTATAGATCCATTATCTTTTAATATAGGTTGTTACTGAAATATACCCCTTTGTGAAGTTAAACTAAAAAAAAAATCAGAAAATTCCTAATTTTAGTTAGTGAAAGCATTCTGTATCTACAATTACAATCTACTGCATATATTTAGAAGGAACTTTACACTCCTCTAAGGTCACTGTCCAATAACTGCAGCACAACTTATAGCTTAATGCTCTGCTTTGCGCTTGTTTTCATTTTACTTTTATCTTACATACAGGTTGCTCACATTACCTAAAGTTATAGCAATGCTTTTGTTTTTTTCCTATTTCCTTATGTTTTATTTTTGTATGATGCCTTGTACAGAGTCCCTCTCTTTAGGTCATGATATGTAAATGCATTGGCCAACACTACTTACAGAATTGTTTGTTACTCAGGATGGGTGAATTTTAAATCATGTTTCATTATGCTTGGTTGTTTTGACTTAAAATTGTTATTTGACGTTGTGGATTCCTCTTTGCCTTTTATATATTTTTAATTGCAACATTCACATCCTATGCCTGAGAACACACTGGCATATCATAGTGACGGAACATTTTTACTATTAAATTATTTTGATAAAAAAAGAAGCCAATGATAGCAGACAAGTGAGTATAGCCATTTCTTATATTGATTAAAACTTTAATAATACAATGTCAGCAAATAATTTGGTAATACCTTGATGGTTCTCTCTGACGTATATTTACTAGTCACATGTAAAAATGATTTCTTAACTGACTTTTAAATAATGAATATGGCCAACATATTACGTAAGTTTTAATTCATTGTTTTTGGGGTCATTAGGCCAAAGGTCACAGTGAGGATTATTGTATAATCTTTTCTAACTGTAACTGGACAATAAATAATGAATGGTGGTTTATGTTACTTGCAAAGGACATTGTCCATGGCCAGTAGATTAAATATTTTGGTTTTGTGATCATTATTAGGTCAAAGATCAATGACACAGCGACACTCTTTTAGTTTTGAGGTCAATAGGCCAAAGGCACAGTGACACTTAATATGAAGTCATAGTTTTATCAGTAACTAATCTTTTCTCAGAAGTAGGTGTATGACACATATGCATAATGAAAATACATGTATCTCACTGAAAAAAAGGCAAAGAAGGTGTTGCTTAAATGTCAAATATTCACATTTCTTGTATTGAAAATCTTTTACAGACTTTATAAAAACTATTCTGTTTTTATTTCAGATTGTAAGAAGAAAAGGTCAGTGTACGAGCAATTGTAATTACGATAAGTTTGAAATAATTGAAGCTTATGACATGACAGAAGACACTGGCGAATCTGTATATATAGGGTGACAAAGATGACTAGATAGAGAAGATTGTCAACGGTTTCCCTCAAGCTGAAATTACTCACCATGCATCTGATTATTCCATATCTCTTGATGAAATGACAGCATCAAATAGGTGGTTAAGTGAATAACAGAAACGTCACCCAGAATTAGATTTGATGGCTCCTATACTTTTGCCAATCTGAAAGACTTTTTGCACCATCAAACAGAAAATCTCAAATTATAAGGAACAAATGAACTTTATTGTATTTAAGTGTCATGGTACTGTCAAACATCCTTTAAATATGGAGAGAAAAAAATTTGAGTTTGAAATAACTGAAAATGATAACATTTTAACTGTTATAGAGTTAGGAAACTTCCGCCTTATTTTGTAGTTGTTGAAGGATTTAATGAAGAAGAAGATAGTACATTTATTCGGAAATTTCAGCTAGTGACAAATTTATGTAGAAAATATTTAAGTGACAACTTTTTAAATTATGTCAGGACTGATGAAAACCATTATTTTGTTGTACGATTCACACAAAACAATTAACTATTAAGCGAACTGAATTATCAAGGAAAATATTGTTTTGTTTGTTTTACCACCACAAGAATCATGTAAAGTGAAAACAAGAAAAGACATTGTGTTTTGAAAGTTTGGTGTCAAGATCTGAAGTTTGTTTTTGAAAAGTTTGTAAAAAAGAAACAGAAATTCAATTTAAATAACTATTGCAAAGAAAGTTAATGACAAAGTGGTTAACCCTGTGGCCTTCATATCTTGGTTTTAAATTGCCGGAATATATCATTCACATGATGCTAGAAGAACCAACCGTCCTTCATATTTTAGAAAGTCTATTTATGTGAAATCTTAAGCCAATAAAAATTGTAGCTACTAGCAAAATATTCAATGAGTTATGGTCAATTTCTTTGCTCATGTGAATCTTTATTGTAGCTGTATATTATATAGTTGTACTGAAACTGCATTTTATGTTATAGATAAAGATGTAATGTTAGTTCATGTGTAATAATGTGTTTCAATATAGTTTTTAGAAATTCTTCAATGAAATTTAAAGGTGTTTGAAAGTTGCAAAATGAAGTTGCTAAATGTTAATACTTGTCATATATTTTAACACCAGAACCAGTCAAATATTTTAACAACAGAACCAGTCAAATATTTTAACAACAGAACCAGTCAAATATTTTAACAACAGAACCAGTCAAATATTTTAACAACAGAACCAGTCAAATATTCTAACAACAGAACCAGTCAAATATTTTAACAACATAACCAGTCAAATATTTTAACAACAGAACCAGTCAAATATTCTAACAACAGAACCAGTCAAATATTCTAACAACAGAACCAGTCAAATATTTTAACAACAGAACCAGTCAAATATTTTAACAACAGAACCAGTTAAATATTCTAACAACAGAGCCAGTCAAATATTTTAGCAACACGGGTTAAGCTCCTCTTCAATTACAAGGGTGTAAGGATATATATATAGGCATTTAAATAATCAAGTTGAGGAATCATTATTTAGTCTTTCTTCTGAATGTGTTCAATCATTTAACAGTTTAATTGTTACAAAAGTGTTTCAAAGTTCAAAAGTTGTTCGTTATAGAATTTATTTTCTTTAATTTTGTTTTGCAATTTGCAAAAGATACATGTAATTCAATCCATAATTTTAATTGTTTTAAGGTTTTTTGGTGTTTTTTTTTCAAACTTCAAGAGTTTTTATTGTTATGGAATTTATTTTCTTAACTTTTGTTTTTGAGATTTGCAAAATATGAATTTTTTTTGTAAGCATCATGCCTCCAGAGTCATGGTCATTTTCGTCAATGGAATATTAAAGTAGAAATTGTGAAGTGAAAAAAGAAAAGAAAATGCAAACAGCATTTACAATTGATGTATACCTGAAGGAGGTCAAGATAAGCAAAATAACCCTTACTGGATGATTAGGAATATGGTTATTTTCTCTCATCTAGAGGCAAGCAGCTTCAAAAGTAACACACGTGTAAACATTTATATTTTAGCAGATAGTCATGTTTGAATTTGTATCCTGATTGAAATCAATATTTATTTTTATTTCCATATTTGAATGTTTTCTTTTTGTTTTACATATAAAAGGCTGTCAGTAACGTACATGCTTTCAAATTTTTGTAATAAACATGATGGCACAGTGTAAGCCTCTTGCCTTTAAATGATAAAACATTTTTAATTTAAATTTTACTATTAAGAATTTAAGAAATGAGTCTTTGTTTTTTGCATCTGACTAAGCATGTTCTTTTGTTTGAATTTAGTATGACTAAACTGTTTTTCACATTCTGAATGGATCTATGAACTCAGTTGCTACCTACTACATCCTCCTCTCTTCTGCCACGTGCTTTTATCTATTGTTGAAGCTCGTATACTTATATTATGAACTTTTGATAGCTAGATCTTTTCTATGTTAGAGGTAAAGTGCAGATTAGTATACATTATTTATCACATAATATGTATTTTGGAGCATAGGAAAAGTCTTAGACAATCTGAAGATATATATTTATTTGTTAACTCGACATTAAATAGATCTATTTTGAGCACTTCATATATTTTAATTAAAATAACAACAAATCTTAATGCATTTTTGTTTAATCCTTTTCATATTTATCTTTATAATTTCCTTTGCAAGGTATGCCTAACTGATTTAATTGTGATCTCGATTTATATGTAAAATATGATCACTAAAAGGTATTTTGTTAAGTTGTTATAATTTTTTTAGAATAAAAACATGATCAGTATTGTTTATAGATGTAATACTTTTCAATTACTATGTTTGAATCATGTTTTAGTTATGAGTAACCTTTGTTAGTAAATTAATAAATACTTTAAAAGGGTGGATTTATTTTTGTTTTTATTGAATTACTTTTACACAATGTCATGATATGAGACTATGATTATTTCACGATGCCTCACAATTTCAGAATTATTGTCAGAAAGTCAAGGTCTGTTGTGTTTGAATGACACTCAGTTCCTAATACTGGATGTTAAAATAAGAATCATAAATCGGCATGGCCAGGAGCTGCTAAATTATTGTCAATTAAACACTCTTTATAAACATTTTAAACCAATTGTGTATTATTGTTTTTCATTGGACAATCATTTATATGACATGACAGCTGCCTCAACTTTTATAGTCGCAAAATTCTTATTTCAATTTAAGAATTTGCTTCTGTTTTAAGATCCTCTCTCTCTATTTTTTAAAGGAAAATGTCGAAGATATTAACGTAACCCACTCGTCAATTCTTTGGTTTTAAATTACCTTTTTGGTTCAGTTTTGGTATATGGTCATTATCTGTAATGTATAGCATATAACATTGAAATTAAAGCAGTTTTTGTATTCGCTGCGTTAGCAGTGAATACAGTTCTATCACAATTTGCGGGATTTCAATATAAGAATGGGTACCTAACAACGCAAAGTAGTTCTACACAGATTTTCTTGTCACACACAAGTGATAAGATTTTGAATTGTCAGTAGTTCATTTTTGATTGTGTTATTTCTATCGTATATTATTTGCATGTTTTCAGGATATAATCAGTAAAAAATATCATTAGTATTCATTCGCGTTAACTTTGAGTAAGGAAGTAGTTCGTACCAAAACAAAGTTTTCGACGCTATTTTTGTATGTGAAAGCTGATCTCATCATTTTCTAAAAGTAGGTACAGAAAACTTACCAATATTATTTGAACTTAATGTAATCTGTTTTGGAATTCTTATTTGGATTTCATGATGTGTAACAGTGTTGATAATTCAGGTGTCTTGATATATTTTTTGTTGTTTGAGTTGTTTCCCTTGGTTTCCCGCAATATCACTAGTTTTGTCTATGTTTAAGCGGCTTTGTTTGTAAAAAGTTCAAAGTGTTCTTAATTTATTGGAAATATGGATTATTGATAGTTGGTCAGTATTATTTTGAGTTGCATTTGGTTTAAATTAGTGTTTTATAGAGTGTATGTCATAGATGATTTTTTAATTAAGCAATGAGTGTGGTCTGATTTGAAATGTCATCAGTTTTCGTGATTTGGAACCTTTGAATATTGTTTTCAGAAAAATCCGTTAATTTAGCTCTCTGTTTACTTAATCTCACATTTTATTCATATCACTTTGCATATTGTGTTTATTATATTTTGCAGAAGTTACAGCAGAGAGAGAGTTTGACAGTATGCGTGTCTGAAGAAGATAATGCTATTATTGGTACATTCAATTCCACGAACTGGTGAGTTTAGAATTTATTTATGATTATGATGTATTTTATAATAACTTCATTAAATGAACTTATGATTGTGGCGGCCAATAGAAAGCATATAGCTATATTATATGTTAATATACCTACAGGTTAAGTAAGCTGTTCAATGTGTTGTAAATATTTAATACACCGATAAACACTTTCAGAACTAGCAGACGAGAGGCTTTTCTTATCAGTAGTTTTAGGAACAAAGATAACCTGTTGTTTTCTCACTATATAAATCGTATGTAAAATGGTCTGACATGTGGTAGGTTTCACTGTTCATTTGAATACTTTGTGGAGTCAAAATACTGTGACGAAGCTAAGATCCAACGTTTGCTATTGGTGTAATACATTTTAAAATTGGACATTTAATCAGAACAAACTAACGGTTTTGTTTAAGCATAAGAGATATCAATTTTACTCGAAGATAAGGGAAGCAACTCGTATTTTTTCACTCGATATACCTCGGTTATTTACGTAGATCATATAGAAAGTGTTAATGGGTTTATTGTAATTGACCATAAATTTTGAGTTTTTATTTAAATGATAATTATGCATTTCAGACATAGGAAATTGATTTAACTTTATTTTTATGTTGATGTAATTTGTTTAATTTCAGAGTGTTGGTTTCCTCGATTTCATTGACTCTATGATTCATTCTCTGATTGATGATTGTTGATTGAATGTTTTAATGATCAATCAACTTATTGATTTACTGATTGATTGGACATGTCATGGAGCTTAATATAGATGGAGAAGTAACTTAGACGTCATACAGTTAAATTCAGTATTATTGGGGTTGTTCTAACGCAAGTTATCATGTGTTTCGGGATTTTCCAAGATTTGATGCATCCTGGGTAATAGTAGCCAAAATACCGCCATATTGAATTCCAAGAGGAACATTGACAAAAAAAGACGAAGCATTTTCTACTTACATAAGAAGCAATAGTAATTTATGTTAAAACGTATCATACACACTTTTCTACACAGATATTTTTTTAAAAAAAACAACGTCGGCAATGTAAACAGTAGTTCATGGATATCGCCAAAGTTTAACGAGAGTGCGAGAATCGGGGACTAGTGGGAAAACCCGATTATCACGGAAGCGCACTGTGGATCTGAATCTGACTTTCAACTATTTTCTGAGCTTCCTATCCATTGTATATATATCTGTGGACATGTAAGACGAATATATGTGAACTGTAAGATGTTGAAATGTGCAAAGTTGTTTGTTTAGAAGAGAAATACGCAATTTTTGGAGAAACTTTTTGTTTGAATGATCAAGGTATAAACACTTTTTGTAAATGAACATCAGGCTACCATTTTCATAGTTATGGCAGGGCTTCCATTAATGGAAGTTTGGGAGTCATTTCACTCCTTGAATTTGGCTTGTGACTTCCAAAATGTAATGCTTTTTTCTTCTTTACCAATATTTTGTGACTTCCAATGTCAAGACATTTTGCAGTCTTTGACTTCCAAATTTTGGATCTTAATGGAAGCCCTGAATGCCAATGGACCTACATGTTTCACCTAAATTGTATTGGAAATATGTGAAAAACTTCCTTTTAAAAAGTTTCTAGCTGAAGTTAAGCAGAGAAATGCATTGGATACCTCAGAATATTGCTATGTTTTTAAAAAAAATCCAAGCCTTATGGTCACATATTCATTGTGACTTCCAAAATGTAATGCTTTTTTCTTCTTTACCAATATTTTGTGACTTCCAATGTCAAGACATTTGCAGTCTTTGACTTCCAAATTTTGGATCTTAATGGAAGCCCTGAATGCCAATGGACCTACATGTTTCACCTAAATTGTATTGGAAATATGTGAAAAACTTCCTTTTAAAAAGTTTCTAGCTGAAGTTAAGCAGAGAAACAGAATATTGCTATGTTGTTAAAAAATTTCCAAGCCTTATGGTCACATATTCATGGAAAAATTCGAAGAAAGGAAAATAGATTGTCAGGTGTATAGATTTCCAGTCTGCTTATCATTTACATACAATCTGGAAAACTTCAGTAGTGTCACTGGGGTCAAAATTAATCCTGTCTAATGGTAATGTTGTAAAAAGTTTAATGTATATATGTATTATAATAGAAATTAGATATATGTATGGATATTTTGTGTAAACCAACACGTGAAAACCCTGGAACATCATTGCTAAAGCAATATTGTTAGGTACAATACCATACATTTAATAGGCAAGAAAGGTACGGTAATAATATCATTTACTATAGATTTAGAATGCAAGAAAAGATAAAATATCATTCCTCGCTTCTTAGTACAAAAAGTTCCATATCACTTTTATATTTATGTTTACTGCATAAAACACTTTCTTACTTTTCATTTTTAGCTAGACTATACAAAGTATATGGAGAGCCGTCCTACTTGCCCCGGCGTCCGCGTCCTTATTCAGATTAAAGTTTTGGTTTTCCATATCATCAACCACATCTTATGTGACAAGGTTCATAACTCTAGCACCACTATTTTCAGATTTATCTCCCCTTGAACTTAGAATTTTCCTTAAAAAATATTATTTTCTATCGTTACTTCCTTATTTCTTAAGGGATCAACTTCATACTTCAAATATATGTTCCTTATCATCAACCACATCTTATGTGACAAGGTTCATTACTCTAGCACCAATATTTTCAAATTTATCTCCTCTTGAAGATAGAATTTTCCTAAAAAGAGTTATTTTTAGCTCGACTATTCAATAAGAATAAGTAGAGCTATTCAATTGTAGTCACCAGTGCGTCAGTGTTGGTGTCGGCATCTGTGTCAGCGTAGGTGTAATAACTTATGTTAAAGTTTTTGTAATATCTCAAATATCAAAGTCCATTGATATATGGCTTTGAAACTTTGCACACTTGTTCACCATCATGACCCAACCTGTAGACAGGAGGAGATAACTGGATCAAGCATTTTGACAGAATTATGCCCCTTTTCTGACTTAGATTATATGTTATTTAATTAAAGTTTGCATACCACCTCAGATATTTTCATATACTGTTGACATCTGGCTAGGAACAAGTTGAAATTTTATACTCTTCTTTGAGAGCATAATAGGACTCTCTTCAAGGCCTATAACAGTAACATGGATTGAAAGGAAAATTTGGCCCTATAACAGTAACATGGATTTAAAGGAAAATTTGGCCCTTTTGTTAACATTTTACATTATCAAGGCTCTTTTTCTATCAAGCACTTAGAATGGTAGAGCGTTGCTGTCCTACCGACAGCTATTATTTACTGTTACTTATTTATTTCTTAAGGGATCAACTTCATATTTCAAATATATGTTCCTTATCATTAACCAAATGTTATGTGACAAGGTTGTTAACGCTAGCACCAATATTGCAAGAATTACCTCCCCATGAACTTAGATTTTTTTTACTTGAAAAATATTATTTTTTACTATGACTTTTTAGCTCACCTGTCACAAAGTGACAGGGTGAGCTTTTGTGATCGCTTTTCGTCCGGCGTCCGTCCATCGTCCGTCCGTAAAATTTTTCTTTAAATGACATCTCCTCATAAACCACTGAGCCAATTTCATCCAAACTTCACAGGAATGTTCCTTTGGTGGTCACCTTTAAAAAATGTTCAAAGAATTTAATTCCATGCAGAACTCTGGTTGCCATGGCAACTGAAAGAAAAATCTTTAAATATCTTCTTTTAAACAACCCTAAGAGCTAGAGCTTAGATATTTGGCATGAAACATCTTCTAGTGAGTGTCTACCAAGTTTGTTCAAATAAAAGCCCTTGGGTCAAAATTGGCCCCGCCCCAGGGGGTCATTGATTTTCCCTATATGCATATAGTAAAAACTTATAAAATCTTCTTTTAAAGAACCCAAAGAGCTAGAGCTAAGATATTTAGCATGAAACATCTTCTAATGGGTGTCTACCAAGTTTGTTCAAATAAAAGCCCTAGGGTCAAAATTGGCCCCGCCCCAGGGGGTCATTGATTTTCCCTATATGCATATAGTAAAAACTTAATAAAATCTTCTTTTAAAGAACCCATAGAGCTAGAGCTTAGATATTAAGCATGAAACATCTTCTAGTGAGTGTCTACCAAGTTTGTTCAAATTAAAGCCCTGGGGTCAAAATTGGCCCCGCCCCAAGGGTCATTGATTTCTCTTATATGTGTATTATACTATAGCAAAAACTTAAAAAATCTTCTTTGAAAAAAAACAAATAGCTAGAGTTTAGATACTAAGCATGAAACATCTTCTAGTGAGTCTCTACCAAGTTTGTTAAAAAAAAAAAAGCCCTGGGGTCAAAATTGGCCCCGCCCCGGGGGACATTCATTTTCCTTATTTGTGTATAACAAAAACTTAAAAAATCTTCTTTGAAGAAACTCAAATAGCTAGAGTTTAAATATTAAGCACGAAGCATCTTCTAGTAAGTGTCTACAAAGATTGTTCAAATAAAAGCCCTGGGGTCAAAATTGGCCCCGCCCCAGGTGTGTCACTGTTTTTAACTAAATGTGTAAAGAAATAACTTGACCAGCTAGACCTTAGATGTTTAGCATGAAACATCTTCTAATGGGTGTCTACCAGTCTACCAAGTTTGTTCAAATAAAAGCCCTGGGGTTTAAACTGGCCCCGCTTCAGGGACCTATATACAGGTGAGCGACTTCAGGGCCATCATGGCCCTCTTGTTTTTGTTTTTTTTTTGTTTTTTTTTTTTAATTTTGAAATCATTCATTTATTATTGTTGAAATCTACTTATAATACCTTTAAAATACCATGTTCCCAGTACTTTTTATTTACATGCTTAAGTTGTTCTTAACATACACAAAACAAACTTGTACATTCCTTTATTAGAAATTGTCTTTTTTTATATAACCAGGCACAAGTGACAAGATAATATTTATTTATATGCTATTATCATTGTGGACACAAACTGTAAACAAAGGTATCATTTTTGATTCTAGTCAAAGTAAAAACAAACAGTGATTGCACTAGAGTTATATCAGAAAGTTTGTGGGAGCTTTACATGCTCATAACATTTCTATCTTTGTCAGAGAAATATTTGATTTCTGAGAACTATTTTGACTTCAATTTCCAAAGAAACATGAAACTACACCCCAAATTTAAATGCATAATAACTATTACATTTGTTTGACTTAACTGTTTCTTATGGTCAATAGTGTTACATGTATATAATTTTTGATGTTCATTTTACATTTGCTTGTTTTTCTATCATTTCAATCCATTGTCTTAATCATTATATAACTTGATTATACCCTGTAGCATTGTTTTTAGATTTACATTGTATTTGCAATTTTGTGAACATTTATCAGTAAGTAATATTCTTAATAAAAGAAATTTCACAATTGATATGAAGTACCAAGCCATTTATTGAGTGTGTTTCCGATTTATGAAAATGTTTTTAACAAATGACTTAAAATTGAGCAATCACCATACTTTCTAGCATAAGAATCTTGAAATAAAATTACTTAAATTGCAAGCAAGTTGCAATTTTATACATGAGATAAACTTATCGTGACCAAATTTGTTTTTCATGTTAGCAAGTTCTGTATATATGCTTTAATTAGAAAAGTACATGATTATGTATGAAGTAACTGAAATATTGAAAGCTTTATAATAGAATGTTTGTCATGCAACATTAAATTGTGTAAGATTCAGACTATTAGATAAGGCGATGTACTTATTAATGCTGTTATAATTACATGTATTATTATTGTGAGTAAAAAGGTTCTGGGGATATTTTTATCATGTTTTAACCAGGGGCATAGATAATATACATTGTTTACTTTTTATGCTCCCCGAAAAATTTCGGGGGAGCATATAGTCGGCGCCTTGTCTGTCTGTCCGTCTGTCCGTTTTCTTGTCAGGAGCATAACTTGAAAACCCTTGGAGATAATTTGTTTAAACTTCATACAGTGGTAGAGGGCATTGAGGGGGAGTGCAGTGTCAAAGAACCATAACTCTATTTTGCCCGGTTTTTGAATTATCTCCCCTTATAGAAAAATCTTGTCCGGGGCATAACTCTAAAACTATAAGAGATATCAACATGAAACTTTGTAGGTGAATAGATCTCAATTGGTAGATGTGCAGTGCATAAGAACAATAACTCTTTTTGTCCTAATTTTGGAGTTATTGCCCTTTGTTAATTTCAACACTTTGAACTTTGTCCGGAACATAACTCTAAAACTATAAGAGATATCAAGATGAAACATTGTAGGTAGATAGATCTCATTAAGTAGAAGTGCAGTGCAAAAGAACCATAACTCTGTTAAGCCTCATTATTGAATTATCTCCCCTTATAGAAAAATCTTGTCTGGGGCATAACTCGAAAACTATTAGAGATATCAACATGAAACTTTGTTGGTGAATAGATCTCAATGGGTAGATGTGCAGTGCATAAGAACAATAACTCTTTTTGTCCTTATTTTGGAGTTATTGCCCTTTGTTAATTTTAACACTGAACTTTGTCCGGAACATAACTCTAAAAATATAAGAGATATCAAGATGAAACATTGTAGGTAGATAGATCTCATTGAGTAGAAGTGCAGTGCAAAAAAAACATAACTCTGTTAAGCCTCATTTTTGAATTATCTCCCCTTTTAGAAAAATCTTGTACTGGACATAGCTGTAAAACTATAAGAGATATTAACATGAAACTTTGTAGGTAGATGTATCTCAATGCAGTGCACGAGAATCATAACTTTGCCTTGCCTAATTCTGGAGTTACTGCTCTTTGTTTATTTTTACTTTTTGAAGTTGTGCGGAACATAACTTGGAAACCATAAGAGATATCAACAAGAAACTTTGTAAGTTGATAGATAACAGTGATTAGAAGTGCAGTGCAAAGAACAATAACTCCGCCTTTCCTAATTTTGGAATTATTGCACTTTGAACTTTTTCCAGGAACATAACTCTGAAACTACAAGAGGTGTACTTTCCTGTGTCCAAAACCTATTCGGGGAGCATCACCCGGCTCAAACCGGGCTCTGGTTTATCAATATTGCAATTGGTTTTAAAGCTGTGTTTTCTTAAATATGGATATTATTGAATCATCCTTGACATCAGTATTCTCATTTTTTTAGCTCACATTAGCAAAAGCTCAGCTATTACAGACAGTCAAAGATTCCTGGTCTGTCCGTCATCCATATTTCAATAATGTCATATTAAACTACTCAGTTTGAAAACGTCAAAAATTCTCATTTACTGTGTGCAAGAACGCTTTAAATTAATTTGGTCTTTTGCATGATAAGGTCACAGTAGGTAAAAAAAGATTAGATATTACAACCATCCTTTTCTCTTATTGTCCCATTTTGCTTGTTTTGCATTATTAAAGCCATTTCCTCATGCTCCCATTCCATTTGTAATGTTTCTTTGCAAAAAAGTAAATAACAGAATTTTAAAAAAAAGTTTTGACTGTTACAGGCTAATTAAAAATATAATAGGCAAACTATTAAAAGTACTTTTTTTGTATTTTTTTAATCTCGGAAATTTTTTAAATTAAAGTATTTTACAAAAATACCTATATTTTCTTCTTAAATTTCATGAAATTAACATGTTCCAAGTTTCACTTTTCATCATGTGAAAAACTGAAATGCTTTAGCTAGGTAATCTGTCTGTCATTACATTTGAAGCTTATGTAGCAATATAGTATTCTAGGTATTGTTACTGTATATATATTCATTATAACATAATTCTCTCATCATGTTAAGGATCTAGTCATGAATGTACTGCATGCATTCATATTTTGGATGTATATTTTATTGTACCACTTAGATAATGTAATAAAGTTGTTCTCATTTAGTTTATTCTTACTTCTTTCCCTCTTTCAATGTAATATTCAACAACCAGTGTTAATGTCTCTATCAGATTAATAATCTGTAATTCAGTGGCCCATATTCCTTTATTCTTTACAATTGCAACGTTTTTAGTAAGACACATATGCATTTATAATGCGCAGCGAATACATCAGTGCTTTCAGCGCTTTGATTTAGAATGGTGTTCAGTTTAAAAAATCTTATCATCATACAATCAAGTAATGAGAAAATTGGAGACAGCTCTTGTTGAATTTGTTATTAAGAGCAGTTTTATTGCTGTTTATAAACAGTTGTAGGTTTATATTACCCAAGCCACTAGTGACATTGTATGTGTTTTATAATTACCTGATATAACTAATATTTGATCTCAAAACAAATGTGATAAACTTATTAAACTTGGAACAAACTCATTGTTTCAATAAGGAAATGAATCACATAAAATAAAAGTTATTGATTAGGTATTGAAAAGGTAATGATCAAAGTCCCCAGGTTTGGTATTTTAAAAAAGAAAAATTTATGTAACACATTTCTGTTTCCAGTCATATCTTTGTATGGAAGAACACAGCAAGGTTACTTCCTCTTTAAAAGATCTACCATTTGTGATTCATGGTTCCAAGTGGCGAATTGTTTTCAAATAGTTTTCCAAATGAATATAAGTAACTATTTTCTTTTGAGCTTTTAAGCTCTTTGAAATGAGATTTTGATATGAAATATGTTATAAGATCTAAGATTTATTTTTGAAAATCTCATGATTTACATTTCCAAATTAATTGGTGTTTAAATTTAAATTGTATTCATTCTTGTTTGGATTTGTAACATTGAGCATTAATTTGCTTGCCACACTAAATTTTAAAGATATACTACTGTCAAAATTGAGATTAGCGAAATATTGATAATTGCTATTATACAGTCTCTTTCTAAATATTCACACAAAGGTGTGTATAAAATACTACAGACTATAGGTCTGTAGGTGGTCATTATACGAATTCCGTTAAATAACTGGCAGTTTTTTTTAATCATTTCCCTCATATAGATGTGTTTTGACGGTCTCAAACAGTGAAAAAATGCCCTTTTTATGCCACAAACAGTTTTTCATTTGAGAAATGTTAAAAAAGTGACCAGTTTTTAGGTGCGGCCCCCATCAAAATGGTACATCAGGGGGTTGCCAGAAGGGGGCATTGGGTTTGAAGGGGGCGGTAGAAAATCCACCAAGAAAATTTTGGACATATGACAGGCTAAAAATGGCCTCAGGTCGATTTTAGGGTAACTAGTAACCGACTCTGAAAAGACTTTTACTCTATTTTAATTCATTGAGAAGTTGCAGCACTTTGAAATCAGTTTTGATGGGGAAAAAAACAATGCAAAATAGTGATTTTTGCAATTTTGAGACGTCCCCCATTGTCATGTTAACAGAAAATTTACGATTAAGAATGCTGTTACAGAGGCTATGGTCCAGTCAACATTTGTGCCAAGTTTTATCAGTATTGAATCATTTTTCATAGTTTCATAGCAGTTTGAACTTGTTACAGGAGGCTTTTCAATGAAAACGGCTATTTTTCACAATATGCTTATGGGGTAAAAGAGCAACTTTACTTGGAACTGTTACAGGGAGTGCAGCTTCCCAAACATAGTTTATTCATTCTTTTATTCAAATTACACATATTCAGCAAGAATTTTAGAAATTACAATGAATTTCTGAGACTAAAATATTTGACACAAGGTTGAGCATAGTATTTCTTTAGTTCATAGTAACATACTTGTAAAAATTGACTATAATTTACAAAATGCCACAGTATTATCAATAATTTTGAAAAAGACTATACCCATTACCATGAAAGCTGTATTGCATGGAATGGTTTAATTTTGTGTCTTTGTGTCATTTTAGTTCAATAAAGTCATTCTTGACGTACATCACTTGAACAAATGTCTTGTCCAAATTAACTTGCTTATAAAAGTTATTCACTCTATACTTTATTGTTTGTGTATATAATGGAGTAACCATTTTTCGTGGGTTTTTGCCATTGTTTTTCAAGATCTCCCCTTTTTCATAACTCGTAAATGAATATATTTTTTTAAATTGTTTATTATGTTTGTTTGGAGTAAGTTTGGTCTATTAAAATGTATTATCTTTTTTATTGCCAATCTTCTACAGACAAAATAACAACATTCTATTTTAATTTAATTATAGATCAGGAGAAGAAAACGTCAATTTAGGGGCAAATACGAAAAATCTAAAATAGTTGATGCATACAACATGGTAAAAGATAGTGGCATGTCCATACGCAAGGCTGCAAAGATGTTTAACATACCGAGAACTACACTTTTTGATAGAGTGAAACATAAAGTAGATTTGGATGTTACTAAACCGGGACCGGAGCCAATTCTCACTTTAGAAGAGGAGCGCAAACTTTCTAGTCATCTAAATAATTTAGCTTACGTTGGCTATGGATATACGCAAGTTGATTTTACTCGACATGCATCTGATTATGCTATATCTCTAGGTAAAAAGGCGGCAGATAAACCTTTTTCCAAAAGTTGGTATATTCACTACCGTAGACGCCATCCTGAATCAGAACTTGTGGTTCCTTTTCTTTTGCAAAATAGAAAAGATTTATGCACCAGCGAAGAGAAAATCTCAAATTATTATGAACAATTAAATTGTATCTTATTTGAGTACCATGGTACTCCTCAACGTATATTTATTATAGAAGAAATAGATCTTGAGTTCGAAATAAATGAACAACGTAACATTTTGACCATTATAGGAGCAGGGAACGCAGCGGGAGAGAAAATTCCGCCTTATTTTGTCATGGTTGAAGGTTTTGATGAGGAGGAGGACAGTACATTTATAAGGAAATCTCAGCTAGTGACAAAGGGATTTAGAAATTATCTAAGTGATCATTTTTTTAATCATGTTCAGATGAAGGAAAATGAAACCATAATCGTGTTGTACGACGGACATAAGAGTCATTTATCAGTTGATCTAATTGAATGGGCAAAAGAACAAAATATTGTTTTGTTTGTTTTGCCACCGCAAGAGTCTTGCATTGTTAAAACAAGAAAAGCAGGGGTTTTTGAAGCTGTAGTATCAGGCTATGAAGTTGAGTATAAAAAACTAGTTAATAAGAAACAGAAATTTTATTCAAATGCAGATGTTGTAGCTGTTGCCACACAAGTCTATGACAAAGTGGTTAACCCTGTTGCACTCCGATCTTGGTTTGAAAATGCTGGAGTATACTCTTCAAATGAAGCTAGAACTGTTCTTGATATTTTGGAAAGTGTAAGTGCGATATCCAAATCTAGTTAAAATGTTAGGTAAATGTTGATTTAGTTTAGTTATGCTTAATGGCTTGTCAACGTGCATTGTTGCAGTATATGAATTTAAATAGAATATTATACATGTACATGTTGTGTTGTTTAAAAATGATATAAAGACCATATTATTTGAAGTGTTCGTTTAATTAAATTGTTTTTGATATACATGTACCACGTTATTAATTTCATTTAAATGGCATATGTTTTACAACTTGACAAAAATGTGCAATTTAAATCATAGATCCAAGAAAAGTTTTGAAATCGTTCCGAAAACAACGTATTTGGCAAATAATTTATAAAATGGTCTTTGTGTTCTTCATTACATTGTTTCAAAGCACCGTTAACTTCAAACCATTCACCCCTCACCATTGTGGGTTCGAAGCCCATCAAAGACTTTTGTTTCGAAAAGTATCCAGTTTGCGTGTGGAAAAGTGTTAAGTATTAAGTGTTGAAAGTCGCCATATAACCTCTTCTATGATGTTGTGACATAAAACCAAACTTCTAGTGTTAGAATAATTCTTCTAACATTTATGATTTTCTTATGTCTGTCCTTTTTCATTAATCAATGGTTTCGAAATGGATTGTAGCTGCCCTGGTTATTAAACGATCGGTGAGGGAAATATTTGGTTGTAAGTCTTGCGGTTTTGCGGCCCTCCCCTCTTAAACACAAAAATTTTTCTTGTGTATGGCATAATGTAGTTAACTTCGTTTTGGAATACTTCAATAAATTGTAATATTGTCACCAAAGAATTCCGTTGAATGGTTTGTGCACAGTGAGCGCTTTGATGACAGTAAGTCCCATAAATTCTTTCTTTTCGTGCGTCATTTGAACTGACTTCTGCTTGAGCTAGAATTTTGTTCGCGTCGCAAGTTTACTGCTTGAACTTTGTTGAAACATTTTTTTACTTTAAATGTTTCACCAGCTTAAGTACTCTTAACTAAAGCTTAACAATAGATAATTGTGAGGGCTGCATTGCAAAATAAAACGATTTTGTAAACTGATAGTTGTCTCCACAATTGCTCGTAGCTTTGGGTATCTAGAGGTTTTCCACATTTTCAGTCTTTTATGATTTGTAGTGACACTTTTAAATGTTTCCTCTATTGGCCAAGATCGTAAGACTTTTTCAAGGAAATGATCATCAAAATCACATTATTCTGAACCCTTACCATGTAGCATCCAATTATGAATTGACCAGGTCTTCTTCATCCTAGGTCCAATCATTGATTTCATCTCGGTGATATGGCGTTTCAATGCTTACATTGTACTGATCAGTGTTTGCAAAAATCATGCAAATATTTACCTGGCTATCTAGGGAGTTAACTCACGTGACTGTTCCGTATCCCATCTGTATTTGATGACTAAAGCTGCCAGTTTCTCAGGTAAAATTAAATACAAAGTTATAATTCTCTCATGAACACAAACTTTTCTACTCATTGTCATAACGTTTAGGAAAAAAAATGGTATTTTTGTTCACTGTAGTTAACATGTATATTACAAGCAAAAAAAACAAACAATTCATCCAAGCCTTCCAGCCACAAACATGCATTGTCTGAAAGTATTTGAATTTATCACTAATGTACCATGTACAACAACTCTGGACAACACGGCGGATTCCAGTAACTGGCCTCCAATGGCACCACAAAGTAAATTGTCTATAGGCTGCATAGCGGTTTGCCTTATTCGTGTCAATCTCATTTGGTTGTACAAGCATGTCATTTCAATAAGAACTTGCAATAGCCAGGACACCCTGATCCAAAAAGTAACGATCCATATCCTGAAAACAAAAGGATTTATCCGTTCCTCACTTGTTTTAAGAATACGAGAACTACTGGATCTTCCCTGCCACGACTCTTCATCTTCTCTGCGCCACATCCAACAAAACAATCCAACAGCTTGAGTTGCTTTGTCGCATCTTCCAAACTGATATTATTTGCTTCTTTTGGAGTTAGCATATCAACTGCCTCGACTTTCATGAACTTGCTAAGAATGACTTGTAAGTCATGAAATGCATGAACATGCATTTCATGAATCAGCGTGTCTTTAGACTGAAACACCATGGCATACTTTTTCATAATATGTAATACCACTTACTTGATCGACAGGTGCAATTTTGTTGTTTCTTCTGTCATATACACACATATCCTTTTTCTCTCGTTTTGCCATCTCCAGTAATTATTTTGGCCGACAGTGTTGCCTGAGTTGCTTTTTATGGCCCGGACATGTAGTAATTGAACCTTCCGCATGTCCGTTCTTCCAGGCGGTCCAACGAGGTTAACCAGTAAAATGGCAAATTGGATTTTTCTTATGTTATAGCTATACCAATGGCTTCCATCTTTACACACTTACTTATCAACACTAAGTGCATGATCTGGGCAACTATGGCTTCCATTTTTCTTAAGTTATTGCCCGTTTTAGCACTTAGAAAATGAATTATTTGTTTACCTAAACCAGCAAGTTGGATATATCTGAAGTTCTATCTATACTTATAGCTTCATAAGCTTATTTATCAATACAAAATAAATGATATTGCAAGTTTATCTATCTGTGCCATCCATTTTTCCCAGTTATTTCCCTTTTTATCACTTTGAAAATAGGACATTGTATGGTTAACCTATTCCGGCAAGTTGGGTTTATCTTGAATTTCTCCTTATTACTTCCTTACAGTATTTAATTATAGTTTTTAATGTTTGGTAGGTGGATACCTTAAATGGTCAACAAATTTGTTGCATTGCTGTACAAGGGCATCTCAATCATTTGCATTAACCTGAGAGGACTTCTTTAATACTGAAAGTAATTAAAATTTTCTATGCACGTAACTAATTTTAGCCATATATATTTATTGGGTCCAGGCAAGCCAGATAGCGAACAAGTGATTTTGTCACTGGAGCCTTGGTTAGAATTGTATTCACAATGTCAACTTAGCCAACCCTTGCCCCTATCTTATTCCATTTTTGTGCGTCACGTACTTTAGTTTCCTTGAGTTGTTAACCATATTTATATCTTTGAAACTAACACTTTTGTTGTCACAGCCAATTTAGCTAACTTTTTATTTGATTCATCTTGTCACTGAAAACAAATATCTGCATGATTGCCGTCACCATGTCACATATCTTCAGCCTAAAAGCACACCATTGGCCTGCTGGTCTTATACACGGTAAAGAATGGCTGCAGCAACATATTAAAAGAAAAACAATTTTGTAAGAATCAAAGTGTCCCAGATATGTTCTGTCACAACTTCAAAATATTTATTTCCTGGGTTTGGAATCTTCTTTTCCTCAACTGCTTTAACATACTCTCTCTACAATGGGTGTATTCTCAAGCCACCCGTGATGATCAAATTTCAGGGGTATCAATAGTCCAGCGACCTCCACAAAATCTTCACGCCTGGCAGGTGAATCTTTAAACAAGTAGCTTAATGAGGCGAGATAGTCACCAATACTCCATCCTGTTTTCATGAACCTTGCCTTGAACCTATTGTGTGTGTGCGTGTGCGTGTGTGTGTGTGTAGTCCACAGGATCCAATATTAAGTAGATGTGATCCATACTGACTTTGAAGCCTTGAATGAATTGTATCAAAAACTTTCCATTGATGTTTGGGCCACCCATGTCATTTTGAAGCAGCTTTGAAATATCTAGTTTCTCCAGAGTTTTCAGAAAATAATCCACCATGTCAGCACTTGTTGCGTGACCTGTAAAAAGACAAACATACACACTTCAAAACTTTGGACAACAAATATTAGTAATGTACATGTATAAGTTGGGTTTAAAAGCTCAAATTATGTACATGTATACACTTTCTGGCGTGTTTCAGTCCCGATTGAGTATGACGCGATGGATATGAAATGAATATCCTAGCTGTTTTCCTCAAGATTTGCAAAAAAGGAAATTCAGAGTAAATTCACAATCCTTGTCATTGTCATCTGTTGAATCTGCATGGCATGCATATACATATTAAATTGTCAACCGTTTAATTTCTCTTAAAGTAAGATCTAATCCAAATTTACTAAATCATCAAATGTACAGACTGATTCAAAGGAAATAAGAAATTTAAACATTTTTACTTTTCCCTTTTCAGCTTATACCTAAATACTCATTCTTAAAGGATAGTGAACAAGCAAGATTGAATACACTATCATATACATTGCTTTACTAGTGATTAAAATGACAGCTTACCATCAGTAAATTTTAGTTTTTTGTCCACATTGTCAACACTTGCCTTCTGTACCATTTCTCGCAATTGTTGTTTCTCTTCCACGACTTCTGGTTTGTTGTATTTTCCTTCGAGCATTAAATTCCTGAACTTGTTCTTATCTAAACAGTTTGGAAAAAGAGCATATGTCCTAAATGAATGTAAACTTTTGATGTCTCTTTATCCAAATTATAAATGTACCTGTTATATATTTATTAATTAGTTTTTATGAAAAAGAAAAAAAGTTTAATCAAGCAATGTTACAGTGACAAAAGAATTATAGATATAATGGCTTCTGTTTTCTTTTCATTGTAAAATTACATGACCGAATGTTTCGATTTTCACGTGCATGAACAACTAACTTCTCTTACCTGATAATTAAATGTGTTAGATTTTTCAATATCAAGGAAATAATTACGAGTAGCTATTTATTGTGATATATTTATAAACATTGAAGTTAACATTAAATGCAACAAGTATCAAATCGTTGATGGTTTTGGTAAAGATTTAATCTTACGTAAATTATAAAAGAGGTATCGTAAATTGTTCAAGGTACGTGTACTTGGAAATTGGCGTTCCACTTCAAGAAAATTGTCATTTATGATTATTATAACTATGAAATTTTAATATACCGGTTTAAAACACAGTACTTATTCTGGGGCCGATTTGGTAAAGGGCCGTTCGAAACGTGTTGGGTGAATTGGGACCGATATGTCTTGGGGCCGAAATGTCTCGAAATCGTTTTCTTTTCAGAGCACTGTCAGATTAAGTATTTCCGTATAGTTGCCATAGAGAAAATGTCTATCATCTATTTCTACTAATTTATCGTAGAATTATGAAGAAGCGGTTTCATTTCTTAAGTATTTTTGCGTTCCCTTCTCCTTTCTCCATGCAGCGGTCTTTTATTATGTCTTATGACTACATGTATGTTTGAAATATGGATTAATGATCTCTGCGTTTTTATTGGAGATTGAACATTCATATATCGTTATGACCACGGATATTTAAGCTTAACATTGGTTAGAATGAAAACAAAATTCAAATAATTAAAATAAAATAAATCTTATTTATTCACAACTATTTATAGTAGGTATGAGCTCGAATTGTTTAAACATTGTGAAAAATCTAATTTTTACATTATTCTGGAAAAAACATAATTATGAGCAATGATCAAATCTACCGTCTTTCAAAAGACATGTCTTACCTCTTTCAAAAGAAATTTTGAGTGCAACTTTAGATCATATATTTGCTCCAAGACTAGTTGTATAGACGCCATATCCTTTGGTTCCTTTATAACGGGTGGTTTGTCATCATTCATTAAACGAGGTGGGTTCCGACGTCACTTCCAAATGTCGAGGCAATGCCAAGAGCAATTGTTACTGTAATCAATATTTCTATAAATTAATTTATGGAATCATTTTGAAAACTGAAAATGCACGAAAACGTTTTCATGTTATTTCAATTTTTAAAATATTCAATTTGTATACTAAAATTATTTGAATTTATAGTTAAACAATAGGATATGATATATAAAAAAGTACTAAATACCTACGTTTTTTTATTCTTCGTTGTTGTTTCTCAAAAGTATTTTAAAGCTTTTTGAATTTATAAATAAACAAACAAACACAAATTATACACACATAAAGCAAAAACACGATCCTTGAGTTAATTTAATATACAGTATCTACTTTGATCCAGTATACTTTAGGTCCACTGCTTCAAACTAATATGATTCTAGACTTTTTGTGACACATTTAAACACTTTCCATTTGGACGTAGGTCAATAAATATTTGCATATCGTGCAAAAATTTGCTGCATTATCATATATTATAATGACTTGTTAAATAGTACAAACCTGTCAGTATTAATTAATACTAGTATTTGTCAACTGCGACGGTGACATAATTCCCAAGGTCGGCGTTGTTGAGTGTAAAGTTTATTTATTATGTAATTATGTACTGCCTTCACTTGAATGCATGAAGGACAAATTAAATCAAAGCCCAACTAAAGTCACTAGTCCCACATTAGTTTTGTTTAAAGAAGCTGAGGCATTTGAAATTTGCTAAGTATTCTATCTTAAGAGTATAAACTCAAGAACCGGGACAAAACTCCTGTCTTCTGTTGAAACCTCGGGTGGGTCGGGTGTAACAGGATGGGAGTTAAACAACAACTACAAAGTCATTTCTAAGTTTATTTCCCTAACTACGACAACACCCCAGGTCATATATTTTTATGATCTGTTCTAATCCATCTCTATCGCTTCTCCCCGAAAGGAGAATTGTATATCGATAATATCAACGCAGAAATCAATTAACCAATCACTAGTAAGGAGGCGTTCCTATAGCCAAGAAATATATTAATATATCTTCTAGAGTATAATCAGTAGAATATAAATAAACCAATAACAACAACATCAGTTGTAACTTTAAAGGCATATTGTTACAGGGGCTTACAAGCGTAGAATATAAAAAAATATTTTACATATTTTAAAATTTATTTCTGCTTTGTCCGGCCTTCTGAACGACGGTGCCAGTAGCATCTTAATGGAAGACTCCACGTCCTTTCCTTATGCTTTCTTCTCTGTCTGCTGCCAAAGACAATTTTTACAAAAAACTCGTAGAAAATGGTTTGTATGTAATTTGCTGTACATTACCATCACAATTCCTTCCATTTTGAACACCAGAAAGATGTGTCTCGAGTATGCAGAGCTATGTCATGTATTTTTTTGCGGAGAACTTCGTGCAGATTCCATTCTCTGTTTGCTTTTTGTAGCACTGTCAGATATGGTGATTCCGTATAGTTGCCATAGAGAAAATGTTCATTATCTATTATCATTATTATTATTATTATTATTATTATTAAATTATTATTATTATTATCTCTACATTGACTTAATTAAAAGGTTTTATTTTATCTTTTAAGCTCACTAGAACCAAAGGTTTAGTGTGAGCTATTATTATCAAAGGGGATGTTTCGGAGCCCGTCATCTGTCGTCATGCATCAACATTAATGTTCTTCTCTGGAAAGTTGTTCGGCGGTCTGTAGCATTCTTGTGACAGTCACATTCCAATTTGTTCATATCATTTCAATTGGCCCCTTTTACGCGTCAACAGAGCTAAAAATAGGGGAAAAAACAACGTTTAAACAGCTTCTTCTAATATTTCTGTCCATATCTCTCGTAAATCCATTATCGCTTTCCATTTTTCTGTCTATATCATTATAAATATCCCTTTCTCTGTCCATATTTCTTGTTGTTCCATATTAACTATCCTTTTCTCTGTCCATATCTCTTGTTGTTCCATTATGGCTATCATTTTCTCTGTCCATATCTCTTTTTGTGGTATTTTCACAATGACTTTCCTGTCCATATCTATTGTTGTTTCATTGTAACTATCATATTCTCTATACCTGTCTGTATTTGTTTCATTATCACTATCAATTTGTCTGTGACTTTTTGATGTTTCTTTACTTCTTTGCCATTAATTGTTCAATTATCACATGTCTCTTGTTTCATTCTCACTTTCACTCTTTTGTGTCTATCTTTCATTGTTGTACTGACTCATTGTTTTACTGACTGTTGTTTTTTGTCGGCAGACGGACAATTTCCCATATCCTCTATTTCTGCCAAATGGACCTACGAAGTCTACATGTACGCGTTCAAAATTAGTGCGTGCATTTGAACTTTATCTGGCATTTTCTGCTGCATCTGACAGGCCTGACATTGTCTCACCATGTGTTCAATGTCCGTGTCATTGCCAGGCCACCAGACATAACTTCGCGCTAAATGTTTCATTTTTAGCTCGACTTTTCTATGAAAAGGGGAGCTATCCTACTCGCCCCGGCGTCGGCGTCGGCGTCACACCTTGGTTAAGTTTTTCGTACCACCCCACTTTATTTCAGAAGTATTACAAGTATGGCTTTGAAACTTACCATACTTGTTCACCATCATAACCTCCATCTACAGACAAGAGTACATAACTCTGTCAAGGTTTTTGACAGAATTATGGCCCTTTTTTGACTTAGAAAGTGTATTGAGCTTGGTTAAGTTTTTTGTACCACCTCACTTTATTTCAAAACCATTGGAGGTATTGCTTTGAAACTGACCATACTTGTTTACCATCACGACCTTCATCAACAGACAAGAGGACATAACTCTGTCAAGGTTTTTGACAGAATTATGCCCCTTTTTGACTTAGAAAATACATTGAATATGGGTAAAATCCACTTATTGCCTTAACCCTTTGAGATATTGCTTTGAAACTTTTAATGCTATTTCACATCATTACCCCCATCTGTACGCAAGAGAAGGTAACTCTGTCAAGGATTTGTTTTAAAAATTAAGGCCTTTTATCGACTTAGAATCTTGGTTAAGTTTTTAGTACCAGTCCACTTTTTGACTGAACTGTTTGAGATATTAATTTGAAAGTTGGAATACTTGTTTACAATCATGATTCCCAAACATGTCCAGGAGAAGGTAATTCTGTCAAAGATTTTATTTGAATTATGGCCCTTAACTGTCAATGTTTTGTATTATAGGCAAGCACTAAAAAACTTAAAAAATCTAAAAAAATTCATTCCTATCCACTTGTTCACTTTACCATAAATTATGTCATATAAACATTGCTGTAATATTCAAGGGTAT
Organism: Ruditapes philippinarum; assembly: GCF_026571515.1. Taxonomy (NCBI): domain Eukaryota; kingdom Metazoa; phylum Mollusca; class Bivalvia; order Venerida; family Veneridae; genus Ruditapes; species Ruditapes philippinarum. Next base: position 67,316 of record NW_026866001.1, on the reverse strand, counting down.
CAAACAACTAGTTCACTTTAAAAATACAGAGATTCTTGTATTGCCTTTTACTGCAAAAACTTTTTTTATTGGCAAGCAATAAAAAAGTCGAGCGCGCTGTCTTACGGACAGCTCTTGTAACTATTCCACTATGGCTACAGTGCAGAAGATCTAAAACTTGACCTCTGAGTTTCTCAGGAATAACAACTTTAATTCCCCACATTTAACAGCCTCTTTGAAAAGTTAATTCGTTCCGGCGCGTGTGATAACCTTTCAGGACAGGGTCATGTAAGTTCAGACTCCAGCCCTTGTTTAAATTTTCGTAAACAAGTTTCACGCTTGATTTGCGCTCTAGTTTTTGGAAGTTTATCGAATTGTTCATTGAAAAATACTTCCTCAAAATTACTCTCATTTTCTAATTTTGATGGCGCCGGTAAACGTGACATTCCATCGACATAAGTATGTTTCTTCGTACTTTTATAATCTATATCATAACCAAAGCCTGACAAATAAACCGCGTATCGTTGTATTCTCGCAGCAGAAGTGGCAGGAATGCCCTTGCCCGGAGAGAATATAGATAAGAGTGCCTGACAGTCTGTTATCAGCGTGAATTTTCGACCATATAGATATATTGCAGTAGCTCGCCTTGTACTTGCGCGTACATTCTTTTAGACTTTGATGGCAAACGGCTTGCAAATTAAATTGGTTTCTCACTGCCATCGGGTATTACATGTGATAATATTGCAGAAATACGGACAGGGGAAGCATCCGTTGCTTACCGTACGGGTAATTTCGGATCGTAATCCGTAAGAACGGGTTTTGACGTAATCAAATATTTTGATTTCACAAACGCGTTTTGACATTCTTTAGTCCAAACAAACTTACGCCCCTTTTTAGCGGTTTAATTGAGGCTAGGCCATTTAAGAACCTGTGATAATAATTTAGTTATCCGAGTGGCTATTATTGGCTGTAACTTTGCTATTTTTGAATGGATTGTCTTCAAACTTGAACATAATAATCTTCAAGGATAACCCTTAAAAATAACCCGACAGACCTTGACCTTCACTCATAAATGACCTTGACTTTGAAGGTCAGATTATTGAAATTTTCATTTGCTTAATATTGGCTGTAACTTTGTTATTAGCTCATCCGTCACAAAGTGACAGGGTGAGCTTTTGTGATCGCTTTTCGTCCGCCGTCCGTCCGTCCGTCGTCCGCCCGCAAACTTTTACTTTAAATGACATCTCCTCATAAACCACTAAGCCAATTTCATCCAAACTTCACAGGAATGTTCCTTTGGTGGTCACCTTTAAAAATTGTTCAAAGAATTTAATTCCATGCAGAACTCTGGTTGCCATGGCAACCGATAGAAAAAACTTAAAATATCTTCTTTTAAAAAACCCAAAAAGGTAGAGCTTAGATATTTGGCATGAAACATCTTCTAGTGACTGTCTACCAAGTTTGTTCAAATAAAAGCCCTGGGGTCAAAATTGGCCCCGCCCCAGGGGGTCATTGATTTTCCCTATATGCATATCGTAAAAACTTAAAAAATCTTCTTTTAAAGAACCCAAAGAGCTAGAGCTAAGATATGTAGCATGAAACATGTTCTAATGGGTGTCTACCAAGTTTTGTTTAAATAAAAGCCCTGGGGTCAAAAATTGGCCCCGCCCCAGGGGGTCATTGATTTTCCCTCTATGCATATAGTAAAAACTTAAAAATTCTTCTTTTAAAGAACCCAAAGAGTTAGAGCTAAGATATTTAAGCATCAAACATGTTCTAATATAGGTGTCTACCAAGTTTGTTCAAATAAAAGCCCTGGGGTCAAAAATTGGCACCGCCCCGGGGGTCATTGATTTTCCTTATATGTGTATAGCAAAAAAACTTAAAAAATCTTCTTTGAAAAAAAAAAACCCAAATAGCTAGAGTTAAGATATTAAGCATGAAACATCTTTTAGTGAGTGTCTACAAAGTTTGTTCAAATAAAAGACCTGGGGTCAAAATTGGCCCCGCCCCGGGGATCATTTGCTTTTCCTTATATGTGTATAGCAAAAACTTGAAATCTTCTTTGAAAAAACCCAAATAGCTAGAGTTTAGATATTAAGCATGAAACATCTTCTAGTTAGTGTCTACAAAGTTTGTTCAAATAAAAGCCCTAGGGTCAAAACTGGCCCGGCCCAGGGATGTCATTGTTTTTAACTATATGTGTATAGTAAAAACTTTAAAAAAATCTTCTTTTAAAAGCCCCCAATGAGCTAGAGCTTAGATGTTTAGCATGAAAACCATCTTCTTATGGGTGTCTTTACCAAGTTTGTGCAAATAAAAGCCCTTGGGTTAAAAATTGGGCCCTGGGCCAAACGTTGGGGGTGGGGCCTATATACAGGTGAGCGACCTCAGGGCCATCATTGGCCCTCTTGTTTTTGAATGGATTGTCCTTCAAACTTGAACATAATAATCTTTCAAGGATAACCCTTAAGAATAACCCAACAGACCTTGACCTTCACTCATTAATGGACCTTGACTTTGTTTTGGCTGTAACCGCTGTAACTTTGCTATTATTGAAGGGATCAACTTCATATTATAACAGAACATACTTAACCCATTTGTGCCGGGAATTTTATTTTTAATATAAGAAATGTATAAAACATATAGTAACCATATAGTTATAACATATATCCGTTTATTTTTCAAATATAAGTACTGTATTTAATATTTTAGTGTTTTAATATTTTGTCTACAAAAGTAGACAACAGGCGGCAAATGGGTATATGGAGTTAAAAACACATATAGAATATATGTCACTTGAAAAAATCCTTAAAGTTTATACAGGCAATGTTTTCTATTACTTTTCCTACAAAAGTAGACATTAGGCACAGAAGTGTTCACTCTGAAATTCATTCTGAATATGAATTATTATTGTTCATGTCTTTTGGCTTTGATCGTATGAAAACCCAAACACTGTGAAACATTTCAAAGCATTCCTGTGCACTCCAACATTACATTTGGAACATTGTGTCCTGTATTTTTTTTCCACACAATGAACAGCGCACTTCTTTTTGCTGGCTCTGCGTAATGATTTTTACCATCAAGTCGGATATGGTCTGGAATTCTTCTTGACAATGGCCTCATCCTTCCTCTTGGTCTGCCAGGGCTGACAGCAGGTGTACGCCCCTGAGCAAAGCAGCCACAGTAAACCAGAGCTCGTCTGACACCTAACAGATCTAATGGGTTGCCTCAATCCTGCATCAGTAGCACGGTAAAATGTGCCAAGGTTTGCTGCACCGCAAGGTCAATGTAATACATAAACAACTGGCCACCACCAACTTCTTGGATCTGATAGAGATACGATACTTCTCAAACATTTTGATCCATCCTGTCCACACCTCCCATTGTCTGGTTGTAATGCTTTATAAGGTATGGCGTGCGGAAGGCGCACCCTAGCTTTTGCCTGCTTTGACCACCGTGCTGCTTGTTGCAATGGTTCAACTCCATTGGCAATTTGACACCACATTCACTATTATTGGTTGTCATTTCCACCTCACCACTATCAGACCTTTGTGTGCGTCAACCTTTTATTCATAGTTTTCCTCGTTGCGTTTTTCCCATGTTGTCTTTTACATTTTTGACAGGACAATCTTCTATTCGGTTGGCACGGAATGGTTTTCCTGTGGCAAGATATTCCCATATCTGTATTGCCGGTCAAAGAGCTTCAGGGGGAACGGTAAATAGATTATCAAAAGTTCGATGGTAATGCATCATCTTTCTGCAAGCTCGAAAGCGGGTCCATAAACTACTGCTCCGCCCATTCCAAAGGAAAGCCGGATCATGGGTTTTGGTGGCCTTTTGCCCCTTGATAGGGCTCAAAATTGTAAAACATATCCCAATTGCGTTTCGTTAAACGCCCACATCTATAACCGAACCTTAATTGGTTCCCACGAATAAAACTTGTTTCGCTCCGTGTCGCCCATAGTACGGGATCATGCTTTCGTCGATTGAAAGGTTTTTCTCTTTCAAGTAGTATAACAAGAAGCGCTCATTCAGCAGACATAGCAGTGGTCTTACTTTGCTAAACTTGTCCTCTCTGTCAAGATTGTTGTTATCGCAAAGATGTACATATCGCACCAATATGTCGAATCTGTCTCGAGGCATTGTACGAGCTATTGCCTCATTCCTTACGTCATCATCCCGGCTCCAGAACTGTCTCCGTCTTGGCACAGTGTTATAGCCTGATATAAGCAGAATTGCTAGGAAGATCCAAAAACAACATCAACAATCAACAACAACATGACGTCCATCTAGGCGAATAACTGTCGCTGTTGCTTGTTGGTCTAACTGACGTCCACTGAGGTTGTTGTAACCTCCTTCTTCATCTTCACTTGCACTATCTTCATCTGTCAGTTCATCTACAGGAGGTGGTTGAACATGTATATCTGCCCTTTCAAAGTTACCTTCATCCTCAAGCATTGATATGATTTCATTTACTGTGTATCTTCTGTAAACAACAAAATATTTTCATAATGATAAAACGTACCCATTTGATCCTATTGTCTACTTTTGTAGACAAAAATCTAAATTGACTGTCATAACACATTTTATACATATTTCTGAATTATAAAACAGGAAATTGAGCAGAAATATAATTATACAATATTAAAACAATCATATTTTATGATATAAAATAAAAACAATATAAAGTTTTACATACCTGTTTCTGCTAGCCATTTTCAATAATATTTCAAGGCAATTTTTATCACATTCTTGTTGAAAACACACTGCAAATAACGTAGTGGTCTGCATTTTGTCTGGCAAAGTAGGTCCAATTAACGCTTATCATGACAACAAAGTATAGAATAACAATGATAAAACAAATGTGCGCTCATAATTAGGTCCTAGTGTACTGATAACTGCTAGTGTCTACAAAAGTAGACAACAGGCGCAAATGGGTTAAGGACAAGACCCTGTTGTTTTGTATTGAATTGAATTGTTGTTTATCGTGACTTTACCACGTGACTTCACCACGTGACTCCACCACGTGACTCTACCACGTGACTTCACCACGTGACTCCACCACGTGACTTCACCACGTGTCTCCACCACGTGTATCTACTTATAGAATTTTCTATTTAAAGAATTGTGTATTTCTATTTATAGAATTTTCTATTTATAGAATTGCGTGTCTCTATTTATATATATATATAAATAAGTATATACATGTATATAAAAGATATATAGACAAAACTAATGTGACTCTTGTCTCCTGTAGTAACCATATCATCGAGAATGCACTGTATTCCTGGTATTCCTTGAAGAATTTGATCAATTGTTCTTTGTCATATTGCAGGTGCTGATGATTCTCCATATGTCAATCTATTATACGAATATAGACCTTTGTGAGTGTTAATCGTTAAAATTTCTTTTGTTTTGTCATCGCACTCCAACTGAAGATATGCTTGGCGTAAATCCAACTTTGAATATTTCTTTCCACTTGCCTAAATCACAAAACTGTCTTCTATTCTCGGAAGTGGGTATTTATCTACATTTATAGCTTGATTTACGGTGACTTTGAAGTCTCCACAAATTATAACTTCTCCCGAAGATTTAACAACGGGCACAATAGATGTAGCCCATTCTGATGTATTCACTTTCGTGACAATTCCCTGTTCTTTTAGGATGTCTAACCCCTTTCTAGTTTCGGCTTTAACGAATACGGTACTGGCCTAGCCTTTACGAATTTCGGTGGCGCATTCTCTTTGACAGATAGTATTGCTTTAATATCTTTAACTTTCCCGATACCATCGGAAACTCATATCGCGTGATAATATCGGATATACGTGTTTGTCTTGATTGGTCATCAATTGAATTCACATGTACAATACGTGACCAGTCTAATACTATTTCACTCATCCAGTCCCGCCCAAACAATGCGGGACCGTTGCCCATGTCAATACACAGTTTCAGCGATTTTGACTGTCCATTGTATCAAATATTTACCAGCTTCGTTCCGGCTGGCTGTATATCTTCTCCAGAATATGTCTTTAACACTGATGTGGGATTATTCAATGTTACATTTCCAAAACACTTCTGGAACACTTCTCTTGACATCTGAGAAACAGCTGAGCCAGTATCGACTTCCATTCCTATGGGTCTGTCGTCTTTTTCTGGTGTGATGGTGATTTTCCTGCTAGAACCTTTGGTCACAGAATTTATACTCATCACAGGAACGTCGTCGTTGTTCATGGCATGTATGTCTAGTGCACATGCTTTCAGACAAATACGTTTTATGTGTCCCCGTGCATTACAAACATGACAAATGGCATTCTTAAATCGGCATTTGAAGGATGCATGATTGTCTTTACCACAGTGAATACATTTTCCGCTTTGTTTCATGGTAGAGCTTGTGTTCGCCGGTTTTTACCATGGCCTGTGCTCTTCTCATAGGTTTCCTTTTCTCAACCTTATTCACACTTGCGGTCAACGACTGAAGTTCTGCGGCGTCCCTCGTAGCTGTTTCCATATCAACTGTTGTCTCAACAGCCTCCCTTAAACTTAGTCCTCCATCGACAAGAGTTTACGCTGTATGTGCTCATCTTTAAATCCACAAACTATGCGGTCCCGTGTAGTTACGTAATCATTTACACCTTAACATGCCGCTTGGTTTCGTTCGTTCAGCGATAATCAATGGCTTTGGGTTAAGATGTTTGCTCAATTAATCACAGAGATCGTCATATGATTTGTGTTGCAGGTTTGTCAGGTGATATTAAATTCCGTAATAATCGTATGTTTTTTCTCCAAGTAATGTCAATAATGCTGGAACTTTTTTCTCATCGTCTATTTCATTTACCAAAAAGTACTGCTCTAAACGTTCTTGATAACATGTCCATGATTCTGAATTGCCATCAAATTCAGATAAATATCCAATTAATGTAGCCATTTTAACACTAACAATTTAAATCCAGAATTTTACACACGTTATGATAATAACATAAATATTTAATGGATAAAATTCCCAAAATTTAATGTCCAGTTATCGTCGTCGCTAGATTGTTATGTTTTCTATACAGAAGTAACAGGTCTATAATGCTGAACTATCGTTTATTAACTGATTTGACACAGAGCGTGGCATCATTAGATAAGGTTATTAGGCGGGGCTTACTAGTAATAGATTTTGACCAATAAATAACTGAGTTATACACAACAATTGGGTTTGTCTCTGTGTCTTGTTTCATTTTCACTCTAGCTTTATCAATGTGTATCTCTCTTTCTTTTTTGTCTGTCCATATCATTTGTTGTTAAATTCTCACTATCCTTTTGGTTGTCCATATATTTTGTCGTTCTCATTATCACATTGTCCATGTATGTTGTTGTTTTATACTCACTATCACTTTTTGTGTATATATCTCTTATTGTCTAAAAACTACTTTTTCTGTCACTTTCGTCTATATCTATTCTTCTTTAAGTGTCTTTTTTCTGTCTTTTTTTCTGTCTTTTTTTCCAATACATCTTTCATTATTTATGCCGTAACTAGGCAAAAATCCGTTCCGGCTGTGTGAACTTCACAAACATTATCATTTTGATCTACATTGTATATCTATGTGCGCTAAATGTCTCCTGAATGGAGGTCTTTTTCGTTGCTTATTTTCATTTCTGATGAAGACGTATTTAAATTGACACTAGTCGAATAATTATAAGTCGAATAATTATACTTGTATACAGAAATGGTTTAAATTCAAAAACACTAGTCTAAAATTAAAAGCCATGTTAATGCTTTAAACATATCCAGCATGTTTACAGTTAAATTTCAGAGGTTTAAATTTCTGTTTAAATTAATATCCTGATTTAAATTGAAATTTAGTATGTATTAAAATTTCATATTTGTTTTCATTTGTTTTGATTGTTTTTCATTTTAGTTATTAAAGTGTTTTACATATAGGAAGTCTCTTAAATTCCTGTAAGTTGACCGCATCATTCATTTCATTACTATAAAATGCTTGCTTATCCGCTTGACATTATACGAAGGCATCGGAACAGAAATCTAAGGGTCGTTGGTGATTCTCTTGCCAGGGGTATTTTCACCGTGACAATTGATATCGGACATTGAGTCAAATGGTGTTTTGTCCCTCAATTATGTGAGATAAGTATAAGTAGTGACATTGATAATTACTGAAAAATGGTCAGAAGAAGCTGCGTAATAAATAGTAAACAGACAGTAAAACAATTAAGTTCAGAGTACTAATTAATTTGCTCTCATTTTTATCCTTGTCAAACAGCAGGTTAGACTATGCTGGCCATGTTAACAATCTGAATGATTTAGATTCCTTGCGTTTAAAGATTTTGAATCACATTCCACCAGATGATTGAACATCAGTTCAATTTATTTATGAAAATTTGAAAACGGGCTGTTTCCCAAATATGTTTGGCCCTTCAAAAATTTGACTGAATTTTCTATTTTTACACATGATTTGATCAATTGCTAGGTTTTACTATATTACCAAGAAAATATGCATTTTAGCATGATTAATAAAAAAAACATGATATATGCAGTGATATGGAAAAAACCAAATACCATTTATTTGTTCCTTTATTACATATACTTTGATTATTATATTCAAATAGTTCCTACAAGTTAATGAATATTATGATGAATGTAAATGTATGTTTAGTTTAATCATTTGCCTATTTATCTTCAAAATTTCCGTGTTTGCATTTTATTCTGATCTCGATCTTTCATGTTGTTTTATCTGTAAGAATAGAATAACCAAGAAATATTGTAATATTCATTTGTAATATCTATTATGTTTAAATGAAATATGATAGGTATTGTACAGAGATGTCAAATTATGACTTAGATGAAGCTGTTGTCAATATTTAGTTACGATTTTTTCGTAATAAATACTTAAAAATGTAATTTTACTTTTGGTCTTACATTATTTCATTCATCCATGTTAGATCATTCATAGGAATGACCAGATATGATTGAGGCTGAAAATGCCACAAAGTGTGAAAATGATAGCTTAAGTTAAACTGGATATGACTATTATTATAAACTCCATTTGAATCAAATGTTAAGGCCACAGTGTCCTTGAATGTGAACGTCTTTCTTGGAGTACCGTGAGATATACTGGTCCCGCTTTTAAATGTCGCATGAGTTAAAAAGACATGCTTCGTTTTCTTGGGTGTAAGTCATACCGGCATTTAAGGTTATATGGCCCTTTTCCAGCGTTTGTGATGGATGAAGGCCTCTGCTTAATTTTGTGTACGGGTATGCCTCCCCCCTCCCGAATAGACAAATTGAAGAAAACTACTGATTATAATTTGGTTTTGTTAAGGTTCACAGTCGCAATTTCATTAATCATTCTAAATATTTGTTTCATTCGACTTCCATTTCATTGTAGGAGGCCTGGGCTACGTTGAAGGTCACAGTTACATAGTCTGTTTCCATTCATTATCTGAGAAAGGATTTGTGTGGTTGATATTGATAAACTGGCCCATTTTGCTGTAACTCTTCATTTGACGATCAAAAGTCAATGTTACTTCTTAAATGATATGATATAAAAAAAATTCCTACTCCATGGGATTTATTCCAAAATAGTTGTTGTTGATATTGCTGTTGCTTTTTTTGCTCCCCCACAACCCCCGTCCCCTCCAAAAATAAAAATCAGACAGCATACTGTCGACGTACTTTTAATCGTACTCTCTAATCTTGAATGGAGTTTAAGGTCACTGAGTCAGTCACCTGTGCTTGAAATAGATTTTTTAATCTTTTACTAAAACAGCCTTCATTCATTTGTGAAGAAAATACCTCGACTTTCCCGCTACCTTTGTGTGGTTTTTGGGACCACTTGGTCTTCAACATAATTTATTTTAGATCACTCTAACATGACATTGAATCGTTCACAAATGATACATCATGATATAAAGAACGAGAATAAAGATCAACTATAATAAAGGTCATGTTTAAATTTGGGTATACATGTACCGACTCAATCAAACCGAGTCTGCAATTTTCATGTAATTTTGCTGTTTTTAATGCTCCCGAGAGATCACTTTTTTCCAGATATTTACATTTTCAAAAATCTCTTAATATAACTTTTTAATGAAACAATGGTTTGTTACCTGTACTAGTTGCCTTCACTTCCGCAAGGAGCTGATTACTTCTGTTCATACAAAGGCAGAGGTACAGAACGAATAACCGTATAAAGGGTTTCAGTCACAATGAAAGTGACTTGCACCCTGCGGGAATCGAATTTGGGTAGTTCGATTCATAGTCCAACGCTCTACCTATTGAGCTTACCAGACAGCTTTGCGTCATTTACAACTTATTGTTATTTAGTGAATTTACATATTTTAAGTGAAATCACTTTCAATTAATAAGTGTCTTATTCGAAATAATGAAATCATATAAACCTATCTCAATTATTATTATCTAAACAGATAAAAGCAACCAAAAATATAGTTTATTCAAAAAAAAACAAAACAATATAATAAAGTACATGTAATAGATTTTCGGAAATATTTAAGGGAGGTAACTTATTTTATGATATATATTTGGAGGAAACATGTTAATAAATTCATACACTGTAATCCACCTTTGTAATTTATACACTTATTTAAGGATTTTGAACGAGTCAGTGTGACCTTGACCTTGCCTCGAGGTAGTCCAAAACTGCATTCTGCATATCATCTCAGTAATATAAAAATTTCTGCCAAATAGATGTAATTTCCTATTATCGGTTTAAGAGAACAGAACGGACACGAAAACCTGTTTACAGACGGACGGATGGACAACCAGGTGCATAACAAAATTCTCTTGGCGAATAAAAAGCAGGTAACAGATCCTTAGGGTCATTATACAGTATTCAAGTAGGAATACTGGACCCCCCCCCCCCAGTTGAAAGTATATGGAGAGCTGTCGGCATCCACTGCTGCGTCAAGATTTCAGATTAAAGTTTTGGTGCAGTGAAATATATTACTTTACTTTTTTAATTTCCTAAGGAATCAACTGTAAACTTCAAATATGTGTTCCTCGCCATCAACCACATCTTTATTCTTATGTGACAAGGTTCATATCTTTAGAAACAATATGCACAGAATTATCTCCCATTAGATTTTCCTTACAAAATATTTTTTTTTACTCATACGTCTTTATTTCTTAAGGGAGATGGAGTATATAAAGGAACAGGCTTAAGCATTGTATTGGCATTGGTAAGTGTGACTCGTGCTTGTAACTGCTTTTTATTGTGTCGCCTTGAAAAGGTGACATATAGAGGTTACTTTTGCCGGCGGCGTCTGTGTCGTTGTCGGCGTCCCTTAAAGCTTGTCCGGAGCATAACTCAGTCACTATAAGTCTGATTGACTTCAAACTTGGTATGCATGCTTCTTTCAATAACGCGAAGTGAAGTGCACAAGGACCGGTACTCTGCAGTTCTTACTTTTTGAGTTATTGCCCTTTGTTAATTTTCATACTTTAATTTTGTCCGGGCCATTTCTCTTCAACTAAAAAAAGCTATGGACTTGAAACTTCATAGGATGATAGATCTCATTAAGAAAAAATGCAGTGCACAAGAACCGGTACTCTGCACTTCCTAATTTTTGAGTTATTGCCCTTTGTTAATTTTCGTACTTTATTTTTGTCGGGCCATTTCTCCTAATGTATAAAAGCCATGGACTTGAAACTTAATAGGATGATAGGTCTTATTAAGAAGAAGTGCAGTGCACAAGAACAGGTACTCTGCATTTCTTATTTTTTGAGTTATTGCCCTTTGTTTATTTTCATACTTTTATTTTGTCCGGGCCATTTCTCCTTAAGTATAAAAGCTATGGACTTGAAACTTCATAGGATGATAGATCTCATGAAGAAGAAGTGCAGTGCACAAGAATCGGTACTCTGCATTTCTTAATTTTTGAGTTATGGCCCTTTGTTAATTTTCATACTTAATTTTTGTCCAGGCCATTTCTCCGAAAGTATAAAGGTTATGGACTTGAAACTTCATAGGATGATAGATCTCATTAAGAAAAGTGCAGTGCATACGAACTGATACTCTGCATTTCTTATATTTTGAGTTATTGCCCTTTGTTGATTTTCTCACTTTATTTTTGTCCTGGTCATTTCTCCCCAAGTATGAAAACTATGGACTTGAAACATCATAGAATGATAGATCTTATTGATACGAAGTGCAGTGCACAGAAACTGCTGCTCTGCACTTATTATTTTTTAGTAATTGCCCTTTGTTATTTTTCATATTTCATTTTTGTCCTGGCCATTTCTCCTAAACTTCATTGTTCACAAGGCGACACATCCGACTCGCGGAGTTCTAGTGTAAGAAAACATTGATCATTACCAGGGAAAGAACCAATTTACAGACAGTTATAATAATATTCTTTTCTCATTTCATTTTAGATTATCAGAGGAAAAAACGCAATTTAAAGGCACTTATGAAAATCTAAAAGTTGATGCTTACAACATGGTTAAAAGACGGTAGCGCTTCCATACGCAAGGCGGCCAGGATGTTTAACATACCTTACAGTACACTTAATGCTAAAGTTCATCAAAGGGTACCTTTGGAATCAAGAAAGGGACCAATGCCAACTTTCAGTTTGGTTGAGGAAACGTAAACTTTCTTCTCATTTGAATAATTTAGCTTACGTCGGCTATGGATATACACAGTCTGAAATTACTCGACATGCATCTGATTATGCCATATCTCTTGGTAAAAGGGCGGCAGATAAACCTTTTACCATAAAGTGGTATAAAACTTACCATAAACGTCACCCGGAATCAGAACTTGTGGTTCCTTTTCTTCTGCCAAATCAAAAGATATTGTGCACGAAGAGAAAATTTCAAATTATTATGAACAATTGAATTGTATCTTATTTGAGTATTATGGTTCTGCCAAACGAATTTTTATTATGGACGAAATGGACCTTGATTTCGAAATAAATGATCAATATGATACTTTAACTGTTATAGGGGCAGGGAATGCATCAGGAGAGAAAATTCCACCTTATTTTGTCATGGTTGAAGGATTTTATGAGGAAGAGGACAATGCCTTTATAAGGAAATCTCAGCTAGTGACAAAAGGATTTAGAAACTATTTAAGTGATCATTTTTTAAATCATGTTCAAATGAAGGAAAATGAAACCATAATTGTTTTGTACGATGGACATAAGAGTCATTTATCCGTCGATATAATTGAATGGGCAAAAGAACAAAATGTTGTTTTGTTTGTTTTGCCACCGCAAGAATCATGCATTGTTAAAACAAGAAATGGAGGTGTATTTGAAGCTGTAGTATCAAGCTATGAAGTTGAGTATAAAAAACTAATTAATAAGAAACAGAAATTTAATTCAAATTTAGATGTTGTAGCTGTTGCCAAGAAAATTTATGACAAAGTGGTTAACCGTTTGCACTCCGATCTTGGTTTGAAAATGCTGGGGTATACCCTTCACGTGATGCAAGAACCGTACTGAAATTTTAGATAGTCTTCATGCTACCTCTTAAGCCATTTAAAAAGGTAGCGAAGTATTGATTGAGTTAATGTCAGTTGTTTGTTCATGTGGACATATTATTCTTACAGTATGTGAATTCATAAGTTTTGTGTGTTATGTAATATATAATGATGTTATGTCTATTCACATCTTTGGGGTCTTGTTCATAATTTTTTAGAATTGTTTTTTAAATTACCTTTCACGCCATAATATGTATTTGAATGATGGATATCAATGCCAATAGAAAGTATTGGAATGATGCGTAATGTCGATTCTTGTCTTTTATTAAACAATAAAATCATATTGGCTATGCATTTATTAGCTGATGTTAATTTCAAATAGTCACGAAACTTTTATTAATATCAAAAATGTTTTTGGCTTTCTCATATAGTTTTGTTTGTTTCATTTTAATATGACTAAATTTACTGTTTTGTACATTCTGAATGGATCTACAAGTATTAACATATTACGTTTTCCGTATTTTGACTTTTGTCTTGTCTCACTTCGTTTTTCTAATTCAAGCCAACACACATAATTGAAGTGGAAGTCTTTAGAGTTCTAAAGTTAAAAAAGGAAAGGTATGTAATAAACAAACAAAAACATTTATTTATTAACATAGGATTTTTTTTCGTCGTGTGGTTTCAAAATAATCATATAACCCTTGTTGCTACCACCGCTCATGATTTTGTTTTTCATACCACTCGATAAAGATAAATTTAAAAAAAAAACTTGAATAATATCTATATATTTGGCATGCATGACTATTTGTACTTTTAGATATGTAAATACATGAAATGATACGTTGTATTTGTACTATAAAATATGAAAATACTTGAAATGATTACGTTGTATTTGTACTATTAGATATGAAAATACATGACATAATACGTTGTTTTTTTAATAAAAAAAATTAAAGAAAAATTTTTTTTAAAATTTTAAATTTTGAAATTTAAAATTTGGGTCACCATTTTTAACGCTTTTTTGGTTTATAATTATACAGAAATTCCCTTGGGGAATACCCGCTTAGTATTTTCTTGATTTCATTCCATATGTAAAATATGATCGCCAAAGTTGTAAATTTGTTTAATTTGAATAAAACATAATCAGTATTGTATAGAGATGCCGCATTTTAAACTGTGTCATGTTTGAAATATGTTTCAGTTTCAACATTAGTCAGTTTCTAAATAAAATACTTAAACTGATGTTCTTGGTTCTGTGTTTTTTATTGACTGTCTTTCAAACATGCGTATATGGTTGATGCAAATACTTTTCTTTTTTATCAATGCAAAAACAAACACAGAGCTTACTTAATCTTATTTTTAAATCGTAAACCCCCACAAACGAAGTTAGCGTAGCTTAAAATAGAAATATTGGTTTCCGGACAATAGCTAGGGTTAGGAATGAGAATATTGTTTATCAAACAAACTTGGTATATAACAAGGGCCTGTATGAAGACCTAGGTTGGTATTGCATTTGAACCTCTGGGATTAAAGGTTCAAGATCACCGTTACTTTAAAAAATAGATAAATGGTTATCCGGACAATAGTAACAGTGACAAAGACCTTGACCTCAGGTAATCTAATGCAATAACAATCCGACTCTACATGTAAGCTTGCTAATACAAAGTGTGATTACAGTATCTCATTGCTAACTTTAGCTCTTGTCCGGAAACAATTTTTCTCCTTCTTTTAACGACGACCTTGATCTTGGGCCCCAACTGCGAAACCAACCAAGGTCTTCATATAAGTTAGCTAGATACATCATTGATTATCACCAGGGAAAAAACCGATTTACAGACTGTTATAATAATATTCTCTTTTCATTTCATTTTAGATTATCAGAAGAAAGCGTAAATTTAAGGGCACTTATGACAAATCTAAAATAGTTGATGCTTACAACATAGTAAAAGACGGTAGTGCATCCATACGTAAGGCGGCAATGACGTTTAACATACCGTACAGTACACTTAAGGATAAAGTACATCAAAGAGTACCTTTGGAATCAAAAATGGGACCAATACCAACTTTCAGTTTGGTTGAGGAACGTAACTTCTCTTCTCATTTGAATAATTTAGCTTACGTCGGCTACGGATATACGCAAGCTGAAATTACTCGACATGCATCTGATTATGCCATATCTCTTGGAAAAAGGGCGGCAGATAAACCCTTTTCCATAAGGTGGTATAAATCTTACCAAAAACGTCACCCGGAATCAGAAAGTGTGGTTCCTTTTCTTCTGCCAAATCAAAAGATATTGTGCACCAGCGAAGAGAAAATTTCAAATTATTATGAACAATTGAATTGTATCTTATTTGAGTATTATGGTTCTGCAAAACGAATTTTTATTATGGACGAAATGGACCTTGAGTTCGAAATAAATGGTCAATATGATACTTTAACTGTTATAGGGGCAGGGAATGCATCAGGAGAGAAAAATTCCACCTTATTTTGTCATGGTTGAAGGTTTTGATGACGAAGAGGACAGTACATTTATAAGGAAATCTCAGCTAGTGACAAAAGGATTTAGAAACTATTTAAGTGATTATTTTTTAAATCATGTTCAAATGAAGGAAAATGAAACCATAATTGTGTTGTACGATGGACATAAGAGTCATTTATCCGTCGATCTAATTGAATGGGCAAAAGAACACAATGTTGTTTTGTTTGTTTTGCCACCGCAAGAATCATGCATTGTTAAAACAAGAAGTGGAGGTGTATTTGAAGCTGTAGTATCAAGCTACGAAGTTGAGTATAAAAAACTAATTAATAAGAAACATAAATTTAATTCAAATTTAGATGTTGTAGCTGTTGCTAAGAAAATTTACGACAAAGTGGTTAACCCTGTTGCACTCCGATCTTGGTTTGAAAATGCTGGGGTATACCCTTCACGCGATGCAAGAACCGTACTTGAAATTTTAGAAAGTGCAAATGCGACCTCTTAAACCATTTAAGATGGTTACAGCGAACTATTGATTGAGTTATGGTCAGTTGTCTGTTCATGTGGACGTTTGAATGTTACAGTATATGAATTCATAACTTTTGCGTGTTATGTAATATATAATGATGTTATGTCTATTCACAGCTTTTGGGTATTGTTCATAATTTTTTAAAGAATTGTTTTTTTTAAAATACCTTTCACGCCATAATATGGTTTTTTGAATAAATGGAATAAATTTTCCCCCAATGAAAGTATTGAAATGAGCAAAAGGGTTCGATTCCTTGTATTTATTTTTAAACCCAATAAGATCCTTATTTTGGCTATTATTTTTAGCTGATTTAATTTCATATTAGTAAACAAAAACGTTTATTTTTAAAAAAATTTTTTTTTGGCTTTTTTAAAATTTTTATGGTTTTTGTTGGGTTTTTTGGTTTGGTTTTTGTTTTTGTTTCCCTTTTTTTTGAAAAAAAAACCCTAAATTAAATTTTTGGGGTTTTGGAAAAAATTTTTTTTAAAAATTTTGGAAAATCAAAAACCTTTTGTAATTAAAAAACAATTTTTTTTTTTTCCCCGTATTTTCACTTTTTGCCCTAGACTCATTTTTTTTTTCTAATTAAGGGCCAAATACATTTAAATTAAAGTGGAAGTTTTTAGAGTTGTAAAAAAAAAAAGGGGAAATGGTATGTTAATA
The DNA here is from genome assembly GCF_026571515.1 of Ruditapes philippinarum. Lineage (NCBI taxonomy): Eukaryota > Metazoa > Mollusca > Bivalvia > Venerida > Veneridae > Ruditapes > Ruditapes philippinarum. Next base: position 50,227 of record NW_026866001.1, on the reverse strand, counting down.
AACAAAACAAAAAACAACATTTTTTTATTAACATAGGTATTTTTCATCTTGTGGTTTCAAAATAATCATTAGACACTTGTTGCTACCGCCGCTCATGATTTTATTTTTCATACCACTCGATGAAAATAAATATAAAAAAACTTTAATATTATCTATATATTTGGCATGTATGGCTATTTGTACCAGGTATGAAAAAACATGACATGATACGTTGTATTTGTACTATATGATATGAAAATACATGACATGATACGTTGTATTTGTACTATAAGATAAGAAAATACATGACATGATACGTTGCTTTTGTGAAAATACATGACATGATACGTTGTTTTTGTACTATTAGATATGAAAAATAACATGAAATGTTGCGCTCGACAAATTTCATTTTGAACGCTTCTTGGTTTATAAATATACAGAAATTCCTTGGTGATACATCATGCTATATGTATTTCCTCTGATTTCATTCCATATGTAAAATACGATCGCAATGGTTATAAATTTGTATAATTTGAATAAAACATAATCAGTATTTTTATAAAATGCCCGGGATTTTAAACTGGGGGTTCCCTGTTTTTAAATTTTGTTTCAGTTTTTTAACCCTTTTTAGTTTTTAAATTTAAAATAAATTAAACTGAAGTTTTTGGTTATGTTTTTTAATTTTACCATTTTTTTCCAAAAATAAAAGTTCGTATATTGGGAAAGCAAACTTACATTTTATAATGGGAAACCAAAAATAAGCTTACTTTTTTTATGTTTAATAGACCCCCAAAAAACAGGGTTTAAAACGTAACTAAAAACAGAAAAAAAGGTTTCCCGGGCCCAAAAGCTAGGGTTTTGGAATGAGAAAAATTGGGGAAACAAAAAAACTTGGTAAAATAGCAAGCCCGTATGAAAACCTGGGGTTTGGGATTGCATTTGAACCCCTGGGAAATTAAAGGGCAAAAATCCCGGGTTTCTAAAATTTGGAAAGTAATTTGGTTTTCCCGGGCCCAAAAGTAAAAAGTTGCAAAGACATTAACCCCCCCGGGGATCCCAAATTTCAATACCAAAACTGGCTCTCCATATAAGTTGCCCAATACAAAAATGTGATTTTCAGTATGTTTATTGCTAAAACTAGATAAATAGTATTTTTTCCGGAAAACCCAAAGTTTTCTTTTTTTTTAAGACGACCCTTTATCTTGGGTTCCAAATGGGGAAAAACCAAAACCAAGGGCTTCATATAAGCTAGCTAGATACATCAAAATTTATCATCACCAGTGGAAAGAACCAATTTTACAGACAGTTATAATAATATTCTCTTTTTTTTCATTTTATTTCAGATTATCAGAGGAAAAAAAGCAAAATTTAAAGGGACTTATGAAAAATCTAAAATAGTTGATGCTTACAACATGGTAAAACAGAACGGTAGCACATCCATACGCAAGGCGGCGAAAGACGTTTAACATACCGTACAGGTACACTTAATGATAAAGTACATCAAAGGGTACCTTTGGAATCAAGAATGGGACCAATGCCCAACTTTCAGTTTGGTTGAGGAACATAAACTTTCTTCTCATTTGAATAATTTAGCTTACGTCGGCTACGGATATACAAAGTCTGAAATTACTTCGACAGTGCGTCTGATTTATGCCATATCTTCTGGGTAAAAGGGCGGCAGATAAACCTTTTTCCACAAGGTGGTATAGATCTTACCAAAAACGTCACCCGGAATCAGAACTAGTGGTTCCTTTTCTTCTGCCAAATCAAAAGATATTGTGCACCAGCGAAGAGAAAATTTCAAATTATTATGAACAATTGAACTGTATCTTATTTGAGTATCATGGTACGCCTCAACGTATTTTTATTATGGACGAAATGGATCTTGAGTTCGAAATAAATGATAAATATGATACTTTAACTGTTATAGGGGCAGGGAATGCATCAGGAGAGAAAATTCCACCTTATTTTGTCATGGTTGAAGGTTTTGATGAGGAAGAGGACAGTACATTTATAAGGAAATCTCAGCTAGTGACAAAAGGATTTAGAAACTATTTAAGTGATCATTTTTTAAATCATGTTCAAATGAAGGAAAATGAAACCATAATTGTGTTGTACGATGGACATAAGAGTCATTTATCTGTCGATCTAATTGAATGGGCAAAAGAACAAAATGTTGTTTTGTTTGTTTTGCCACCGCAAGAATCATGCATTGTTAAAACAAGAAATGGAGGTGTATTTGAAGCTGTAGTATCAAGCTATGAAGTTGAGTATAAAAAACTAATTAATAAGAAACATAAATTTAATTCAAATTTAGATGTTGTAGCTGTTGCTAAGAAAATTTATGACAAAGTGGTTAACCCTGTCGCACTCCAATCTTGGTTTGAAAATGCTGGGGTATACCCTTCACGGGATGCAAGAACCGTACTTGAAATTTTAGAAAGTCTACATGCGACATCTTAAGCCATTTAAAAAGGTAGCGTAGTATTGATTGAGTTAAGGTCAGTTGTTTGTTCATGTGGATATTTGAATGTTACAGTATATGAATTCATAACTTTTGCGTGTTATGTAATATATAATGATGTTATGTCTATTCACAGCTTTTGGGGTATTGTTCATAATTTTTTAGAATTGTTTTTTAAAATACCTTTCACGCCATAATATGTATTTGAATGATGGACATCAATGCCAATAGAAAGTATTGGAATGATGCACAATTATGCACAATGTCGATTCTTGTCATTTATTAAACAATGAAATCATATTGGCTATGCATTTATTATCTGATATTAATGTCATATAGTCACGAAACGTTTATATCAAAAAATCTTTTGGCTTTCTCATATATTTTTTGTTTGTTAGCTCACCTGTCACAAAGTGACAGGGTGAGCTTTTGTGATCGCTTTTCGTCCGGCGTCCGTCCGTCGTCCGTCCGTCTGTAAACTTTTACTTTAAATGACATCTCCTCATAAACCACTAAGCCAATTTCATCCAAACTTCACAGGAATGTTCCTTTGGTGGTCACCTTTAAAAATTGTTCAAAGAATTTAATTCCATGCAGAACTCTGGTTGCCATGGCAACCGAAAGAAAAAACTTTAAATATCTTCTTTTAAAAAACCATAAGAGCTAGAGCTAGATATTTGGCATGAAACATCTTCTAGTGAGTGTCTACCAAGTTTGTTCAAATAAAAGCCCTGGGGTCAAAATTGGCCCCGCCCCGGGGGGTCATTAATTTTCCCTATATGCATATAGTAAAAACTTAAAAAATCTTCTTTTAAAGAACCCAAAGAGCTAGAGCTAATATATTTAGCATGAAACATGTTCTAATGGGTGTCTACCATGTTTGTTCAAATAAAAGCCCTGGGGTCAAAATTGGCCCCGCCCCGGGGGTCATTGATTTTCCCTATATGCATATAGTAAAAATTTAAAAATCCTCTTTTAAAGAACTTAAAGAGCTAGAGCTAAGATATTTAGCATGAAACATGTTCTAATAAGTGTCTACCAAGTTTGTTCAAATAAAAGCTTTGGGGTCAAAATTGGCCCTACCCCGGGGGGTCATTGATTTTCCCTATATGCATATAGTAAAAACTTAAAAATCTTCTTTTAAAGAACTCAAAGAGCTATGGCTAAGATATTTAGCATCAAACATGTTCTAATAGGTGTCTACCAAGTTTGTTCAAATAAAAGCCCTGGGGTCAAAATTGGCACCGCCCGGGGGGGGTCATTGATTTTCCCTATATGCATAAAGTAAAAACTTAAAAAATCTTCTTTTAAAGAACCCAAAGAGCTAGAGCTAATATATTTAGCATGAAACATGTTCTAATGGGTGTCTACCAAGTTTGTTCAAATAAAAGCCCGTGGGTCAAAATTGGCCCGCCCCAGGGGGTCATTGATTTTCCCTATTTTCCCTGTATGCATATAGTAAAAACTTAAAAAATCTTCTTTTAAAGAACTCAAAGAGCTATGGCTAAGATATTGAGCATCAAACATTTTCTAATAGGTGTCTACCAAGTTTGTTCAAATAAAAGCCCTGGGGTCAAAATTGGCACCGCCCCAGGGGGTCATTGATTTTCCCCATATGTATATACATTGATTTTCCCCATATGTATATAGTAAAAACTTAAAAAATCTTCTTTTAAAGAACCAAAAGAGTTAGAGCTAAGATATTTAGCATGAAACATGTTCTAATAAGTGTCTACCAAGTTTGTTCAAATAAAATCCCTGGGGTCAAAATTGGCCCCGCATGGGGGGTCATTGATTTTCCCTAATGCATATAGTAAAAACTTAAAAAATCTTCTTTTAAAGAACTCAAAGAGCTATGGCTAAGATATTTAGCATCAAACATGTTCTTATAGGTGTCAACCAGGTTTGTTCGAATAAAAGCCCTGGGGTCAAAATTGGCACCGCCCCGGGGTTTTTTTATTTTCCTTATATGTGTATAGCAAAAACTTAAAAAAATCTTCTTTGAAAAAACCCAAATAGCTAGAGTTAAGATATTAAGCATGAAACATCTTTTAGTGAGTGTCTACAAAGTTTGGTCAAATAAAAGACCTGGGGTAAAAATTGGCCCCGCCCGGGGGTCATTGATTTTCTTTATATGTGTTTAGCAAAAACTTAAAATCTTCTTTGAAATAACCCAAATAGCTAGAGTTTAGATATTAAGCATGAAACATCTTCTAGTAAGTGTCTACAAAGTTTGTTCAAATAAAAGCCCTGGGGTCAAAACTGGCCCGGCCCCAGGGGTGTCATTGTTTCTAACTATGTGTGTATAGTAAAAACTTTAAAAAATCTTCTTTTAAAAAGCCCAATGAGCTAGAGCTTAGATGTTTAGCATGAAACATCTTCATATGGGTGTCTACCGAGTTTGTGCAAATAAAAGCCCTTGGGTTAAATTGGCCCTGCAACGTTGGGGGGGTGGGGGGCTATATACAGGTGAGCGACCTCAGGGCCATCATGGCCCTCTTGTTTGAATGAATATTAGTTTGTTTCTTTTTGATATGACTAAATTTACTAATTTGTACATTCTGAATGGATCTACATGTATTGACATATTACGTTTTCCGTATTTTTACTTATGTCTTGTCACACTTTGTTCTTCTAATTCAAGCCAACACACATGGTTAGAGTTGTGAAGTTACAAAATGGCATGCATGACTATTTGTACTACAAGATATGAAAATAACATGAAATGTTGCGCGCGACAAATTTCATTTTGAACGCTTCTTGGTTTATAATTATACAGAAATTCCTTGGTGATACCTGCTATACGTATTTTCTCTGATTTCATTCCATATGTAAAATATGATCGCCAAAGTTGTAAATTTGTATAATTTGAATAAAACATAATCAGTATTGTATAGAGATGCCGCATTTTAAACTGTGCCATGTTTGAAATATGTTTCAGTTTCAACATTAGTTAGTTTCTAAATAAAATACTTAAACTGATGTTCTGGTTCTGTGTTTTTATTGACTGTCTTTCAAACATACATGTACGTATATGGTGATGCAATACTTTTCTTTTTTATCAATGCAAAACGCAAAGCTTATTATCCCCGCCGAAAAGGCGGCAGGGGATATAGAAATGGTCTCCGTCCCTCCGACCATCCGTCCGTCCGTCCTTCCGAACGTCATTTTTGTCCGGAGCATATCTCAAAAAGTATTTGAGGTATAAACTTGAAACTTCATAGGTGGATAGCCCTTCATTGAGGAGTACAGTGCACACGAATGATAACTTTACTATGCATACTTTTTAGAGTTATTACCCTTTGTTATTTTTCAAAATTATTTTTTGTCCAGAGCATAACTCAAAAGGCCTTTGAGGTATCAACATGAAACTTCATATGTGCATAGATCTCACTCAGAAAGTGCAGTGCACAAGAATGATAACTCTACCTTTCATAATTTTTGAGTTATCGCTCTTTGTTATTTTTCATACTTAATTTTTCACCTGAGTGGAGCATTACTTAAAAAGTTTTAAAGATGTCAACATGAAATGTCATAGGTGGATAGATCTTATTGAGGAGGAATGCTGTGCGCAAGAATAATAATTCTTTGCTATATAACTTTGAGTTATGTACCTTTGTTTCTTTTCATACTTTTTTGTCCGACACTTATTTCAAAAAGTATTTGAGGTATCAACTTGTAACTTCATAGGAGGATGGATCTCATTGAGGAGGAGTGCAGTGCACAAGAATGATAACTCTACCCTGCATAATTTTTGAGTTATTGCCCTTTGTTATTTTTCAAAATTAATATTTGTCCAGAGCATAACTCAAAATGCTTATGAGATATCAATATGAAACTTTATGGGTGCATATATCTCACTCAGGAGGTGTGCAGTGCACAAGAATGATAACTCTACCTTTCATAAATTTGGAGTAATTGCCCTTTGTTATTTTTCATACTTAATTTTTCACCTGAGTGGAGCATAACTAAAGAGTGTTTGGGATGTCAACATGAAATGTCATAGGTGGATAGATCTTATTGATGAGGAATGCTTCGCGCAAGAATGATAACGCTTTGCTATATAATTTTTGAGTTACGGCCCTTTGTTCTTTTTCAAACTATTTTGTCCGGAGCTTATCTCAAAAAGTATTTGAAGTATCAACTTGAAACTTCATAGGTAGATAGATTTTACTGAGGAGGGGTGCAGCACACAAGAATGATAACCTTCCCTGCATTATTTTTCAGTAATTGCCCTTTGTTATTTTCAGCCATCAATATTCACATAGGTTTCAAATCTGTAATCACTTCATCCGTCAGTTTTCATTACCAAAAGACTTCTTAAAATGGAATTATTCTGCTCTACTACATAAACATTCTTTCAATGAGCAAACACATTCGGAGGGGGATGGCCATGTTGACATGGCTCTTGTTTAATTTACCCCCACTGATAATTTTCGAGAATTTATGATTGTTGCACATAGTATTCTTGAGGAAAAAGATCTAAAAATAACTAACACAACTGATTCCGAGCTTAAGTAACCATTGAAAAATAGTAAAGATTTTCCGTTGCTCTCCTGCATTCATCCAACCTTCTTGAAACTCTTTGATTGATGATAGAAGATCCGAGAGTTCAGGGTAGCTAAAATATCACCCATTGATTATAAATTTACCATTTGACTTCTATAAAGGAGATCAAACATCCATACTGATGTAACGTGTAGGCCTACTTTACATTAGTTAATTTTAAGCATTTTTGAAAATGTAACTATATACATGTACATCCCATATGGCATATATTATATCAAATAAAATAGATCTGTTTCTCCGTAGCAGTCGACTACCCCGCTCAAGTCTCTTGCAGTTAACAATGATAACAATTAATAAAAACATTTATAAATATAAACATCTTTATATGTTCCACTAAATAAAGCTAGGCTTTATATTTATGCCCATGGCCTTTGTAGTTTTGTTTCTGTCGAAAATTAGGAAGGAAATTCACAACACAGTTTTGGATTGAACATGTCTGGCATTAGAGCATGCCAGACGGAGTTATTTGGTTAGGTTTTTTTCTTTCGTTTTTTCTAAACAAACAGACGTTTTCTTTAAATATGTATATTATTTTTTATTTCCTATGTTTAAGGTAATCCCCGTCTAGAGTTAAGCACCTGACCCGTCAAATATGCGCGATTCAAGCTCTTGATTGTGTATACAAGTCAGCTGTGTATACTTCTGGGATATTAAACATAGAATGGTGAGGGCATAAAAAATGAACGTTCGTCAAAGCCCGTTTTCGAACACGACGTCGTTACGTATCATTGGCAACTTTTACGGGTATATTAACGCCATTGGTGACCCCCTAATTTTTTTTTATTTTTTAGTTATTTTGACTAAGTATACATTTTGAAGGACGTTTAAAGAAAATAATCAAAGATTTATTTCAGGAATTTTTAAATAAGCCGCTTTAAAGCCGAAAATTGTGGCTAAACTGAACGTCAAATTTTACACAAAATTGACAATTTTCTTTCCATTTTTCAAATAGTTCGGCGTAAAATGATAAATTTTATATTAGCTAAAGGAAAACTATTTTCCGTCAAATGTTGTAGAATTAAAGATATTTTGTCCGCCAATGGCGTTGAAATACCCGTAAAAGTTGCCACGGATACGCAACGACCTCGATCATGCTCGTAAACGGGCTTTGATGGTCAACTTTGACGCCGTGTGTACAAAAATTGGAGGAAACTATTTAAAATAAAATCAACGGAACCTTATTAGAAATATGGTCAAATTCTTCTATGCCAATTTTCAAGACGCTACTCGAAAGTTCGCAAAGTGTCGCGTTCTACCTTAAGTCATGACCGTTGGGTAAAAAGCAATTGAACACATTTGCCTTGAATGTGAACTTTTATTACAATTTTATATGAGGTCTTGGAATTTGACATTTGATGATCGCATTAATGTCCAAGAGATGTTCTTGGACATTTTAGCTTCAGTTTTAACATTTGAAACAGTACGTGAGCCACTTTAGGTATCAAAATTTGAACTTTTTGATAATTATTTTAATTCAATTAATTTCTATTTGTTAAATTTTTAAATCCCAATTATCAATGCACTCCTGGGCAAGCTGACACATGAAACTAACTTTTTTTTAATGAAAGTTCATTGAATTCTTCAAAAAATAGCAGCATTATGTCTAAGTCATGCACTTCTTTTCACATCGTTCTCGGGAAGGGAAGACGTTTTCACCTAATCGGAAGTACGGTCCTGTACAATCTTTAAACCGGAAACATGCTTGTTTTTCCGTATTGTAAGTCCAGAGATCAAATACTTCGAAACAGAACGGCTGTTCTTCAACAGGCTTTAGGCATTCTGAAATGTAAAGAAGGACTTGGAAAACGATTCAGTTAATCAGGTAAAAAAACATGTTTACACATTTTAATGAGGACGTCAGTCATTATTATTTCTAGAGAGTTTTTTGTTAAGTAAGTTACCAAGGACATAAAATACTAGATTTATTGAACTCTTTGAATAAAATAATATTTTGCTCGTCAAAGGCTCTCGAAATATGATTTATTCAACTCGTTCAAATATATCATTCTTTCCTGTTTTGTTGTCATGTCTGATACTTTATACTATCAATATAACTATTCATTGTATGACAGACCTTCCGTTAAAGACTAATTCACTTTAAAGATTATCAAAAACCAAACATCTGTCTTTCCAAAAAATAAAATATTAATTGATATTTAATTTGAAATATTATTTAATTGATACGAAAAATTAAATACAAACCTGGGTCCATAGATAGACTTGTATGCACACATTTCACTATTAGAATCACTGTAATCGCAAAGCTCAACATTTTAGTTCAACAGCCGATTTTATTCTGACCTAATAGTACAATATGGTCACAGGTTGATAAAATAAACATATTATACCGTATGCCTGGAAGATAAGGTGAAACAGATGAATTCGTCATGTAAACATATTTTATGACTAATCATGTATTTGGCATTCATATCTAAGTTGTGAATATGTTAGAGTATAGGCCAGATATAGAGGATATTGAATGAGTGTAAGTTCAATACTGAATTTATTGCACGAGTTGAATAAAATTATATTATTTTATTCAACGAGTGCAAAAAATTCAGTAATGAACTTACACAAATTTAATATTCTATTTATCACATACCAAAAATAAAGACCGTTTAAAGTAAAATAATAGTCATTTTTCATTGACGTAGTTTAACGCTAACATTTATTAGCGCGTCTTGACACTATTTTTGTATAACGCTATTAATGACGTCACGTCAAAATATATGCACCGCCGTGCAATACCATTTTTACGGAGTCTCAATTTCGGCACGGGTATGTGATCAAATAAAGTACCAGCAAGAATGTATGAATTGCAACTCGGCAAGATTGTCGGAAATTTAGAGCCAGCGACACGGCTTTAGGTGAGTAAAAAAAACAGAAAAACATTACAGTTGGGAAAATATATGATTGCTTAAACAGAAGTATTAGCTTAGACAAAATGAAATTGTCCCAGGTATAAATATTCAATATTTAAGAAACAATTTAAAAGGTTTATGAAAAAAAAATCACAAAATTTACTTCATGTTTTATCACTATTAAACAACTATCTGTAAGGGTCACATCAGCCCTTTTTAACACGCTATAGGTACATGTAGCTTAAGGAAGTCTATTAAATGCTATGTTTATTAAACCACTTCATGAATGCACATGTTTACTTATTTGAATAAAATTTACCAAAATTATTACACATCTGGGGACACGCTGAATTAAATGAGCCGCGTCACGACATAACCAACATAATGGGTTTGCGACCGGCATGGATCCAGACCAGCCTGCGCATCCGCGCAGTCTGATCAGGATCCATGCTGCTCGCTTACCAACTGTATTACAAATAGAGAAACTGATAGCGAACAGCATGGATCCTGATCAGACTGCGCGGATGCTCAGACTGGTCTGGATCCAGGCTGGTCGCAAACGAACTATGTTGGTTTTGTCATGACATGGCTCAAATGTTAACATTTTAAGACCCATATTACCATGTATAGTCATGTTTGAGCTGTTAAGATAATAACTTGATCGCTAAGATGAATTCACTTAAACAATAAACCGATAACAAAAATGTAGTTCATGTTTATATAGAATTTCAAACTTACGAAGGGCCACTACTGTCACGCAAAAGACTAAAGAAAACGGAAACTTTAAAACAAATTCTCATTTTAAATTCATATTCACTGAGGAGTAGAAATTGATATGTTTCATCTTTTGCTATGCGAAAAATTTGTTAGCTTTCGATAGAATTTTTGTAAGCCCTTAAATTAAGTGAACCCTATGCCAGCTGGCAATCATTAAAGTCTTTGCAAACAGCCTACTGCAGTTATTATATAAGTTCAAAGCTCTTTAACATTAAAACCTTATTTCGCGCGACATTTTTTATAGCATGCCAAGGATATAATATTTTTTGCTTAGAGATTTAAAAATGTGATATCATCTTTTAAATAGCTCATAAGATAACAGTAACTTTTGGAAATAACTTAATGTCAACACAATAAAATTGATTGTATCATAGTATTGAGACCTATCTGTTGAAAATGTGTCAAAGTTAAATCGTATACATATAAATGCACAGTGCGTTAACTGGAGTACATGCAGGTATTAGATACCCGCACTCCAGAGCATGTCTTTTTTATTGTGACGGCAGAAAAGGGAAAGCGACAGAAATTTCATATTCAGATGCTCGTTCATTGCTTACTTTTTTCTGGGGTTTAATATTGTGAAAACAGGGGACGTGTTTTTATGTTTGACTATGATACAAAAGAGAATGAACATTAAACCACTCAACAATCTGATTAATACTCGAGGGCTACCCCCCCCCCCCCCCTCGTACAGTAAAAATCAGATAGCTTGGTGTTTCGATGCTCTTTCTATTTCTTAACGGACGTATATAACTTTAATTTTCTAATTTATTTCATTAGTGATATATGTCTTTTTCTGTCGTGCTACATTTTGGCATTGAAAAGTAATGGATAACTTTAAAGTGAAATTAAGTGCAAGTTCTTGTAAGTTATAGAGTATTATAGAGTAAAGAGTATAATAATATTTTTTAATCTATGTTTTATTTATTTATAAAACACGGAGCGTTTATGATCGCACCTGAAACATTAATCAATATTATAAAAGCAATAAAAATGTTATGCATTATGTATTCAAACTATGGTTTACCAAATGTTTAAACTGTTTACTCTGTTAGTTTTGTGAAAATATACATGAGAACGTTTAACTAAAAGGAAGTATAAATTTTATACATGTATAAATGGAAACGTTAATGAACTGTACGTGTAACGTTGATGGATGTTCATCCAGGGATTGGCTTAATGCAGCACCGTGTCCACCCCCTTTCTTTTACGACAAGTTCGTAGATTATGCAATAAACATCGGTATTTGCAAACAGGAAGTTTGTGAAATAGCCAAGAGGTGTTTGAAAAGATTTCCAACGGATGCATCATCAAGCATAATTCAGAGAGCTTGTTCACCTTTGACATCATCAACGACGTCACCTTTGACATCATCAACGACGTCACCTTTGACATCATCAACGACGTCACCTTTGACATCATCAACGACGTCTTTTTCAACAACAGTAAGCTCTTCGACGCAGCTAATTGTTACTACGCCATCTTCCTCAGGTAGCCCCCATTTTCTGGTCGTGCCGTTGATCGTATTGGGTACTGTTATTGTTGTTGTTGTTGCTGCACTGATCGTCGCCTGGTGAGTAACATTTACATGTGCGACCATGTTTTAATATTTTAGATATATCAAGTTCCCGTGGGATTTCTCTGTTATGCATAAAATAGTACACCAAGGCTTCTTTTTTGCCCCGTGTTCACTAACAAAAGATCAGGATCAGGATCAAGTGATCCTGGTTTTATTTTCATTGTTTAATGTCACTAAAATTAATCATGCTTTCCTAGATGTAAATGGTAGATATTCAAAATGTAAAAAAATGCTGATTTGCAAAGAAACCAAACTATTTTGGGATAAAATCAACAAATAACAAAGCAAATACAAATATATTCAGATCAAAATGAGGATCAATTTTAGGATCAGGATCAATATTTGGATCAACTGTAAAATGCCTGTATCTTGCAAAATTGACTATAAATGTATTCTAAAACATCATAAACTTGCTATTGCAAGTCTAGTTTTATCAAATTAATATTAAATATATAATCTATCAGGTTAAAAATGAATAATAATAGAGTTTTTAAATTTGATCCTGATCTTGATCCTGATCCTGAAATCTTTGTGAACATGTTATTTAACTTACGGTGTCCATCCTAGTATGCATAATCATGAAATATGATATTGTTTCAAGTTGTTTTTTGTTGGTTTTTGTTGTTGTTTTTTCGCGATGTGATCATGTGACCCTTTTTGGAAAAATGCCCTTAAGCATTACCTGTTTCATATGCTCAATGCCTTATTTTTTGATATTTGATAATGGTGGTTTAAAAAAAATCTTTTTTACTTCAGTGTACTCGTCAGAGTGAGGCGCAAAAAGGCCTGTTACAAATTTAAGGTAATCAACTCTTTATCATGTTTAGCTATGACACATTTAAATGTAGATTAACCTTTTTGTATCCATTTTTAATTCGTCAAATCTGTACACGTTAAAAATACGGCCATTAAATTCGAAAATCATTTATTTCAGTATACATGTATTCCCAAAATTTAATGTAAACGACAGCTACGATATATGGTGCAATTCCAGTTTTTGTCAAGAGATTACACATGGAAAGAATAAGATTTCTTTATAAAGTTTATGACATTTGATATATTATACATACATGAATTGATAACATAAATATGATCTATTTGCTGAACAAAATACATTATTAGCATAGCCTTTAATAGCAAATGACAATTTAAAGCTTTTCAGGTCAGCTATCTATGGAAGATAACTGTTGCCAAAATTACATAAATCTACAATTTGCAATGTAAGAAAGCAGAATGTAATTGAAGCAGCGATTATCTTCCATAGTTATCAAAGTTATCCAGGAAAGCCTGTTAGTTGTACGCCCGAAGAAATTTGTTAAAAATCATTTTTGCTTGGCTTGTTTGCTGCATAAGATGATTGTTAGCCTTAAGTTAATCGAATTTGTGAAGTGAATTTGTCCTGCTTGAATCTGAAAATTTGAAATGGATTTCTCTATTAGACTACTAATAGTATAAAATCTGGTCAGACTGCACGAAATTATTTGCCATTCATTTCGAAAGTCGGACAAAAATACAGCTTTGTCAAACAAAATAAGGGTATCCTTGAAGATTAGTACAGTCTGTCGGGATTGAACGCGGACATTCATCCTGTAATGTCACATGAGCAAGTACGGACGAACATTGCGGTGGTTAGGGATTACCGTAGTACTGTCGCCATTTAATGTAGCATGTCCTATAAATAAGATATTGCACACTATGAACATAAAATTTTGCTGTCTCGCTTGAAGTTTTACTTTAGTTTTTGTTCATTTAAGATTAATAAAAAGGGGAAAAAAAAATTTAACCAGCAAATGAAGACACTAGAAGGCAATAAACGGATAAATTCCACTGACGTTGTTGATGATGGTGAACTCATAGAAGTTAATAGTCGTAGTGAATATGCTCCTGACCATGGTGATGGTAATGGTGAAGAAAAAAATTGTGACGACTGTAGAGTAATAAGTAGTGGCAATGATGCTGGTGGTTTTGGTAACATAAATGATGACAGTGATGGAGGAAATAATGGAGGTAAAGAAAATATTGGTTACAGTGATATTGGCGATGATGCTGGTGGTTTTGGAAACATAAATGATGACGGTGATGGAGGAAATAATGGTGGTAAAGAAAATATTGGTTACAGTGATATTGGCGATGATGCTGGTGGTTTTGGAAACATAAATGATGACGTTGATGAAGGAAATAATGGTGGTAAAGAAAATATTGGTTATAGTGATATTGGTGAGAAAGATGATAGCTTGGTAGTAGAAGACAATGATGTTTTTGGGGAGACTGTTTGTGCTGATGGTGTAGAGATGATTGATGATTGTGGTGCCACAAACATTACTGATTGCGCGGGGGAAGAAACTAATGCCATCGCTGTTGAAAAGAACTTAAATGATTATAATGGTAAAGAGTGAATGATGTTTGTGTTTTGGATTGAGAAACGTGTTGTAGATATTAAAGGCAATGAAAAAACGATGTGGGAGATGATTCTGAATGACGAAAATGGCGTGGATTAAAGATAAAATGGCGATGCAGATGATAATGATGTCTATTTTGAAGGTGGAAAAGATGTTGTTAAAAAAGAATGGCTAAGAAAAATGAAAATGCTAGTAACGCTTGTATTTTTTATTGAAGTCGAAGATCGTCATCCTTGAACATACACTTTGCCACGTGTCGTGTATGCCAATATTTATATGACAATATATTTTCCAACGAGAAAGTAAACTTAATATGCGAAAAGTGATAATCACGAACAGATCTGAAGTGTGTTCGTTTAACTTTATCCGCCGCTTAAAAAGAAAAAAAATCAAAATGACTTTAACTTCTGTGAATAATTGTCATTATACATTATTACTTGTCAGAAAGAACGCTCATTATTTTGCTCAAGTCCTCACAAATGCGTATGTACTCACATTTCAATTATCTGTACTAAACCAGTATTATTACCTGTAACTTCTTTTATATGTTGAGCTATTTCAATATATTTCATGTATAATTATATAACTTTTCATAAGAAAAGGTAAAAATTGCGTGTTCGTGATTTTTCTTGCGGTTTTTCAGTACACTTCAAGACGAATGAACGCAAAACTTAGAACAACTATGATAAAAAGGTTAAGAAATACATAATACATGTAATATCATAAAAATAGTATTCAAAATCCATATGATAATTTGTATGTTGATACAAAGAAGCACATAATATATATTCTTTAACAGTTTTCATCTCATTAAGTATTTCTACTTTAGATATCTTTACGAAGTGGCATTCTATATTGCGCTGCTATTCGAACCGCAGGTAATATTTTCTAGCCCATGTAATCTGCGTAATGCAAAACGTTTATGTATTGCCGTACGCGATACGCGTAGAAAATATTAAATCATATTTACTCGCAGATTTTCAAAAAAAAAAAATGAAAGCAGAATATTAACTTCCAATACTGCCTTAAAAATATGTGCAGAAGATTGATTTTTTATTTACCGGTTTGCGACCACGCCTACTAGTATATTGAATAAATATTTCGGGGAACTTTGGCAATTTTTGAAAATGTATAACTTTATTTCTGTAATAAGACTGTCTTAATTCTTTATTCACATGTACACTTGATATTTTTTTTTACTACATTTGTATTTTGAACACTTGCAGAGTTTTCATAAAGAAATTGGAAGGATTGATCTTCTGTCCATTAAGCTGTCAATTATGCAATCTTGGACATGGAGTGTTTTTATGTCCAAGTTGCAATGGAACATTGAGATGAAGAAAATGAACAAATGAAAAATACTGAATATAGTTATTTATTAATCAGATGTGCTTTAAATGACCTATCAAAAGTGCTTTAAATGACCAACAATCTTTCCGGGTGAACATGTCATTTCGCATCTCTCATGGGACTGAAAGGCATTTTCCTCGAATTGGTAATATTCTCCGGGACAGTCCTGAATATGTACGCATGCGCCAATGTCTGGGTCATATGTCCAGATATCGAACGTTTCAAAACACGCTCTTTGCTCCACATATTTCTTCAGACAAACTGAAAACATAAAAATAACTGTGTAGTGAATTTATATAATTTCGAAGTCTTCTGATTTGTCATTATCAAAGTTGTACAAAGGTAAACAACTCTGCTCATTTATTGAGGGCGTCAGACGCCATTTGACGTGTTTCATAATTAATCATTGACGTAAGAGAATAAATCTAATTAAACTGAATAAATCACACGCAAGCACGCACGGAAACACATACACAGACACAAAACGAAAACACTCTTAATATAATGCTATGCCTCTTTGTAAAAACTAAAAACAGTGTTCATCTTTTTTTCCCCACTTTAAAAAACGTGAGATACTTTTAATTCTACGGAGCCCCTAAAGTGACATTCTCGACACTTTTCCCCCGGCATTTAATTCGTTTTTATGAAATATTAATTCGTTTTAACTAATTATTAATTCGTTTTTACGAAATGTTAATTCGTTTTTACGAAATATTAATTCGTTATTACGAAATATTATTTTGTAATTTCGTAAAAACGAAATGTTATTTCGTAATTACGAAATAATAATTCGTTTTTGAGAAATATTAATTCGTTTTTACGAAATATCAATTCGTACTTACGAAATATTAATTCGTTTTTACAAAATGTTATTTCGTAATAACGAAATATTATTTCATAATTACGAAATATTAATTCGTAAAAACGATCTTAATTACGAAATAGTAATTCGTTTTTACGAATTAATATTTCGTAATTACGAAATAATACTTCGTAATTACGAAATAACATGTCGTAAAAACGAATTATTATTCCGTAAGTTCGTAAAAACGAATTAAGTTCCGGGGAAGAAAGTGTGGAAAATGTCTCCTTAGGGGCTCCGTATAATTCAACCTGGTGATAACGAACCATTTACAAGGCACATTAATCCTAAGACGTCAATATTATTGAAATTCTTATGAAATGTTACCATGTGTTTAATAATTAATAGTTTAATTATCGATTTACATGTATATTACGTTAATATGTTAAATAACTAAAGAAATGCAGTAATATGTTCTAAAGGTAGCAACATTTAAACAAAGTAGTATACAAAATAGTGATTCACTACAATTATATCATTTGGCTTCAGAGCAAAAGAAGTAAAGATGATGGCAATTGAGTATTCTGTTGGAAACTGTAACAAGATACAAATAATAAAATGTTTTTGTGAATTGAAAATGATAGCATTTCTGATGCATAATGGAGTGGCCTTTTAAGAATTGAACATTGTCTACTGTTAAATTGTCATAGATGTAAGAATTGTCATTCTTGAATATTAATAGAAATACTGCAATGAACGGTGTATTTATTCGCGTGTTTTACTACAGAGGTTCATATGTAACGAACATGACGTCGAATCATAACGTCCACAAATAACCATATCGTCCATATTACCCATTAATACCTATGCTACTATATATAGTAACAAAATTTAGGGTATTGTAAGGTCATTCTGGCAAGATTTCGGTCATTATGCAACTGTGACCGCCTTACTTCTCGGCATTATTTAGGTTATAAAACTTGGTTTGCTGCTCGCCATTATGCGAGTATTGCCCGAAGATGTACATAATGGTCAGAGGGCCGCCGACCATTGTGTACATCTTTGGACCATGATCTCATAATGGCGATCAAAAACCAAATATTTACTTCTTAATAAAAGCAACATCAAATAACGAAATGTAACTGGAAACATTTGAAAAAGGTACCTGGATTAATCGCAGAAACTGTTACAAGAGAGCTAAGTGTAACAAACGCAGCAGCGGCTAGTCCAATCATATTGTAAGTGTCGTCTGCAACTTTTCCAATGTAAAGTGAATAACTTACGTAAGAGTCATCTGCTTTATATAAAACATCTGGAACAATTCTATGACATATTGAAAAATTACTGATGCAAAATTATCAGTAACTAAACTTATTGCATTGTCATGCGTTAAATCGCTCCACGGATTTAGCTCATAGCAAATTGTCAGTTGAAATGAATATGAATTTATTTATGAAAACTTCGTAAAATAAATCAGTTCTATTTTACCATGTCGAGCAAATAAAACTGCTAAGGGCCACTTGTTTATAAGAACATAAATTATCTTTATCGTTATTATTATTATTACTATTATTATTATAGTTGTTGTTGTTGCTATTATTGTTATTATTATTATTTATATTATTATTATTAGGCCTTCCTGGCAAATGTCTAGTAGAACGCTAAGATAACGTCTTTGTCACGTTCTGCAGGCTGTCCGTATTTGCTTTAAACATTTAAATTTATTCTTTTTCTTATACATGTATTTGTATTCTAATTTATATGTATGGGAATAGTATGAGAATGTGTATATGAATACAGGTGTATATATAATCGAATGTGTATATGTATTTGAAATGTATGAGAATGTCTATATATTTGAGAATATGTACATACATGAAGGTTTAAAGTAAAAATATCGCCTTATATTCTGAAAAAAGTCACGATTCAATAGCAAGGTTATACGTGCTTTTGTTCGCAAAACGTCAAAGAGCAATTGTGTATTAGTGACTTATCCTTATACTGGCCTATTTTATAAATTTCAAATTATTTATGACGCCAGCACCTTTAAATTGTTCCCATTTAAGAACACGGAGAGTGGAACGTTCCTGAAGGCATAGACGACCATGCAGTGAACATAAACTTAGCGGATTTCATGATTGGACACACATATAAATACATTTTTAATCATATATTATTGCAATTAGACCAATATATCATAAAACAAATACAATCAGAATGTTAACATAAGTAGTATTGGAATGAATTAATTTAAACATATGTATCTGAGATGTGGTCATAATTAATATTTACATATTTACATATGTGGGTTATTTTTCTGGTGAATCAAAGTTTTGGTCATAGCTCAGCGGTCAGTAACTTTCCTGGATACTAAACCAGTAATGACTATTTTTTTCTGCATGTGACCGACATCTAATCCAATCAGCGATGAGAGACAGATGACCGTCCTAGATCAGTTGTCATGAAGATATTTCACCTCCCCCGAGGATCGTATACCAGAGACTCCTGAATTACAAATCCGATACTCTTTCTCTATTAAGCCAAGCGGTCGGGCCATATATGAGCCGTGCCATGACAAAACAACATAATGGGTTTGCGACCAGCATGGATCCAGACCAGCCTGCGCATCCGCGCAGTCTGATCAGGATCCATGATGTCCGCTTACCAACCCTATTACAAGTAGAGAAACTAATAGCTAACAGAATGGATCCTGATCAGACTACGCGGATGCGCACTGGTCTGGATCCATGCTGGTCGCAAACCCATTATGTTGGTTTTGTCGTGACGCGGTTTAATTATTTACATGCATATGCTACATATATAAAGCGTATAGCCCATTATTAGAACGTAAAATGTTTATCAATTTCCCATAGCAAGCTAAATAAATAATTCTTAAAGCTGCATGCCTACAGATGAGACAAAATATTCCGAGATCATACTTGAGAAAAATATACTTAGATTTTAAGAAAAGTAAAACAGATTTAAGTAATAGTTTACATGTGAAAAGCGATTAATGACTGGTGGTGCAGTATTTTTCACCGTATTGCCACTACACTGTATTTGCATATTTTCAGCTCTTTTCGTAATTAACGTGGATTTTGTCGTTTGCAATGTGTAAATTAGTTTCTTTTTTCAATTCTCAATATCTTACTTTAAAATACATTTTCCAAGTTTTTCATGAAAATCAGCATGAATCTGTAGGCATGCTTATATTATATTATATATAGCTGTTGTTACTGGCACTTATTCATAACGACATTTATTTACATAATCTATTGCGCACAATCAAGTTCTAAACTTGATCATATTATCATTACATCTTTAATGTTACTGTTAAGTGTTGCAAATCATTTAATCACAAAGTGATGAATGTTAGAATTAATGTTTAATTGCCAATACCGTCATTATCATCATCCTCATCATCTGCTTCTACATCATCATCACTATTCTTATAAGATGATCCAGTGTCTGTATTATTCTCATTTTCAATATCTCCAGATTTTATTGATTCAGTCACATCAGATCCACGTTCACCAATACCATCTATAACTTCTTCTTTACCAAAATCATCCATTATTTCTTCTTTACCAATATCATCTATTATTTCTTCTTTATCAATATCATCTATTATTTCTTCTTTATCAATATCATCTATTATTTCTTCTTTACCAATATCATCTATTATTTCTTCTTTACCAATATCATCTATTATTTCTTTTTTACCAATATCATCTATTATTTCTTCTTTAACAATATCATCTGTTATTTCTTCTTTACCAATATCATCTATTATTTCTTCTTTATCAAAAGTGTGTGATTCGTCTTCGACTCTGCCATTGTCGTTGGTTCCAAAACATTTCTTTGGTTCATATTGTTCAGGTCGCTCAAATTGGTAGTCCATTTCATTAATGTCCGACAAATTTGTTGTCGTATCTTTCGTTTTACCATCAACAATTTCTTCAACAAAGCTTGTTTCATCAAGCGTCGTCTCCATTCCGCCGTGTGTATTTACCACTTCATATGTATGTATTCCGCTAACTGAATCGGTTTCAATCAGGTCTTCATACTTGTCTTGTTCAATTTCCACATCAGCAGTAATGACTTTCACTTTGTCTGGACCTCCATAAAAAATATCAATGCTTATTGCACTAACACGGGTGGTTATTACTTGCGTTTGGTCAGATATAATACATATCTGTTCACTTTTTGAGTAATAAGGATTTTCAACTGTATGATATTCCGAATGCTGTTTGCATAACTTATGCCGGTCGCTTCTTTTCCTCAAGCTTGATGGTATCTTCCATTTGATTGGCTATATAAAAAAGGAAAGAAAAACTATAAAATATGTACATATATTATTATCATGCAATAATTTTGAAATAGCAAGATAAAGAATAATGATTTGTCGGGCATATATGAAGGTTTCAGAGGTCATTTAATTTAATTCAAAAGGGTTTTCGCACACGATTGGATTACAATAATACATGAATAAACATACATATCTAGCATAAACATATTTGAGCTGCGTCATGACAAAACCAACATAATGGGTTTGCGACCAGCATCGATCCAGACCAGCTTGCGCATCCGTGCAGTTTGATCAGGATCCATGCTGTTCGCTTACAAACCCTATAACAAATAGAGAAACTAATAGCGAACAGCATGGATCTGATCAGACTACGCGGATGCTCAGGCTGGTCTGGATCCATGCTGGTCGCAAACGGATTACGTTGGTTTTGTCATGACGCGGCTCATATGTATAATACTGCAAACATATGTTAAATTCCATGCAATAAAGTTACACATTTATGAAGTTGATTTTGAGTTTTTGAATTCATTAAGCTGAATTCATATCTTTATGAAGCTAAAATTGTAAAGTCGTGAGGTTGAATTCCTGTAGTTCAAAAGCTGAATTCATGAATCCTGTATTAATGAATTTTGAATCAGGAATTCGGTAAGTTGCATGGGCGAATTGATATACATGTACGTTGTTCTTGTAGATATTTAGATGGCGAATTTCTAAACTATCACTGAAAATATTGTAAAATCCTTATGCATACCGACAGCATGAGTTTGACTGTTTATTAACTGGAAAAAACACACTTAATTAGAATCTAAGAATCTATTACATTTTTAGAGTTCTCTTATAAAAACGTGAGATAATGGTGACATTCTGTAGAAAATGTACATTCTTTTTTAAAATTTATTTTTTCAGTCATGTGATAATTTGATGTAAATTCATATGATTTTGTACATGGAAGGACGAACTTGTGTGAATGTAGGAATAAAGGGTGTTTTCATTAGCTTTTTACCGACACGTGTGAATATACATGTATATGAAAGCCACAGGCAGTGGGGTTGATATTGATGGTGAGAACGTACCGATCCTGTTATATGCCGATGATATTGTTCTTATAGCAGAAAGTGAAAATGATCTTCAAAGTATGTTAAATGTTCTTCATAATTGGTGTATTACAAACCATATGAATGTTAACCCACTAAAATCTATATCATTTTTTGTGATTTTTATCGTTTCTAGTTTTGTTTTGTTGTTGTCGTTTTCTACGGTCTGTTTTAAGAGATTACTATTTTACTGCGTTTAAAGCGGAAGATTTAAATGCTTACTCAACGCCTGAAGTACGGCAGTAAATCATTTATATCAATAATATAAAGATAAAGTTTCAGTCTAAACGAAATTATTATTATGAAAGAGTAACCAGTAATGAATTTCGTGAATAACGTGCAGCTAATCTGTTAATGTTGCTGACTCAATATATCCGTATTTTGTTGTTGTTTTTTGTTTTGTTTTTTTGGTTGCTGTTTTTTATCGATTCCAGCAATGAAAACACGCTATGGTACGATAATGAGTGACGCAAGGACACGAGATGAACCCTGTGATACTGGTTAAACGCGATTGCACGATGGTGAAAACGCGTTGATACGATGGTGAAAACGCGGTGATACGATGGGGAAAACGCGGTGGTATAATAGTAGTGAAAACGCGTTGATACGATGGTGAAAACGCGGTGATACGATGGGGAAAACGCGGTGGTATAATAGTAGTGAAAACGCGGTGATACGATGGGGAAAACGCGGTAATATAATAGTAGTGAAAACGCGGTGATACGATGGGAAAACGCGGTGGTATAATACTAGTAGTAGTGAAAACGCGGTGATACGATGGGGAAAACGCGGTGGTATAATAGTAGTGAAAACGCGGTGATACGATGGGGAAAACGCGGTGGTATAATAGTAGTGAAAACGCGGTGGTACGATGGTGAAAACGCGGTGATACGATGGTGAAAACGCGGTGATACGATGGGGAAAACGCGGTGGTATAATAGTAGTGAAAACGCGGTGATACGATGGGGAAAACGCGGTGGTATAATAGTAGTAGTGAAAACGCGGTGGTACGATGGTGAAAAACGCGGTGGTACGATGGTGAAAACGCGGTGACACGATGGTGAAAACGCAATGGTACGAGGGTGAAAACGCGTTAGTACAATGGTGAAAACGCGAAGGAACGATGGTGAAAACGCGGTGGTACGATGGTGAAAACGCAGTTATACGATGGTGAAAACGCGGTGAAACGATGATGAAAAAGCGGTGGTACGATGGTTAAAACGCGGTAATACGATGGTGAAAACGCGGTGGTACGAGGATGAAAACGCGGTGGTACGATGCACGATAGCGAAATCGCGATGTCATCATGATAAAAAATACAAGATAATGCAGTGAAGTAATGACAGAACGACTAATTAACGTTAGTGAACGTGATGTTACGTACGATGGTGAAAACTTGATGTTACGATGGTGAAAATACGATAGCACGATAGTGAAATCACAATGGCCCGATTGTGAACGTGATATAGTACGATGGTGGGATATAAAGATCTTACACGGGCTGCCGGTACATGCCAAGATAACTAGCTCGAAGTTAAATGAGAACGGCGATAACAATGCTGTGCTGACTTTCCGCAAAACAGTTACCGAAGGGCTAGATATTCCTATAGACCTGTTGCGACAGTCGGTGTTGGATTCTTTTTCTTGCATATTATATATTAATCATTATTCGGAACTTTCATTTTCATAAAGCACTTTATTCTTATAGTGGCGTACGAAATATACAATTTCATTCTTAAAGGCAAAATGGTGTCATTTTAATAATGCAATTTATCCATGGACGGTCAGGAATGACGTGATTTAAAGCACAGGCTTGTCACGCACACATTGCGGTTGTAACTCACCGATGAAAGCAGATATGCAAGAAATGCGGTATCACATCCCGTTTCTGCCATCATGTCATCGTATCAAACGATGCCTGAACAGAATCTAGTCATTCTAAATTTAGAACTTCCATTGCATTCAGGGTTTGTAATCCTTACTAATTTCGAGGTATTTTGTTCAGGATAAACCTGTTGTTTAAAATTGAAGTAAATAATTTAGCGAAAATCTTCTCGCCGAAACAGTCCGACATGTAGAATCTATATATTCCACTACTCGGCAGTCAGATTTATTTGTGTAGTATTCGGTAATCGACATCGCTAAAAATAGCATTTTCATTGATTAAAATCAAATTCATCCGCGTAATTTGTGATTGTGCATTTATTGACAATTCTATAAGACAACGCTACTTTTAAACTTTGAATGCGTTGTAATTTGTTGGATACTTGTAACAAAATAAAAATATTTCTTTCTCTTAAATCGCTAGTTTTAAGCTGTTTTGAGAACTACTTGTTGTAAGGTTTGTCGTGAAATTCTGTGTCGGAGGTTGAATGTCAGCTTTGTATTTACTGACCTTCAGTCAGAAAATACAAAAACTTAACGGAAAAATTGCCGTATTGAAAAACATATCGTGTTTTTAGCACTTTGATATGAAATTATTGTTTTACAATGCATATATATTGCCTTTTATGGACTATTGTTGTATTATATGGGGTAAAGGAAACACAAACTACATAAATAATGTTTGTAAATTACAAAAACGAATTGCTAAAATCATTTTACAGCAACCACAAAGATCTACGTCAATGAAGCTATTCGAAGCTCTTAACTGGTTATCGTTCACTGACAGATGTAAATACCACACGGCAGTGCTTGTTTTTAAAACTTTAAATAACATGGCACCGACTTATATGACAGAACTGATGACTTTATCCGACAACAAAATATATAACTTAAGATCTAGGTCACGAAAAGATATTGCATTATGGACAAGACCTAAAACAAATTATATTAAAGACACATTTTCTTATTATGGCATGAACATTTGGAACAATATACCTTTAAATATTCGTAATGTTAATAACCTTAAATGTTTTAAAGAAAAATAAAATTAGAAAACCAGCATAAACTACATATTGACATGAAATTAGTTAAAGTCATATTAAGCAAAAAATAGAAAAATTAAATTTTTTATAAAAAAATATTATAATTCTTCATTTTAATATTTTTTTTATAAAAAGATTTATTATATACCTATAAATTTTCTCCCTAAAATACACGCAAATATTGTAGCGCAAATACGCTTCAACGGATAGAAATTTCCGTATTATGTTAGTGACAAATACGGTACCATATATGGAAGTGCCGGACTATTTTTGACGTTGGTTCCGATCTTAGCTTTGTATAACGTTGCATTTGGAAACGGGAACCAAAATTATTAAAGGCGTGGCCAGTTTTCAAGAATTGCGTATTCATCCGTCAGTCATAAATTTATTTCTTGACAACTACATTTCATTTTCTGAATAAAACGAAATGGTATATAATAAAAGGAAAATAATGTTGTAGTAGCTTTCTGAGACTATGTATTTTTCTATTCGCAACGTTGGAAAATTGATATCTCGCTCGACCTACGGTCTCGCGAGATATCAATTTTCCATCGCTGCTCGTAGCAAAATACAGAGCCTCAGAAAGCTACTACAACATAATATTCCGTATTTATTATATACCTTTAAATTTTCTCCCTAAAATACACGCAAATATTGTAGCGCAAATACGCTTCAACGGATAGAAATTTCCGTATTATGTTAGTGACAAATACGGTACCATATATGGAAGTGCCGGACTATTTTTGACGTTGGTTCCGATCTTAGCTTTGTATAACGTTGCATTTGGAAACGGGAACCAAAATTATTAAAGGCGTGGCCAGTTTTCAAGAATTACGTATTCATCCGTCAGTCATAAATTTATTTCTTGACAACTACATTTCATTTTCTGAATAAAACGAAATGGTATATAATAAAAGGAAAATAATGTTGTAGTAGCTTTCTGAGACTATGTATTTTTCTATTCGCAACGTTGGAAAATTGATATCTCGCTCGACCTACGGTCTCGCGAGATATCAATTTTCCATCGCTGCTCGTAGCAAAATACAGAGCCTCAGAAAGCTACTACAACATAATATTCCGTATGTATTATATACCGGTACTATACATTTTCTCCCTAAAATACACGCAAATATTGAAGCGCAAATACGCTTCAACGGATAGAAATTTCCGTATTATGTTAGTGACAAATACGGTACCATATATGGAAGTGCCGGACTATTTTTGACGTTGGTTCCGATCTTAGCTTTGTATAACGTTGCATTTGGAAACGGGAACCAAAATTATTAAAGGCGTGGCCAGTTTGCAAGAATTACGTATTCATCCGTCAGTCATGAATTTATTTCTTGACAACTACATTTCATTTTCTGAATAAAACGTAAAGGTATATAATAAAAGGAAAATTATGTTATAGTAGCTTTCTGAGACTATGTATTTTTCTACTCGCAACGTTGGAAAATTGATATCTCGCTCGACCTTCGGTCTCGCGAGATATCAATTTTCCACCGCTGCTCGTAGAAAAATACAAAGCCTCAGAAAGCTACTACAACATAATATTCCGTATGTATTTTCTATTTTTTGCTTAATATGACTTAAAACTAATTTCATATCAATATGTAGTTTATGCTGGTTTTCTAGTTTTACTTTGCTTTTTACTGCATCTTCACCTGTGTTTTGTATCTTTTATTAAAAATTAAGATCCTACATATTACATTTATACGCCAAATTATGTATTACATTTTGACGTCGTTGTCCTTGACGTCATATGACGTTGACGTCATTTCCTGTAAACGAAGTATACCTGATGAAGACCAAACTCCTCACAGCGGTTACGTCACGCTTTGCTACTTTAACTTGATAAGGGGAAGTAACCGCTGCGAGGAGTTTGGATGAAGACTTTTGAGTCGAAACGTTGTATATTTTTCAAATAAAATAAATAGAGGATATTGAATGAGTGTAGGTTTAATACTAAATTTATTGAACGAGTTGAATAAAATCATATTATGCGAGCCTCTGGCGAGCATAATATTGTTTTATTCAACGAGTTCAATAAATTTAGTATTGAATCTACACGAATATAATATTTTATTTATCACATATATAAAACAAGAACGGTAAACTGTTAACAAGAGTCATTTTTCTTTGATGCGCCTATAGTGTAACGCTAACATTAGCGCGTTTTAACGCTATGTTTATAGTGCAAATGACGTGACGTCAAAGTGTTATTACACTAGTGTAATATCGTCTAGTGTAATATCGTTTTTATTAAATGGCTTTATTACACTCCTGCGCCGCGGTTTATGTGATAATTACATTTTTAAATTGAAAAAAAAAATGGAGATGATTTCTATATTCAAACTTATATTAAAGAAAAATACAAATCATATCTTGATGTTCATATGAATGAGTGAATGAATGAATGAATGAATAAATAAACAAACGAATGAACGAACGAATAATGCAATATACGTATATTGTTGAGTGTCTGTCGAAAGTATATGAGTTGTCCTATGCTAAAAATTACATATTATACATTCATTTTTAGCTCGACTATTCGATAAAAATAAGTAGAGCTATTGTAGTCACCCGAGCGTCGGCGTCGGCGTTTGCGTCGGCGTCGGCGTAACCACTTATGTTAAAGTTTTTGTAATACCTCAAATATTTTCAAAGTCATTTGACATATGGCTTTGAAACTTTGTACACTTGTTCACCATCATGACCCCAACCTGTAGACAGGAGGAGGTAACTCTATCAAGCATTTTGACAGAATTATGCCCCTTTTTCGACTTAGAATTTACGTTAAAGTTTTTGTAATAGTTTACAATAGTTGTCCATTGACATATGTCTTTGAAACTTTGCACACTTGTTCACCATCATGACCTCAACCTGTAGACAGGAGGAGGTAACTCTATCAAGCATTTTGACAGAATTATGCCCCTTTTTCGTTTTAGAATTTTTGTTAAAGTTTTTGTAATACCTCAAATATTTTCAAAGTCCATTGACATATGGCTTTGAAACTTTGCACACTTGTTCACCATAATGACCCCAACTTGTTGACAGGAGGAGGTAACTCTATCAAGCATTTTGATAGAATTATACCCCTTTTTCGACTTAGAATTTACGTTTTTGTAATACCTCAAATATTTTCAAAGTTCATTGACATAAGGCTTTGAAACATGTTTAAATTTTATACTCTTCTTTGAGAGCATAATAGGACTCTCTCCAAGGCCTATAACTGTAATATGGATTTAAAGAAAAAATTTGCCTTTTTCTTTACTTAAAAAATTTTACCTTTTAATCAAGGCTTTTTTTACTATCAAGCACTAAGAATAGTCGAGCGTTGCTGTCCTACCGACAGCTCTTGTTCTACCTATGCATGTCCTGTTGTTGTTGTTGTTGTTGTTTTCTATTTCAGAAGGCCACATTGGAAATAAGATTCATATATGATTGCTATATTGTATGTTCTTAATGTGCAATCTTCTTTAAATAAAGATATTATTATTATAATTATTAGTTAAAAATTGAATATTTTTCCAATTCTACAGATAAAACTTTGCATTATATAATGCAGTTGTATACATGTCAAAACATGCATATATCAAAACGTATGTTAGATTTGTTAGATTTAGCCTTATTGATAGTTTTTTTTCACATCGTTGTTTAATATTGGTTGCTTTTCCAATCATAGTATAATCGTTTAAAAAAGTTTTGAAAGTGAAAATAAATGTTCTAGGTGTTTTGAATCACTGTAATATTGTCTTTGATTTATAATTTACCCGACCACCAGTTATTTATATAACATTTTTTTATAAGTAAAGGCTATTAATAGTTAAATCATCGACAAACTGAAAATAACAAGGTTATTCATTGACCAAAGGATGATATTTTGATTTTCACGAAACTATTCATTCACTAATCGTTCATAATTATGATATTGAAGTATTTATCTTCTTTATCAACAGAAATTTTATAAAATGATCCAACAAAAGTTTTTTTACCCGGTTTATTTTAAGTATGGAAATTCCCACCAAAAGCTATTTATGTAACTAACTTCTATTCGTAAAGTTTATAAATAGTTAAATTAAAACGTCATCTTACAAAACATATATTTTAAATACATGTAGTATATAATAGCAATGGCTCTTTTTGTGTTCATAATTATAGATATTTCACTAACTAAAATACTTTGCTTAGTTCATATACATACGGAATTAAGCCCACGTTATTATATATTATACTATTAAACATTGTTGAGTCCATCTGACTGGTACACAGCTGACAAACCTATATTGGACGAGGCACTTGCAGTCTCATAAAGGTTTTGCAGCTTTGTACGAGCTCGAGTATTCTACTGAGCAATGTATATTTGCTTTTTTATTTCACACGCCAACTTTTTTTTAATTTGCTGGGGGACTTTGGATTCTTTCATGTGAGAAAGCTTCCAGCTAGCTTAAGGCACGTCGGTGGTTCTATTCATGTGCCCGTTCGTGCCTTAAATAATGCACAGAAGGGCACCTGCAGAAGTCTTCCTCCAACGTTGCCAAATGACCTATACTGTGCCGGTGTGACGTAAAACCGAATCAAAAAAGGAGACAAAAATTTGTATTTTGCTACTTTAATTACAGTATGGATTTCTTTGGAATCTAAAAATGAATAAAAGGCTAGACTGGGGATTTGATATGGATTTTGGACTCGAAAAAAATGAAAACGAGGCTAATAAAGAGCTATATTTATAAAATATCGTTCATTGCTAGGGATTTTGTTAATACCATGAAGTCAAGTCTGGATCATAAATAAATGTGAAGACATGTGAAGACATGCGTTTTCCTCGATTAAAAGTTCTACGATTTGTAGTTCATGTCGAACTTTTTTCATATATCATATCTATTACTCTTTGTTCAAAGTTTGAGAAAATAACAACCTTGATTCTGTCAGACATTCACAAAGCTTTACATATTTAACACCTGATTACCAATACCTCGACGATAATTCATAATAATCTTGGACTTCATATGGATTGAAAGTAGTTCTTCCACGTGGTTTTAAATGTAATCAAACATAAGAGGGTGTAATCCTGACTTAAAATGCCCCCTGGTGTCCAATTGTAACCAAATACGTTTTAATGTTAACAGGTAAACATTTCGTACATTCGGTTTCTACAAATATAATAATAACAATAATTAGATAAAGAATCTTTATTTTGCAAATTAATTCTCAAAAGA
Source organism: Ruditapes philippinarum (assembly GCF_026571515.1). Lineage (NCBI taxonomy): Eukaryota > Metazoa > Mollusca > Bivalvia > Venerida > Veneridae > Ruditapes > Ruditapes philippinarum. The sequence goes on along the minus strand of NW_026866001.1, from coordinate 19,898 downwards.
GTCATGTACAAGCTTTCATAATATATACAATAACATGTATGTATATTACTCGTATGCAGAAGTAAATTACTAATTACATAGCAAGATGACGGGACTGCAAGTATTTCTTTTCTTTCATTATTAATGGTTACCATTGATTAAATATTTAATTAGTTATTTACTTTTTTTAGAAAGAATTTTTTTTTTTCTAACCAATACAAATTAATAAATAATTTTGTTTGAAAAATTAAATTTCCAAAAGATGGTTGTCAATAATGACTTGCAATCCCGTAGAGACAATGTCAGCATCTATTACATTGTATCCATAAAGTTCGAGACAAATGTTGTTACTATGAATGAAATAAGTATATATATCGTATATATACCGTATATACCGGAATTCCGTATCCGATTTGTGTATTCGAAGTTTACCGGAAATGGCCGAGAAAATGCGATTATCAATATACGGCATGCAATATATTTATTTTTCAAGAATGATATTTATTAGATTGCAGTAACTTTACCCAATATTTTATAATTCTTACATATCATGTCACAAATAATGGCTATTTCTATTTCTTATGACTACCTTTTAACCCGTATTTCAACGTTGTAACAAAGAATCGAACTTAAAACAGAGTTAAATAGCTATATTATTTTAAGATTTAAATGGTACTTTTTTAAAAATGAAATGTAAAATATTCAATGCCTTCATAGTTAACTGCTCTCCATAAAAAGTACCTTTTTAGTTAGAAATAACATGGGGTAATTAAAATCATTTACAACATCCAGTTTTACATCATACACAAATCTTCATTTAGCAGTAACCCGACACGTTTACAAAAAGCAACAACATTGGTCCTGTCTATATTAAGTTCTAAGCTCCATTTTAATAGAAAGAGCTTCGAAACACGAGGCTATCTGATTTGTACGAGGGGGGCGTAGCCTCCGAGTAAAAATCAAATTGCCGAGTGTTTTGATGTATCATAGTTAAATATAAAAACACGTTCCCTGTTGTCACAATATGAAACCCCAGAAACAAGTAACCAATGAATAAGCATTTCTATCGCTATCCCTATCCCCTTCTCTGTCGTCACAGTAAGTAAACCACAGCAAATATGAGCCAATCAACAGGCGGGCATGCTCTGGAGTGCGGGTAACTAATACCTGCACTCCAGTTAACGCACTGTGCATGCATATGAATACGATTTAACTCTGGCAAATTTTAAACAGAAAGGTCCCCAAACTATGATACAATTACAATGTGTGTCGAAGCTTTGAAACCGAAAACATAAACATATCCTCAAAATAATCACATCATTATTATTAATATGTAAAAGCATAAGTAAAATATCATTACTTTGAACAACACTGATTATATCTTGTTCAAAGAACAATTCAACATCATCAATAAACAAAGAAATTCAAATCATCGTATATACCCAGCCTTGACGTTATTCTAAACGCACATGCAAAAAATACAGAAATTAACAACACAATGCTTTATAAAAGAGTTTACCTTGTAATACCTATCTTTGACAATACTACTATATACATAATACAATACAAATACAAATAAATTCATTGCAAATAAAACATTAATATATACATAAATATGAAATTGAGATCTAAATGGAATGAGAAAAATAACAACACAATTTCCTGAAATGTCTTAAATTACTGAGGAAATAGCAGGTTGCACAAAAATTAAATACTTAAATATGATATTGATACTACATAATCAAGATATTCTCTCTTTTTTTTTTACAAAATATATAAAAAAATTACTAGCTATATATTTGATTTCAACCATAACACATTGAGGACTATTAACACAATCAAAAGTCATTTGGAAATCAACAAAACAAAATATATGTGCTACAGATGCCAAGATATTTAGAGTCAGTCGTACCCATACAAACGACTTTATTGAATATTGACAAATATTTTAATAACATATAACATGAATTTTAATAGGCTCATCGACAGAACTGTGATTACAAGCCAGTTTATTTTTAGAATGGAATTCCCACTGTCTGATATTTATATAACACACTTATATTAGTATAGGCTATAAATAGTTGAATGACAAAGTTTGAAAACTTTATTAAATAAAGAACTGAAAATAGTACAGGTACCCACTGTTTTTATAAAAGTATTTTAATCTATCAATAACATGTCAGGATTTAATTAAGATATAAACACACGTAAACTGTCTTATCATTATATGATATTTTCACAAATTTTTTTAAAATTTTATAGTAGAAAAGAACAAGGGGGTTATATAATTTTACAATAAGGGAAATTTTAATTAACATTAAATACAATTTTAAAAAAACGTCAAAATATAAACATAAATTTATTTGGGCTCAAATTTTCAGAAATTTTTTAAAAACCAGTGTATAAAAAAAAACACTTGTTAGATTTTATTTCCATGTAGAGAAAAAGTAAAATTAAAAATCATTTTAATTTTTAAGGGAAAAAACTACTGGGGTTTTCCAAAATTTTTGATGCATGGAAAAAACCTCGTACTTTCCTTTTAAAAAATTTAAAGTTTTTTTCTTCACATATAAGCACTTTTTCACAAGGATTTTTAAACTTTTTATCAGAGCAGTTTAAGGGTGAAAGGGCTTTAAAGGATTTTTATAGAATAAAAACTGGTTTGGGAAAAAAGGGGGGGGTTAAAAATGTTTTTGTATAAATTTTTAAAAATGCTTTAAATAATTAAACTTTTGTTTAAATTTTATAGAAAAAAACATTTACAAAAAGGGTTTTTGTAAAAAAAATTTACAAAATCTTTTTACATATGCATAAATAGAAAAATACAATAGCACTGTGCACAGTTAAAAAAAAGGTAGGCCAAATTTTTAAAACCCCCTGGGAAAATGTAAAAAGGCCCTCGATTTAAATAAGATGATTTGTGTATCCCACGTGCTTTTTCTTAAGACAGTTTCTAACTTTAAAATGACTTACAAAAAACTAAAGTGGAATTTCCGGATGAAAAAAATGGGAGCCTTTGGATTAAAATTAAAAATTTTAAAGATAAAACCAAATTTAGTTTTAAAGATGGAATAGTGAAAATTTAAAACCCGGGGCTAGAAAATTGCCCCGCATTAGAATAATATCTGGGGGAATTTCCCGTTATTAACTGATTAAAAAAATTTTGCTCAAGAACATAAAGTTTTTTTGAAATAAAAATGCATACGGGGGTAAAAAAAAGCTATAAGCCCCATAGTCAATTTTTTCCTTATTTTCCAAAAACCCAGCAAATTTGTTTTCAGTAAATTTTAATAAGTGCAAAAACTTGGAAAACCTCCACCAATATTAGCTTTAAAAGGCCTCAGTGAGGTTAAATTTTCTGTTGTCGGGCCCCAGTTCCCCTAGGGCAAAAAAAAAAAGTTGGAAAATTAAACCCATTATAGGTTCAAAAAACATCCGTTATATTTGCACCCATCTTGAAGAACTTCTGGGGAAAATTTTAAAATGACAAAAACCGCCCAACTTTTTGGTCTTTAAAGACTGAACCTCAAAAAAATAAATTCTTGCTAGATAAGAACCCAATGAAAAACCAGGGGAATATTTTCAAAAAACCCTTTTCCCCAGGAAAACAAAGGCTAAAAAGTCGCCCCTTTATTTGGTTTTTCTAAACGACGGTTTAAATTTTCAATTGTTTAATTTATTTTTTGTTTAAATTTCAATTTGTTTGTGTATATTTGGCGATCAGGGGAACAAAAGGGCTTGTTTCTAAACTGTTTAAATCAAATGTCATCGGGTGTGACAACCTAAAAACAATTTTAAACAATCAGTAAAAAAATTTCAAAGGGTCCCAAAAAGGCAATTCTGGGCCAAAATTTGGGGAAAGGCGGGAAATATTTTTAAGGATTTTTGTTTTCAAATTTTGGGGAAAAATCCCGGGTTGGTTTAACGTAAAAACAAATTTTTTATTATTTTTTAGACTTTTTAATTTGGGCCCATTAAAAAAGTGCCTTCCAAACCCCTTTTGGCCGATAAAATGCTTCCTGTTTTTTTTCAAGAATACATAAAACTTTTTTTAAAAAAATAATTTTTGAAAGGGCAAATCAAGTGTTAACCCTTAAAAAATTTGGTTTTTTTTCCTTTTTCAAATCTTGACGGAAAAAAGAAAATGCGTTTGGGAAATTTATTTTAAATTTTGGGAAAAAAAAACGTTGCGATGTATTAAAAATATGTCGAATGTTCCAGGGTATAATGTAACTTGAACCAAAATTTTCGACCAAGATAATGAGCAACTTGATTTAAAGGTGATTATATTGTTCATTATATGACAAATATGCGAAAAAAACGTCATAAATTATAAAGTATAGCATTGATACATTTTACAGTTTAAAAATAGAAAACAACAAACTTGATTTAATAATAATTGATCGCCATTAATAATTAAAAAAGAAAAAAAATCTTGGGCGATTGAAATAGTAATAGACGGTTATAATTCTCAAAAAATATTTTGACCGAGTTTCAATTTTTCCGTACTAAAATACGTAAAAGTACCGAAACAGTGCCACGTGGTCTAATTTGAATAACAGCCTACGAGTGAAAGTTTGGTCGCCCGAGAATTTCAGATCCGCTTAGAAAATAGATCGACGCGATTTCTCAAAAATTTATTTCTAAAATGAACAAAGATGAATTTGTAAAACTATATGCAGAGAAACAATAATAATATTTACATAGGCGATTTCAAGTCGGAGGGGAGGAAGCATGTATCTAACTATTTAATCAATTATAATTTTATCGCCACTGTTTACTACAAATATCAAAACCAAAGCAGTGTACTTGTTTCACTTCCGGATCAGTCCTGTACAACGTGTCCTGTACCATCACGGTGTACTAGAAATAAAACGGTTAGTGAAATAAAAGAAGGTATCAAACTGTCTGTTTTCAGAGCAATAATGTTTAAATATAAACATTTTTAAGTGTCATTTCGATTTATTTCATCTATGTAATGTTTTTAAAGATAAATTTTGAAATATTAGTAAGACGACAGTATCCCTGTCTTCTACTAGAGGCGTGCTGCTTTAACTTTTAATATATAAATGTTAATTCCCACGTTTATTAGGTTGTATTTATTGTAGGTATTATCTTCAATACGACTTATTGTTATACATGTCTCACAGAAACTTATGTGCAAATTGCCGTGCATTGTATACAAAAAATTCTTTACTCTACTCAAAATCATAATTTCAGAAAAAAATTACAGACACATGGGAGTCAGATCTTGCCCCCAGCGTGATACTCTCCTGTTAACACTTTATCAAAACTATTTTAATATTTAAACACGAATGGGACATCTATTACAACGATAAAACTGGTTTTCAAACAATTTTTACATATATGAAAAAAGTACCGTATACCATCAAGTCTCAATAAAGTAAAGATTGTAGACTCCAAAATCCAATACGCAGCCTGAGCCTAGCATATGTTTACGCTCTTGGCCGGGACCAAACACTATAATTCTCTCACGATTTAAACTTGAAAATGAAATGTCCCTTTTCCCCGGGAGACCCAATATAAACCCCCAAAATTTAAAATATTTAATTGAAACCTTTATATAATAAAGCAATTGGGAAAACCCAACAAAACCGGTGCATTTTGGGGGTATAGTTTAAATTTAAAAAATAAATTTTTATTTTAAAAACAGCGGGACTGGGGGAGGGGAAATGCCCCGAGAAAGTGAAAGAAATGTCCCCGGTTTGTGTATGGGCTTGGTAGGGGCCGGGAACTCTTTGTATTTGTTGGACAAAAGCACGTTTGTTTTTTAAATTTAAAAAATTGTGATTTATCCTGTTTTTTCCCGGGTTTTGGCTTTCTAAAAGAAAATTCGATTTTCTTTTTGTTTTTAAACCCGGGAAATTTTCCCGGTAAGGTTTTTTAATAATGGGTTTTAAATTTAAAGGGTTTTTAAATTTTTTTGGGAAAAATTCCTGTTTTTTTTGGGGAAGTAAAGTAATCTTTACTTTATTGAGAGTTGATGCCATGATGGTATACGGTATTTTTTAATGGTATAAGTTCATCTAAAACTGGTTTTCAAACATTTTTTTACATATACGAAAGTAATACCTCTCAATATTATTGGTATTTTTCATATGTGTAAAAACATATGTTCCCTTCGTGTTTCAATAATAGAGTGTTTACACTGACTTATCACGTTGGGGCGGGCAGGTCTAACCCCCAACTGTCTGTGTCTAAAAAAGCACAAATAAGGAACAAACCTCCGTATCTTACGATGAATAGAACTATATCAATAATCCAGTAGTTAGAATATGGACTGAGCAGTAACCACTGATGTATAATGAACAACAGGGGTAACCGTAGGAGCACTTCACACCAGTATTTTTTCCTTGCTGATGTGTCATCCATATAACTGTCACATTTATCACCAATATCTAGCGAAATTTTCTCTATATATCCGTACAATCTCCGTGTATGACTCTCAACATACTTAACAGATTCCATAATTAAATTGTATGTCCTTGTTCAGTACAAAATATCGAATGTATCAACTTATGAAGAAATGGCTATTTAAATATCCATGAGGGAAAAACCAAAACATTTCACGTTCTATAAATAGAATACAGTACTATTCTATTACATAATTTATAATTTATAAAAAAAAGCATTGTCATTGCTTAAGGGGAGAGGGGTATGAATATGTCAGTAAAGAATTTCATCTCGATATTTGTAAACATTACCAATAACTGACTTAATCTTTGTGTAACGAAAATCTTGAATACAAAGTTATAGTAGAATGATACCCGCCTGGGTGAAAAAAAATAAACGAAAATACAACAAAGTGATAATTTTGTCGTGTTTTCTTAGCAATAATACGGCATGGTACAAACCAGCAACCAAATAAAACCCTTATATTTATGTTACATAGACGTTTATTTTATTTTCACAAAAAATCTTGAAGTAAGTGTACAGTGGTATAATGCAACGACTTAGTCAATACTGAATTTTAATATTATAATTACAAATGCATGTGATCTTGAACAGCATTCTATATATAGACGTTTTAATACATGTATTTCTCATTTATAAAACCCTCCATTTAGTGATAACTGTGCTACTTTGTGACATCACAATCTGTTCTAATTGTTTTCATCTTCCTGTTCAAAATAGACCCAACAAAAATGCTTACCGCTTTAAATATAAAATAACATCATGTAAGAAAATGATACATGGATGCTCGGTGAAGGTGAACACTGATATTTTGGTTGCAGTAGAGCGTGAATAAAATAGAGAATATTAAATGATTGTAGATTCAAAACTGAATTCATTTTACGATTTGTATAAAATAATTTATAAAGCGAGGCTCTGGTATAAAGCAAATGACGTCACGTTTAAATATATGCACGGTCGTGCAATACAGTTTTAACGAAAACATAAACCGCGGTGCATGGGTTCAGTGTAAGATCGGAATATATTTCACCGAGTGAGCACCAAAAGGTATATTTTCTGAACTTTTGGTGTTCACGAGGTGAAATATATTTCGATCTGACACTAAACTAAACAACATTTGTAAACAAATTTTCTTTTTATTACATGCAATCAAACGTTAAAAAGGACATTTTTACCTAATAATAAATGGATAGCGCGCCAAATAATTATACAACGTGACGTCATTTACGACGTCACGTTATTAAGTTGGTTTCCAGTTCTGTGTACGCTGGTATTTCACTGAAACAACGTAAGGGGCTTAAATTCAAAACAGTGAAATTATCAAAATGATAATTTCACTTGAAATTATCAGTTTTAATTCACTGATATATTTCTATAAACCATCGAAAAGCATGTAATAAAGCCATTTATCACACACCCGTGCCGATTTTTCGACTCCGTAAATATGGTATTGCACGGCCGTGCATATATTTTGACATGACGTCATTAGCGTTATACGAACATAGTGTAAAGACGCGCTAAATGTTAGCGTCATACTATAGGCGCGAAAATGAAAAATTAACTTTATTTCACTTTAAACGGTCTTTATTTTGGTATGTGATAAATAGAATATTAAATAGAGGATATTTGTTTGTTTCAGTGTAAGATCGAAAAATATTTCACCGAGTGAACACCAGATGCAATATTTTCCACGAGTGGCGTAGCCACGAGTGAAAATATAATAGCTGGGGTTCACGAGTGAAATATTATTTGATCTTACATGTAAAACAAACAAATTTTCTGTTTATTTCATGACTTTTTAACGATTTTTACACCATTTTACTGATTTTTGCCGCGTAACGTCATGCTCTTATCTTCATGACGTAATCAAATAATGACGTCACAATGTTGAAGCAAAATATAATTCCATGATTATTTTTAGATTTTAGATGTTTTTCAGCACAACGTTCGTAAATATTTACGAACTACAGTTATCAAGTACATTTTTTATTATGATTGACTACATTTACGCTGAAAAAAACATTCATTAATGATAAATATTTTATTTTTACGCCAAATATAGTTCGGCTACTGTGAAATTATATTTGGTAATCATTACTGTGAAATTATCAGAATATAATTAACCGTTATAATTCAGTAATCTACTGCAAAACATGTAATAAATTCGTGTAAGTTCATTACTGAATTTATTGCACACGTTGAATAAAATAATATTATGCTCGCCAGAGGCTCGCATAATGTTATTTTATTCAACTCGTGCAATAAATTTAGTATTGAACTTACACTCATTCAATATCCTCTATTTAATAAAAACGATATTACACTGGTTTATTACATGTTTTGCAGTAGATTACTGAATTATAACGGTTAATTATATTCTGATAATTTCACAGTAATGATTACCAAATATAATTTCACAGTAGCCGAACTATATTTGGCGTAAAAATAAAATATTTATCATTATTGAATGTTTTTTCAGCGGAAATGTAGTCAATCATAATAAAAAATGTACGTGATAACTGTAGTTCGTAAATACTTAAGAACGTTGTGCTGAAAAACATCTAAAATCTAAAAATAATCATGGAATTATATTTTGCTTCAACATTGTGACGTCATTATTTGATGACGTCATGAAGATAAGAGCATGACGTTACGCGGCAAAAATCAGTAAAATGGTGTAAAAATCGTTAAAAAATCATGAAATAAACAGAAAATTTGTTTGTTTTACATGTGAGATCAAATAATATTTCACTCGTGAACCCCAGCTATTATATTTTCACTCGTGGCTACGCCACTCGTGGAAAATATTGCATCTGGTGTTCACTCGGTGAAATATTTTTCGATCTTACACTGAAACAAACAAATATCCTCTATGTAATTACACTTTGACGTGACGTCATTTGCGCTATATACATACATTGCGTAAAAGCGTCCTAATGTTAACGTTACACAATTAGAGGCACGTCAATGAAAAATGACTCTTTTTAACAGTTTGCCGTTCTCATTTTAGATATGTGATAAAAAGAATATTTTTTTCGTGTAGATTCATTACTTAATTTATTGAACTCGTTGAATAAAACAATTCTATGCGCGTCAATGAAAGAGCGATTGTTTTTCACCGAGGTTCGCATAATATTATTTTATTCAACTCGTTCAATAAATTAAGTAATGACCCCACACTCATTCAATATCCTCTCATTAATAGAACGTTTGTATGGGATGTTGCATTTATCCTGATTTAAAAAGAAATCATATATTAGATTTAATCTAGTTAATATTCTAGTTGATTTTAATTCTTATTCTATGAATTGGAATATTTATAAGTACTTTTGTCATTACTTGTTTCAGAATCAGTTTAAAGAAATGCATTACGTATCTAAAATCTGTAGGTTACTATAAATTACTAAAGAATGACATGGTGGGTATCCCACAACATATAACGTAATGGTAAACCATTCATTTAAAACCATTTACTGATCTATACTTATATATGTACATTATACAATCGATTGCGTGTACATGTATATTTAACGCACAAAAAACCTTTATTTAAATTTAGCAATAACTGAATGTATGTAACCATTCACTGAAACTAAGCGCGATGTAGACAGACGATATAAATGTTTATTTTACAACTGGTGAATCCCCTCCCCCACCCCGCCCTAAAAAAAACAAAAAAAACTTCCTTTTATTTAATTGTCTACTTTTACTAGTCGATGGATGTCTGGATTCTAAGATTAAGACATAGGGCAGTTACCTTTAAAAATTGTGTAAAGCTGCTGTACTTTTAAAAGCAAAACATATTTAAAGTATTATCACAAAACACACTAAAAGAAATATTTTAACAAAGTATTATTATATTTATGAAAAAAAAACACACAAATATCTGTATACTTTTAAGAAAAGTTATACACAGAAAACATTTATAAACTGTCATTAACTGCTAATAATAACAGCTCCTTCCATAGGCCAAAATAAAAAGCATTCCATAAGAGACGACGCCGCTCACCGGCGTCGTCAATTAAGCAAGCATATATAAAGACGTTGGTTTGTGTTGCATTTGGAACCCCTGAGGTCAATGTCACTGTTACTAAACATAAAAATGGTTTCCGAACAATAACTAGAGTATGGAATGAGTTAGTAAAATGAAAAATGGCGTCCTGTTCGCTTGATTGGACGAAATGATGACCCGTTACTTATCTCCAATCAGTTGACTATGTCCCAGATATCGTAGAAGAAATGAACTCAAATATACAGACAATTATTTGATATATACATGTACACGTGAATGTATCATCACAATTCTAAACAGGCTACACGGCCATCGTCATTGACTGAAAGAAATAACAAACACCCTCTTATACAAAACATATGAGCCGTGTCATGGACAAAACCAAAACATAGTGCGTTTTGCAACCAGCATGGATCCAAAACCAGCCTGCGCATCCGCGCAGGTCTGATCAGGATCCGTACTGTTCGCTATCAGTTTCCCCTTACTTAGTTATTAGAGTGGTAAGGCGAACAGGCATGGAATCCTGATTCAGAACTGCCGCGGATGCCGTATGCTGCGTCTGGATCCATGCTGGTCGGCAAAACCCCAATAACTTTAGAAGCAATATTTTCAGAATTAAATTCTTCCCCTTGGGAACTTTAGAATTTTCTTTATTAAAATATTTTATTTTTACTCCAAACTCTCTTTAAATTTCTAAAGGGGAACAACAAATGGTAGAGGATATTATAAAGGAATGAGCTTGTCTGAAGCTTCACAAAACAGGCTTAAGCATTGTGTTGGTAAATGTGACTCGTGCTTGTAACAGCTTTTGTTGTAAGGAAACATTGATCATCACCGGGGAAAGAACCAATTTACAGACAGTTATAATAATATTCTTTTTTCATTTCATTTTAGATTATCAGAAGAAAACGCAAATTTAAAGGCACTTATGAAAAATCTAAAATAGTTGATGCTTACAACATGGTAAAAGACGGTAGCGCATCCATACGCAAGGCGGCAAAGATGTTTAACATACCGTACAGTACACTTAATGATAAAGTACATCAAAGGGTACCTTTGGAATCAAGAATGGGACCAATGCCAACTTTCAGTTTGGTTGAGGAACGTAACTTCTCTTCTCATTTGAATAATTTAGCTTACGTCGGCTACGGATATACAAAGTCTGAAATTACTCGACATGCATCTGATTATGCCATATCTCTGGGTAAAAGGGCGGCAGATAAACCTTTTTCCATAAAGTGGTATAAAACTTACCAAAAACGTCACCCGGAATCAGAACTTGTGGTTCCTTTTCTTCTGCCAAATCAAAAGATATTGTGCACCAGTGAAGAGAAAATTTCAAATTATTATGAACAATTGAATTGTATCTTATTTGAGTATTATGGTTCTGCCAAACGAATTTTTATTATGGACGAAATGGACCTTGATTTCGAAATAAATGATAAATATGATACTTTAACTGTTATAGGGGCAGGGAATGCATCAGGAGAGAAAATTCCACCTTATTTTGTCATGGTTGAAGGTTTTGATGAGGAAGAGGACAGTACATTTATAAGGAAATCTCAGCTAGTGACAAAAGGATTTAGAAACTATTTAAGTGATCATTTTTTAAATCATGTTCAAATGAAGGAAAATGAAACCATAATTGTGTTGTACGATGGACATAAGAGTCATTTATCTGTCGATCTAATTGAATGGGCAAAAGAACAAAATGTTGTTTTGTTTGTTTTGCCACCGGCAAAGATTCATGCATTGTTAAAACAAGAAATGGAGGTGTATTTTGAAGCTGTAGTATCAAAGCTATGAAGTTGAGTATAAAAAACTATTAATAAGAAACATAAATTTAATTCAAAATTTTAGATGTTGTAGCTGTTGCTAAGAAAATTTATGACAAAGTGGTTAACCCTGTCGCACTCCAAATCTTGGTTTGAAAATGCTGGGTATACCCTTCACGGGATGCAAGAACCGTACTTGAAATTTTAGAAAGTCTACATGCGACATCTTTAAGCCATTTAAAAAAGGTAGCGTAGTATTGATTGAGTTAAGGATCAGTTGTTTGTTCATGTGGATATTTGAATGTTACAGTATATGAATTCATAACTTTTGCGTGTTATGTAATATATAATGATGTTATGTCTATTCACAGCTTTTGGGGTATTGTTAATAATTTTTTAGAATTGTTTTTTAAAATACCTTTCACGCCATAATATGTATTTGAATGATGGACATCAGTGCCAATAGAAAGTATTGAAATGGTGCACAATATCGATTCTTGTCATTTATTAAACAATGAAATCATATTGGCTATACATTTATTAGCTGATATTAATTTCATATAGTAACGAAACGTTTTTATCAAACAATCTTTTTGGCTTTCTCATATTTTGTTTGTTTGTTTGGCTGGTTGTTTGTTTCATTTTTAATATGACTAAATTTACTATTTTGTTCATTCTGAATGGATCTACATGTATAACCATATTACGTTTTCGTATTTTCACTTTTGTCTTGTCTCACTTCTTTTTTCTAATTCAAGCCAATACACATAATTAAAGTGGAAGTCTTTAGAGTTGTAAAATTTAAAAAGGAAAGGTCTGTAATAAACAAAACAAAAAACAACATTTTTTATTAACATAGGATTTTTTCATCTTGTGGTTTCAAAATAATCATATGACACTTGTTGCTACCGCCGCTCATGATTTTGTTTTTCATACCACTCGATGAAAATAAATTGTTAAAAACACTTGAATATCATCTATATATTTGGCATGCGTGGCAATTTGTATTATAAGATATGAAAATACATGAAATGATACGTTGTATTTGTACTATATGATATGAAAATACATGATTTGATACGTTGTATTTGTACTATTAGATATGAAAATACATGACATGATACGTTGTTTTTGTACTATAAAATATGAAAATACATGAATTGATACGTTGTATTTGTACTATTAGATATGAAAATACATGACATGATACGTTGTTTTTGTACTGTTAGATATGGAAAATAACATGAAATGTTGCGCTCGACAAATTTCATTTTGAACGCTTCTTGGTTTATAAATATACAGAAATTCCTTGTTGATTACCTCATTGCTATATGTATTTCCTCTGATTTCATTCCATATGTAAAATACGATCGCAATGGTTATAAATTGTATAATTTGAATAAACATAATCAGTATTGTAAAAAGAGATGCCGCATTTTTAAAACTGTGTCATGTTTGAAATATGTTTCAGTTTCAAACATTAGTTAGTTTTTTAAATAAAATTTACTTAAACTGATGTTCTGGTTATTTTGTTTTTTATTGACCATCTTTCAAACATACAGTGTACGTATATGGTAATGCCAATACTTACTTATTTATCAATGGCAAAAACAAACACAGCTTGCTTTAGTTAATCTTATTTTTTAATTATTACCCCAACAAACAAAGTTTAGCCGTAACTAAAAATAGAAAAAATGGTTTCCTGGACAATAAACTAGGGTTAGGGAATGAGATATTGTAATTTCAAAACTTGCGTATATAGCAAGCCTGTATGAAGGGGACCTGGGTTGGTTTATTGCATTTGAACCTTTCTGGGATTTTAAGGTCAAGATTCACTGTTACTAAAAATAGATAAATGGTTTCCGGACGATAACCCCTGCACCACGGAGAAGATATAATAACGATGCCTGAACAAAATCTAGTCATTTCTAAATTTAGGAACTTCCCATTGCATTCAGGGTTTTGGTAATTTCCTTACTAATTTCCGAGGTATTTTGTTCAGGATAAAAAAAACTGTTGGGTTTAAAAAAAATTTGAAGTAAAATAATTTAGCGAAAATTCTTCTCGCCGAAACAGTTTCCGACATGTAGAATCTATATAAATTCCACTACTCGGCAGTCAAGATTTATTTTGTTAGTATTCGGTAATCGACCAATCGCTAAAAATAGCATTTTTCAGTGATTAAAAATCAAATTTCATCCGCGTAATTTGTGATTGTGGCATTTATTGACAATTCTATAAGACAACGCTATTTTTAAACTTTTTGAATGCGGAAGTTGTAATTTGTATGGATACTTGTAACAAAATAAAAAAATATTTCTTTCTTTTAAATCGCTAGTTTTTTAAGCTGTTTTGAGAACTTACTTTGTTGTAAGGTTTTGTCGTGAAATTCTGGGTGTCGGAGGTTGAATGTCAGCTTTGTATTTTACTGACCTTCAGTCAGGAAAAATTACAAAAAACTTAACGGGGAAAAATTGCCGTATTAAAAAACATATCGTTGTTTTTAGCACTTTGATTTATTGAAATTATGTTTTTACAATGCATAATATATTGCCCCTTTTACTGGACTATTGTTGGTTATTTATGGGTGTAAAGGAAACACAAACTACATAAAAATGGGTTTGTAAAATTACAAAAACTAATTTGCTAAAAATCATTTTACCAGCAAAACCACAAAGGATTCATACGTCAATGATTGCTATTCGAAGCTTCTTAAACTGGTTTTAACGTTCACTAACAGTGTAAATTACCACACGGCAGTTGCTTTTTTTTTAAAACTTTAAATAACATGGCACCGACTTATATTGACAGAACTGTGACTTTTCCGACAACAAAATATATAACTTAAGATCTAGGTCACGAAAAGATTTTGCATTATGGACAAGACCTAAAACCCAAATTATATTAAAGACACATTTTCTTATTATATTGGCATGAACATTGGGAACAATATACCTTTTAAATATATTCGTAATTGTTAATTTAACCTTTTAAGTTTTTTAAAGAAAAATTAAAAAATTAAGAAAACCAGCATAAACTACATATTGACATGAAATTAGTTAAAGTCATATTAAGCAAAAAATAGAAAAAATAAATTTTTTATAAAAAAATATTATAATTCTTCATTTTAATATTTTTTTTATAAAAAATTGTATTTTCTATTTTTTGCTTAATATGACTTAAAACTAATTTCATGTCAATATGTAGTTTATGCTGGTTTTCTAGTTTTACTTTGCTTTTTACTGCATCTTCACCTGTGTTTTGTATCTTTTATTAAAAATTAAGATCCTACATATTACATTTATACGCCAAATTATGTATTACATTTTGACGTCGTTGTCCTTGACGTCATATGACGTTGACGTCATTTCCTGTAAACAAAGTATTGGTTTAGTAATAACAATTGTTTAAAAAGCGGAAGCAATTATGCATGAAATATGGAATGAACAAAATATATTCTTTTATATGACTTCTTTCTTTGTTTTGCCAACTTTCATATCAGATAATGGTTTTATACACAAAACGCAACAAAACACAAAAAATGTCATGCAAACTGTTTGTCAACTGATAGTGTCACAAAAAGTTAACTGTTAAATGCATTATCATACCTTCTTCATAATCATAATGATAAGTTCAGCAAGAGGATTCTCTAAGGTGATATATCCTGTCAGTCTGTCAGTCTGTAAACCTTGAATAATTCATGTTGTTATTGACAATTACACGAAAACGCACACATATGTGTTGATCGAAACAAAATTTACTGATCAATCACAAAGTATACAGCCTCATGTTTGTCTTTGCAGGGATCTCCCGCTGCGTACTGGTCCAGAATGAGTTCGTAATTTAACTCATAAATTGTCCTTCAAGTCTATCCTCAGTATGATCTTCATTTAATCGGTTTAAAATGACATTTTGTATCATGATTTATCCGAATTATCGACACTGACAGCTGATTTTTAAAACTGTTTATTTCCGGCTCTGGAAAAGTTTGTTTCCGTTTCCCGTCACTACGCAACTTATAGAAATATCGTTGCCATCATATACAACCGATAATAGTCTATTTCGAAGCAAAAATGAACAAAAGTTGAGACGAAGCGTACAAACGGCAGCCATTTTATTTCTGGTTAATGTTTGGTTAAAATTTAACCCACCTCCTACACGTGGGTTAATTTAACCAAAAATTTACGCTGGTTAAATTTAACCAAAATTTTATACAATCGGTTAACCAAAGTTTAACCCAAAAGTTAACCTAACCATGGATTTAACCCAGTGGTTAAAGTTAACCAACGTTTATACAATTGGGTGCTGATGAAGACTTTTGAGTCGAAACGTTGTATATTTTTCAAATAAAATAAATAGAGGATATTGAATGAGTGTAGGTTTAATACTAAATTTATTGAACGAGTTGAATAAAATCATATTATGCGAGCCTCTGGCGAGCATAATATTGTTTTATTCAACGAGTTCAATAAATTTAGTACTGAATCTACACGAATATAATATTTTATTTATCACATATATAAAACAAGAACGGTAAACTGTTAACAAGAGTCATTTTTCTTTGATGCGCCTATAGTGAAACGCTAACATTAGCGCGTTTTAACGCTATGTTTATAGTGCAAATGACGTGACGTCAAAGTGTTATTACACTAGTGTAATATCGTCTAGTGTAATATCGTTTTTATTTGTTTGGGTCGTCAGACCAAACAAATAATGGAAGCGAAATTTCAGAGTCTAATGTTCTTAATTGCAAATGCCGAAAGTAGTCCACTTTTTTGAAGCGGTTACTTCCCTTTTGTATGTACACTAAAGCCAATCGCAACTACTCGGCCCTTTCCGTCAGTCTTCGGATAAGGACCTCGAACACAATAGTATGAATACACAGAACGGATGCGGTATTCCAGTCTAACCTACGCTAAGAAACTAAACATGTAAACAAATAGTAATTTAATGCTGGGAGTTGTTAACACGTTTATTTCCAATATATGTATTAAAAGTCCACCTGAAATAAGTGAATTCATAGGTACAAAAGCAACAATACATTATTTATATATTTACTAATATGGCTGTGAAACCGAAAGTACAAAAAACAACCTGTTGACATTTGGTCGGATTTATTTAAAATTGAACATCAGAGGGCATATTTAAATAACAAATTGTTTTCGGACATATTTTCAAGCATAAGAGCACCGGAACAGACATTAAATGTCAAATATATACATTCGTTTTACATTATTCTTGTTTCTGTTTACATCAGTAAACCACGTGGTAGAACTACTTTCAATCCGTATTGTTTCCGAGGTTAATATTGTAGATAATAGCCGAGGCAGTTCCGAATGCACTAAAGCCGAAAAATTCAGGGGAGATCACTGCGTAAAGATGGTCAAAGACAGGCGCATCAATTTTCAAGCAAAGTAATTCCCGAATGGTCGAAGATTTCTAATATTGTTTTCTGGTATTTCTGATCGAAAATAACTAAATACAAAGCGGACATTCAATCTCTGACACAGAAGTTTATGACAAACCTAACAACAAGTAGTTCTCAAAACAGCTTAAAACTAGCGATTTAAAAGAAAGAAATATTTTATTTTGTTACAAGTATCCAACAAATTACAACGCATTTAAAGTTAAACAATAGCGTTGGCTTATAGAATTGTCAATAAATGCACAATCACAAATTACGCGGATGAATATGATTTTATCAATGAAAATACTATTTTTTAGCCATGTAGATTACCGAATACTACACAAACCGAGTAGTGGAATATATAGATTCTACATGTCGGACTGTTTGGGCGAGAGGATTTTTCGCTAAAAATATTTACTTCAATTTTAAACAACAGGTTTACCCTGAACAAAATACCTCGAAATTAATAAGGATGCAATGGAAGTTCTAAATTTAGAATGACTTGATTTATTCAGACATACTGTGTATAACTTCTCCGTGGTACAGTGGTAACGTGCTCGCATAGTGAGTGAGAGGTCTCGAGTTCGATTCCCAGTCGAGAAAATTTTTTTTTGGTTAAATTCTTTTTTTAATTGTTTTTTGTTAAGGAAGTAGCCATGATTTACAAGGATAAAGTGTGGCTGTCGTAAAAAAAGTACATAAATGATTTTTTGATGCAACTCTAGTTATGCAGAATTCCGTATGTGCCTTACAAAATGAATTATAATACATAAAAATAACTTATACAGGAAAATGCATACAGATATACAGTACGATTTAGATTGCAAAGATCAGAAAATACCAAAGAACATGAAGCCCTTTGATTCTTTATAAAATATACATGCTTATAGTAAGCTTCAGGATTATTTACATCTGTGTTAAACAACAGTTTAAAGTCGTTACAAGCCCTAATTTAGAATAATATGGTTTTCTTTCAGGCCGTTCACATATAAATTTAACCGTGGCTGAAGGGTTTTCGGGCTCGCTTAGGAAGCGAGAGGTCTGGAGTTCAAATCCCAGTAAGGTAACTTATTTTTTTAAATTGTTAAAGTCAAATAAACATTGGATTGAATATCAGTGTTGCAATTAGTCTTATAGCCAATTTACTACAATTAAAACGCTGGAAAGCATTGGTGGCACTAAACATATAATCTCACAACCTGCACCTTTCTTACATTCTGAGACCCAAAAAAAGTCAGCGCCTTCTGTGCTTTGATTATTAAATGGCTTTATTACATGCTTTTCGTTTAAGAAAATATCAGTATTTAAAAACTGGTAATTTCACTGTTTGAAACAGTGAAATTACCACTTTGATACTTTCACGTTTTTTGAATTTTAAGCCCCTTTGTTGTTTTAGTGCCAATACCAGCGTGCACATAACTGGGTACCAACTTAATGACGTGACGTCGTAAATGACGTCACGTTGTATTCATATTTGGCGCGCTTTCATTCAGTATTAGGTTTAATGTCTTTTTAAACTTTTCTTTGCATATAATAAAAAGAAAATTTTTTTTAGTTTATGTAAAATCGGAATATATTTCACCTTGTAACACCCAAAAGATTTATATTTTTCACTCGTGGCTGCCCACTCGTAAATATAAACTTTTGGTGGCTCACTCGGTGAAATAATTCCATCTTTACACTGAACTAAAACAAATATCCTCTATTTATTACACTCCTGCGCCGCGGTTTATTGTGATAAAATTACATTTTTAAATTGAAAAAAAAAATGAAGAGATTTCTATATTCAAACTTATATTAAAGAAAAATACAAATATATCTTGATGTCATATGAATGAGTGAATGAATGAATAAATAAACAAACGAATGAACGAACGAACGAATAATGCAATATACGTATATATATATATATATTTAAACACAATTGTTGAGTGTCTGTCGAAAGTATATGAGTTGTCTTATGCTAAAAATTACATATTATACATTCATTTTTAGCTCGACTATTCGACGAAAAATAAGTAGAGCTATTGTAAAGTCACCCGAGCGTCGGCGTCGGCGTAACCACTTATGTTAAAGTTTTTGTAATACCTCAAATATTTTCAAAGTCATTTGACATATGGCTTTGAAACTTTGCACACTTGTTCACCATCATGACTCCAACTGTAGACAGGAGGAGGTAAACTCTATCAAGCATTTTGACAGAATGATGCCCTTTTTCGACTTAGAATTTACGTTAAAGTTTTTGTAATAGTTTAAATATTTTCAAAAGTCCCAATTGACATATTCTTTG